>NC_092439.1:10575482-10932982 GCF_036169615.1 Heliangelus exortis
AGTCTGAGGTGCTCCTGGTGTATGATACATAAATACTGCAAAGGGTTTTTTCTCCATCTTAGCTTTTTATTTAAACAAAGACTATATAGAGCTATATACTGTGCATATTTGTCCGATTTTTTAACCTATTTTTCACATGCATTCTGGAATAAGTTTGGTAATTTGGCGACAAAAATATTCTTGACAACTTCACAGCCACTTAACCTAAGCATCTACATCAATGTAAAGGAAGTGCAAAGCTTTACACTTCTATAAATATTGGGTCAGAGAGAACACTGATAAATTTGTTACTTATCCAATCCAATTTTCTGGCCTCTGTCTTCATGGCAAATATGCAAGGACACTACCTCAGTCTCATAGCTACTGCTTAAAAAAAATTTAAGAATCACTCTAACCCTATCAGCATATATTTCATCTATATGTTGTGACTACTGCAGTACATTTTTGCTGTCTTTAGTGTTTTTCTTAAAGCAATTCACTCTTGATCCACAAGCGGCTAAACTTGGAGAACAGAAGGGATACATGGGGTAACCTTTGCAAGATTAATACCTGTAAATGGTGGTAAAAATGACATCTGTAAATGGCTGTTTGAGATGTGAAAACAGTAGCACTGAATCCTGTAGGAAGCTGAGAGAGGTCTAGGAAAAACTAAGGATTTGTTGTATTTTTCTGTTTCTGTAGTTTTCTGTTTTATCTTGCCTATGTGATAAAATAGAACTATATATCCTTAGAGAATCAATTAGTGTGCATAGAAATAAGGAGGAGGTAATTATACAGAGGGAGTTCAAGACAAAATGGTTGAAATCTGAATGCGTTTATCAGAAAATGTTGAGTGTCTGCTGCTTCTTGACCTAGATCATACAGCGGTCACAGATTTGATTTAAATGAAGTCAGGTTTGTAAGGCATATTAAGCAGAGTTCATAAAATGGAGCAGCTTTTGATTCAGATTGACCTCCCAACACAACATTTGGGATATATATATACACAAACTATGAGAACATAATTTCCTGAATTCTTAAGTGACTGTATTGTGCATTTTGTTCTTGCAAGCACGGCTTTGCATGTTCAGAAAAAAATGGAGTGAAAAGATCTCTGTTGCTCTAAGGGTTACCTGTCCTTCAAACTTTGCATCACTAGAGCAAAAAGCATCCTGAAACAATATTAGTCCTATTTATGTGTAGCAGAAGCAGCTCAGAATTCTGAGGTTTTGAAAAGCAGTGACATAACTGGTCAAGAAAAGAGCAGCTGTTCTCTTCAAGGAGTTCTGTTATGCTAATTGTGTTCTTACACTGTCCATGTTGAATGGCAAATGAAAAACACAGTGAGGTACCAGCTATTTCTCCTTTGGCAGTGTTTGGGGTTCCAGGTTTGTTTGACACCCTTTTCTTAGTGAAGTTTGTAGGAAACGATCATGCACTTTATTAAATCACCTAGTAAAGCCTGAAGAAAAGAGAGCACTTTTTAGACACAGGAGCTCTTCAAAAGGTTTGTTTTAAATGAATCATTTCAGACCTGACTATGAGTTGAACACTATATTTTTTCACCACAGCAAATTCGTTCCTTCCAAACTTCCAATAAATGAAATATGTTTGGTGTATTTTTTTAATTTTTGAAGCAATCCCATCAGCTTTTCAGAAACACATTTGCTAGGGAAGATTCTGCATTATATGAATATGAATCTGCAGAGGAAATAGAATGGCTCTGGTACCATTACTGTTAATATAGTTCAGTAGTTAGAACGCAAACTTCACATAGTTAGAAAGCAGGCAAAACCATTGCTAAACAACAACTTGAGAAAGATATAAAATGTCTCTGGTGCTCTTTGACACCTAGCTGGAAAGAAAGAATTCTCATTTTTTGTACAGTTATTTTATTCTGTGTTAAGTTTACAAACATTTAACCTATTTTACCATAATTTTAATGTAATCTTGAAATATGAAAAGATTCTAGATAGCTACCATTAATGTCTTTGTCTTGGATTATTCTTCTTCCGTAGATAAGAGCAAAAGTGGAAAAAAAAGGATACAGTTATAAAGTGGTGACTAGAACTGAGTGTAAAATTAAGGAGTCATTTGCACTTCTCTCTTTTTCATTCCACTGTAATGATAAAAGATTAAAGGACAAAAAAAAATGTGTATCAACTAGCCTGTGCATGGGATAGATCTGCTTCAATAGAGTGTCTTGTGAATAATGAAGTATAAGTTATTATAACTGAAATCTCATTACTACATTATTAAAATCTATAGAGGGCCTTAGAGTGACAAAAAAGACTATGCACTTGTTTTTTCCCTTTGTGACATGAACAGACCAATTGCCTATGCACACTGATAAATCTGCACTTGTGAAAAAGACTGCTCCTTTCTGAAATGATGCATTGTGCACAAGTGGCCAAGGAAGCCTAGTGATACCCTCCTGTAATCTTCAGTGAAGACATTCCTGTCTTCTTTATCTCATTACATCTTTGCTAATTTCTGGAGCTCTTTAGAAAGAGGTCTGCCATTGGCAGAGCACTGATGCTTCTCTTCCCTGACATCTTTTTGTACCAGCACCTCAGGCCCAGCCCTGGAGCAAGGTGTATGCTGTATTATTTTTATGCAGTGGTAGCCTGTTCCCAGCTGACACCTTTTCCCTGGGTGAATAGTAGACTGCTGTCTACTAACAAAACCAGTACAACTCAGTAAAACTAAAAAATAAAGCAAATGCAATAGACATAATGCTTTCAGTAATGTAAACTTGTTTGTGCTGGTACAGACTTAAATATTCACCAAAAATATCTGCAGGTGTTTTGAATTTTTTTTTTTTTTTTTTGTTATAAAATATATGTTAGGAGATTAAAGCATGTACAGAACATTCCTCCTCTCATTCATGTCAAAATGAAATTGATAATTGCCAGTTTTTAACCAGCTCAAAATATGCTTCCACAGACTCCACTTTGCAGGAGATTACTTATTGTTGCCTTTGATGTTGACATTATTTAATAGAAATCCTTTTTTTTTTTTATGAATTGTTTCAACTTGCTCATGCTGTCTTCAATTTAATGAAGCTTTTGAGAAGGAAACTGTAAACAAATGAGATAGGATGGTTTAGGAAGAATGTGAATTGTATTCTTTAGCAAGAATTGTTTATGATGATGGTTTTGTAATATGTAAAACATATGGACCACCAGAAATGTAAATGTCAGACTTTAGATCTTTGATTTATTATTTCACATAATTTACATTTTATTCACATTTCCTTTTTTTTTTTTTTTCCCCTCTTTCTTTCTTTTTAATATTTCACTGTTTGAAGCAACAGTACAGATCTGAACAATATATATGCCTGTTACAGGACTGTACTATTGGTTGAAACACATCAAAAATGCTGAAAACAAGTTACCAAATGCCATAATTTTATAGCTTACTGGGGAACTGCTATTGTCACAAGTGAAAGAGACAATAAAACTTATTTAGCTTTTCAAGTGATCTCCTTTAAAAAAAATATTAGTAGATCCATCAATGATACAGTTTTCCTGAGCCTGTTTTTCTGATTCTGTTTACATTACTTATTTGTACTTGCATACCATCTCTAAAATCTGGTTTGTCACCTAAGAGTCATTCAGAACCACTGGATTTTAATGCAAGATAACCAGAGACAAATCAGTTTTCAATAATCACTTTTCTTAGCAACCAAAACAATAAATCTGCGCTTTTTAAGTATGAGTACACAAGTGTTCAAAAATAAACACAGACTTCATAGTGAGAAAGTCACCACTTCCCACCATCTTCATTTAACCTTCATGTTTTTCATTCTGAGTAAAAAGTATATGACCAGTGCAAACCATAATCATATTGTATGAAACCTGTTTTAATAGTGCCAACACAAAATAGTGGAATTCAGAAGGCTGAATTTGCACCATTTCCTTTTGCCTCTGAGAGCTGGATTTCTCCAGAGTTTACCCTAATTTTTGCATTCTTGGAAAATTAAAATACACGTTGCTTCATTTGCTCTACACTTATAGACATTTTGCTAATTAGCTACACAAATTCAGATCAGGTGTTGACTAGCACAGATTAATTGGCTGCCCAACAGAAAAAATGCTAGTGTGGAATTGTCATCAGGGAAAATAGGAAAGGAAAAAAGTTGAGCAATCTTTGATCCTACATTCAGCAAACCTCTGCTGTACGAGTGAATGGAAGATCAAACATGAAAATATTTGTGTGCTATACTATGTTATAGGAATCTACTACTCCAACAATCAAATGTAAATTTAAATAGGAATCTTTCCATGAAAATCATAATTAGGTAGAAATTATAACAGACCATTGCTAACATTACATTATACTGTATTTTTCTGGGTGAGGATTTATGAAATTTACCTATTTCTGAGTATACCATAACAATTGTTATTATTGGTCCCTCTAGAGCTGTGTTTTGACTTTTATTCTAAATTATTCTATTTTAGAAGATTTCTGTAAAAAAAATCAGTTATAATGGGCATTATTATTTTCCTGTGTTATTTTTCAATAGAATTAATTCTTTCCTCATTTTTAAGTAACCTTTTTCTGGAAGATGAAATCTGTTTGGTTTATGGTACATTCTCTTCATACACATAGTTTCATGTGGGCTAAGGTGGTCTGTATACTTTGTATTCTGGTAGAGCTCATTAGGATTACAGTAGGATTTTTTGGCCTTTTTTTTTTAGTGTACTAATTGAAGTAACTTGTACCTGTGAATATAGTTATATCACTATGTATATGGTTATATAGTTATACCACTGACATGCAGGTCTTATTTCCATGACGCTAGACTGGTAAAACATATGTGTCTATGTATAGGAGAAGTATTTCTACGTGTTGAGGAAGAAGGGGTTTAAACCATTTTATTACATCAGAATCACTAGGCAGTACAAGTATTGTGTGTAGAGAAAGTCTTAAATAAATAGAGGTGCAAAGTATACCATGTCTTAAAGTGGATAGCTGAGAAATCAGAGGAATAACTGCAATTAGTAGAAGGATATTCTAGCTAAAACCCTGAAGCAGATTAAAGTCGTTGTTGGTGGCTTTTTGTGTTTGTTTTTTGGTTTGTTTTGGTTTGGTTTTTTTGTTTGGTTTTGGTGTGTGGGTATGTGTTTCGTTTTTTTAATCGTGTTTTTGGATTGTTTGGGAGAAAGAGTCTTTGTTTTTTAATAGTTGATAAACCAGTTGTGATCTTGTTCCTCAACACAATAATACAGTTAACTTTCTCACAAAGCAAGTAAGATCCTTCTGTATGTTTTGGAATGAAACCTGTGACTGCAGATTTTTAGTGTATAGTCTGTGGTTTTATGTTGTCTGTGTGTTCATGTATATCTGTTAATTGCCAGTTGAGTTGAAGGGAGGAGTTTCAGTGAAAAGAAAAAAGGCTAAAAATCTGTTTCAGGTGCAAGGGAGGCTTCTAGTCCCCCTGTTCTCAGTTACTTACCCCTCCTTCAGTAAAAAATAATTATTCTTTAAAAAAGTTGTTCATCTTTGAAAGAAATGTAAATATCGAAGCATCTGAATGGGAACTATTTAGAGACCTAATCAGCTCCCATCTGCTATCTGTCACTCCAGTCTACTTATCTTACCCACCGTCTTACCCAAAGTCTTAACTTTGTTCTTTTCCTTTGTTCCATATTGCATATATTCTTTTTGATGCCTTCTATGACTTTGTATTGTGCATTAAATATATGTTGAATGGCTGTAAAAGAAATATTTTCCTGCAGCATCTTAAGTTACAAGTTTGTTAGAGTTTTGCTTTTTTTCCCCAATTTCCACATGTCACTGCAGCAGAAGGACATTTTTCTATGTAAAACCAGTATGCCCTGTTTTTTTGGTATTACGAAATGTGTTGATAAGATGCTTCAGCAGCTTTCTTAATAGTAGCAAAATTATTTTTAACACAAAGCAGGACTCTTGATTCCCTTTTCTGTTCTCTAGTTATCTGTCTTGTTCTTCCAGGCTACTGCTCTTCAATATTATTTTTTCCAGTAGTACCTCTTTAATCTCTATTCTTTTTGCTGTGGTAATTAGCTCCCTTCTCTCTAACTCAGCTCACTAGTCAGCAACACAGCCTAGATCAGTGATACGTAATTCAATAATAATTGTTAATGTTCTGCATATTCAAGAAAACAGGGCTGTGCAAGTGGCTCTGATTGTGGGGTAACAAGACATTGGGAAGCAAGCTTTTGGCAGCAAGTATAGAGCAGCTTTTGTTCTTGCATAATAGCCTAGGTAATGTTGATTCCTAAAAATCAGCTAAGTCATGACTGGGAAACCTACATATACATATACTGTATTTGAAGCATCTCATATGGTAGCAGGATAAAGGCATTTGTAGAAAGCCCAGCTGCCTGTCAAAAAAGATAAATCAGGCTATTACATGCTTAGTTCTTATTCCTGCAGCCTGTGCTGTGACTAATTCTGATCTCCACTGCTCTGAGCTGTCATGTTAAACCATCGTATGTCATATTGTAAGAACAAAAATGCAAAATATTTCTCATTCCAAACAATGATGGCAATGTTTTCCAATATTTTTACATTGGTTTACATATTTTACATTGGTTCAACATAATGGGATCACTTTTAAACAAGAACCATCCCTTCAGCCACTCAGTAGCAGCTTAATATAGGTGTCTTCTCATAATAGCCAGGCTCTTACAATGTCTTGCTTTGTGTTGGTCAGAGTAAGTCTCTCAGTGTTCTTTTGCAACTTGTGCTTTGAAAATCTCCTTTTGGCTTTAAATGCTTCAAAGTTGGTTTCTTCACCACCAGTGACTGAGGAGAGAAGTAATTAGTTGTGACTTGGACTTCTTTCTATTCAGAAATAAACATATAATTAAGAGATAATTATGGCTATGAAATAATTTGATATAAGGGAGATGTAAATGTATATTTTGGATATATTTTGGATATGTTAAAAATCTTCCCTTTATGTTTGCTCAGATTTTGAAAAGATCTCTCTCAATTTGGGGCTTTGGTAGGAGGAATTAACCAGTACAGGGCTATACTTCCTAGTGTTTTACAGCTTGATAATTACATGCTAATGTTTCAGTCATAAGTTGTTTTATTCTTTTTATTTATTGTTGTTGCAACAATATCCAGATGACATTTTCCTGAGACAGAGGCAATTGTATCTGTCCTCCATACCATCAGAAACCACTGTAAAAACACTTAAGTCTACTGCCCATAGGTATTGATATTAATATCAGAGAAGTACATTTGCTGTTTTCAGAAGCTGGTACAAGGAAGTGTCAGGTACATCTTCCTGAGAAAGAAGGCCTTTCAAGCTGTCAGGAGGAATGATTGCCAGACCTGGAAAGCTGGTGTTTCTGTTTTGGTGTCATTTGGTTCAGAGATGCATGGGCAAACCCCTCTTTTTAGACTGTGTAACACTTAGAGGAGTTCTTGCCCCTGATAACACCTGAGATAAAGGACCTGGTTCATCTCACTCCCTGCTGAAGGTATTTAGGCACCTCACTGTCAGCTGATTTCAATTTCTTTGACCTTTGTGTTGCTTTAACCTTTGTATTGCTACCATCTTGTGTTTAACAGTCCATGTCTGTCCTTTGAGGGATACACCTTTGTAAGAAAGTTCTATCACAACTGAACTTGGCATGTGTCTGGCACTGTCAAACTAGTCTCTGAAAATGGAATTGAATGGGAAGAGAAGCTATATTTTATATGCTACCTCTTACTGCCAAAACATTTTTGTATCTGTTAGACCCTATGCTCACTGTAGCATTATAAGTATTTGTGGTATGAAATCCTTCAGCTCTTAAGTAGTTCAGAACTGTGGGTATAAAGAATTGCCAGTGACCTTGAAATGAAAATTATGTGCTATATATATAATTCAATGCCTCTATCTTATTTATTTATTACTATTTTTATATATGAGACAGATAATATTGTTATAAGATAATTTTGGAAATTTTGTACTAAACAGTATGCAGCTATTGGAGAAAAGTAGTTGAGACAAATATGCTGGGAAAGTTGAAAGATTGGTTCAGAAAACCACTAAAACTTTACTACCAGCCAAACCTTTCTTTCCACTTACAGAGAGAGCTTGATATTCCTGGTAAAATAGTTGAAAGTAAGAACGGTACGAAAGGGAAGGAGGGAGATCCTAACTATTTGTTATGGCCATTATGTATTCGGTTGCACGTGCTTACGGACATGCCTTGGTCTTGGCAGACTGAAGTCTGTATCAGCATAAGTAACTGTAGCTCTCAAGCTCTCTTGGACTGTGCAAATTCCATTTCTAGAATGGTAGAGATCAAATACACCTGCAAAATATTTTTCCTATTGGGTAAAATCTTGTGACTTTTCATACCAGTGGATTATCTCAGCTTTTGAAAGAACTTGAAAGAAAAGGGGATTTACTAATTTCATTTTGTCTGCAAAAGGTTGTGAGGGGGTTTGGTGAGGTTTTGTTTTCTGTGTTTTTTCTCTCATCGTGCTTTTTTTTTTTTTTTTTTTTTTTTTTTTTGTGTGTGTGTGTGTGCATTCCAGAATTTATGACTGAATAAACCAAATATAGAACAGACCACTTACATAATATTTAACATATGTTATAATGCCAGATGTGAGTTAATTTTAGAAAGAGTAATGGAGAGAGCCAGACAAAATGGATCACTGCTCTTCCCTGAATGTGATTAAGCAAAGAGGAAGGATTCTATCCCACCCCACCCATGTATTCGGTATAAATTTCATGCAAGTCCTATAGCAGAGGAATATAAAACTGCCTTCCAAGTGAATGTAGACAGATGTTGGGTGGTCCTGTTTTGCACATGATTACTCAGTGCTCTCATATAGGAACACACTGATTCCCATCCAAGTGAAAAGCCTGAAAGAGAAATTCTTCATCACATTGTCCAATATAAAGGTAGTGTATTCTGTTAAGGAATGAAATTCAGCTAAGAGATGCCTCAGCCATTAATGGAACATTAAGTGTAAGTTCAAAACCCATTTGTTGTAGAATTCTGAAATATTGTAGGTATTGTACTTCAAAATATTAAGACATTTTTTTACACTCAAGTATGTGTTAGGTTAGTATCTTGAAATCACTATTTATGCCGAAGAGAATTTGTTTTGGAAATATACTAAAATTATGCCTGTAGAGAAGTAACTAAGAATCATATTCTGATCCATCACTTCCTACATACATAAGTAGTAACTGGTATCTGTAGTCTCACCTTAATGGATGCTGAATACTGGGCACAGTGTGCCTGGGCCTAAAATGCCAAGGCCCACTGTTTGGTAGTTTAGACTCAGTTTGAAACACACTAACCTGTGAAAACTGGTGAGATGATAAGAACATTTTACAAAGCCATGCTGATTGTTTTGCTTTGTTTTGCAATGTGTAGACTGGTTATTTTATTTTATTCCTTCACCTCATTCTAATTCCGTCAACTTCTACTACTTCTTTCCTTAAAATCTCATAATTCCAGTTCAGTGAGACAGTTAATACAGGAAGATCTAGAGAGATTAGGCTATACAAGCAATAAGACATAACTTCTGTTATGATATAACTTTAGTTTGGAAGATCTATAGAAGGTAACTGTACTTAACATATAGCAGTATAAGAGAAATCAGAGTCATAAAACTATCAGAGTTGGAAGAGACCTCCAGAGATCATCTAATCCAACTCTCCCACTAAAAAAGGATCCCCTAGAGCACATTACACAGGACTGCATGCAGGATTTTGAATATCTGCAAAGAAGGGGACTCCATAGTCTCCCTGGGCAGCCTGTTTCAATGCCTTGACACCCTTAGAATAAAGAAGTTTTTCTTCTGTTTAAATCAAACTTCCTGTGTTCCAACAAAACAAAGCAAAAAACCCTTAATGACCAATCAAAAAGCCCTAGAAATGGAAAGAACTTTGGGAACTCACTGATGAAGAATTATGAGACTTCATCTCAGTACTCTTAACGACTGAAAACTGCCGAGGATCCTGGCCTGTCTACAGATACATCAGAAAATGTATTTTGAAATATGTTAATAGAATTCCAGCTTTCCTCCACTCATGCTTCACTGGAAGTCTTATCCAAGCTGAATTTCTTTGTAGTGCAACATTCATCAAGAAAAGTATGCACAGAGTTGAGAGGTCAGCAGTTGTTGTACATTCCCACAGCTGTGATGCCACAATACATTTAGAAGAGCACTCCTTCATCCCATATTTTAGGAAATGAGGATCCTCCTTTTGTGAAGCGATCTAAACTACACTTGGTGACAGGATATCAAGTGTCCATCCTATGGGCAGGTTTTAGAAAAAGTGTCAAGAAGTGAAAGCCAGTGTTACCAACTGTAGGCAAACAATGTTTTTCTCCCACAATGAAGCTGGGTCTTCTGGATGCTGAACTTCCAGAATACTTGTGGCCAGCATTCACCATGACCTAACTCTGGTGGGCTGAGTGCCCCATACTGGCTATAGAACCCTGATGGAAATGCTGGTTTGTTGTAGCATACTTTATTTTGCTGAAATGAGGTTGGAGGCTACAAACCTAATTTTAGGTTATCAGAATGAAAAAATTATATGTCACAAACCAAAGGGTGAAATTTTGTTTGACCCTTCATAATAAAAGATTGGGGAGTGAGGGGACACATGCAGGGGGGGAATGTATTAACTGGAAAACATAATTGGAAGCAATTTTGTATTCTAAATTCTGAGTCCACATTGAAAACAAGAAACAAAACAAAACAAAAAAACAAATCAAAACCACCACAATAAACCCCACCATAATGAGGTTTGAGGTTGGTTGGTTTGTTTGTTTGTTTTAGGTTTTTTGGATAAATTTAAGCTAGAAGGCTATCTGGACACAGACAGAGAAAAGAGTTACTCCAGGTTCTAATTTGTCAGCTGAATAAACTCACATGATTAATGAATTTGCTATATTCAGAATTTCTTATTTTTGTTATGTTGCTGCTAATGAATACAAGTGACCAAAAACCCCCCTTAGATTACTTAAAAGTTATAGTCACAGTATTTGGAAAAAACAACAACTGTAATCAGTAGCATATATAGGTAAAAAAAAACCAAACCAAACCAAAAAGCCTCAAATGAAATTCTGTAATAAAGCAAATAATGGGTAAATAACTTTCTTGCACACAAACACATTTATGTACTCGTTCATCAGCCTAACAATCTGCTTTGGGTTTTTTGGAAGTAATTTTCCATAAAGTTAAAAAATTAGCTCAAGTTGTAAGAATAAACTTGTCCTTTTGTATTGTAATTAGTAGTAGTTGACCCATTGATTCAAGATCAAGCTGTGAGTGCAGATTGCTCTTACTTCATATTGAAACTCTGCAAAAATAAGCAACACCTTGCTTTAGTTTTATTCAGATTCATTGATAAATTTTTGAAAATTAGGGAGAGCATCCATTGTAGTTATCACTAGAATATTGATGCAAGGTTGAATGTAAAATTCCCCATGTATTGTGATTATGGAATAGCTTTAGAAGTCTGATCATATTCAGAGGTTCCTGACTGGCCATCAGTGATGTCTTGTCTGTGTCAAAAATGGCTTTTAAGTGCAGGAGTCTGACTTTCTCTTTTGTGATTTATATTCCATTTCACAATAGGAAAAAGACACTTAAAGAAAGTCTTCAGCTTCTTGCCTTAGAACACCATCCACGGCATATAATAATCCTCTGAAAATGCACTACTTGTCAGTCTAATTGCTTAAATATAGGCAAGAAAACTCTGCCTTACTAGACAGGACAGTGTTTAAATGCTGGATTCTGAAGGAAGGGAAAAGTCTAACTATATCCTCTCAACTTCAATACCAGCAGAATCCAGAGCAGCTCCAAATAGAGTTCAGAAGCATGGTTGGAGATAAGGAACCATCTCTCTTTTCTAATATTGATCAAATCACACAGATGGCATTAGCCCTAGAATAGGCTGATATTGCAGCAAAGCAGATGCTTCAGGAAAGCAAATTTCAGGGCAGACTGATGCATCCTCCCATTATTTAAATAAATCTTTTAAAGTGTCTTGCCCTCTTCCTCATTATTTTGTTTTGGTTTTTTAAACAATGCATTAGAACAAGTTGTTGTGTAGATTCCAAGGAAATCTTCGTGTTCTTAACTGAATTGTACCAGTTTTAAAAATCAGTAGTCAAGGGGTGTAATCTCTTCATATGATGGTAGTGTGAAGAGGAGGAGGGAGGGAGGGAATACAGGAGGAGAGTAAATTCAGATGAAGGAACTGACCAGAAGAGCAGCACTCTGTATGTATTGGCTTGCACCCTGCATGTTATCCTGACCTGTGATGGAGACACATGTGAAGTAACACTGGTTGGAGTCTGTGGCTATAGAGAGAGCAGACTGCTATGAAGTAGACTTGCTGTTGAAGGGACTTCAGACTTAGATATTTTTAATAGATCCTGATCAGACTCTTACGTGTGTGGAAATTCTTGTATTTGATGTCTAGGGCTGTAGAGAGATTTTATTTGGAACAAATTCCTGCAAATGCCCTAAGACAAAAGAAGTGTTTGGGCCGAATTGACCTGTAGGGCACTGTTGTTAAGAACCCCATCCCTACCTTATTTCTCTGTCAGTTATGTTTTTAGTTGGTTAACTAATAAGAAACCTTGAGTCATTAAATAAATAGCTAAAACAAGGGAGAAGTGAGCAGTCTCATTTTTTTCTAGGAGGATGTATTGCTTATTTCAAGCAAAGCTGGTAGCTTTCCAATGTTCTTTTGATAAGCATATTAACCAAGACCAAAGACCATGGGAACAGATAGAAAATGGCATTGTGGGTTATGCAAGTAAGCATTTTTTTGTTTTAATTTCTGTGCAGGACAAGTGGTATTGCAGGATGATACAGACCAGAACCCATTGTTAATGCATTTTGGTAGGAAGTTCTCAGAAGACGAGGTCTCTGGAAACTTAAGTTTTCACATGAGGTCAAGGGTAACAAAATGCTAGTCTGTGTTTTTTTCATACACTGGGTGGAAACAGTAAAAATAACAGTTTTATTATCTTAGTTGAAATTTAGTGTAAGATGAAAAGTATACTGTCAACTTGTATTAAAAGAACTTGCAGGTACTGTTTCTGCCCTTTAGTCTGTTTGCCACTTTTTGCTGACTCTGGTAATTTTTCTATTTTAATAAGGTCCTCTCTTGTTGTTAATTTTTGGAAGCTCTACCAAAACAGAGAAATGGAAAGCACACTTGTGCTGTGTTACATAGAGAATATCTAGTGAAATTAATTTGAACCAAACAGCTGTCAAATATATGAAATAAACAAAATGCATACACTGTGGTTTACCACTAAAACGTTTAATGTATATTTATAAAAATGCTGCTTAGGACAACAGATAAAACAGTCTGTTATATTTCTATGTACAAACTGTTCTAAATTGATCATATTCCTTTAATTAAGGCATTTACAAGCAAGGCCACTTGCATCATAACAAATCTATCCTTTTGTTAGTCAGAATCTATTGAAAGATAGGGGAGCTTAAGGAAAATGGACTCAGTTGACTAACATGTTTATATTTTACAAATCAGTTGTCTTACATAAGCAAAAGCTGTCACAGAATTTATCACTATGTGCTCTTGCATGCAAATGATCCTATGAACCAGACCTTTTCTTTTTATTCCTTCTTTAGTATGACTGCCTTCAGGTGCATCTTGGAAGGAAGTCCTACTCACTGTTCCCTTATCAGTGAGCTGACTTTTTTCATTTAAAGATGAAACTCTGAGTAGGGAAGTACAGAGTTCACTTTCTGATCATAGAACAATGGATTTGTGGTGTAAAAATTTTAGGATTTACTATTAGATTTTGCTATTAGGATTTGCTATTAGGATTTTTGGCAGCTGCTCGCTAGTGGTGTCCCTCAGCAATCAGTGTTGGTCCCACTTCTGTTTAATATCTTCATTGATGATTTAGATGAGGGGATTGAGTTCACCATTAGCCAATTTACAGATGACACTAATCTGGGGGCGATGGTGTCAATCAGCTGGAAGGCAGGAGGGCTCTGCAGAGGGACCTGGACAGACTGGAGAGTTGGGCTGATTCCAGTGGGGTGAGGTTCAACACGGCAAAGTGCCGGGTCCTGCACTTTGGCCACAACAACCCCATGGGGAGCTCCAGGATGGGCACAGAGTGGCTGGAGAGCAGCCAGACAGAAAGGGACATGGGAGTTTGGATTGACAGGAAGCTGAACATGAGCCAGCAGTGTGCCCAGCATTGGGCTGCCCGGGTGTTGGATTCTCTGTCCCTGGAGGTTTTTAAGATCTGGATGTGGCACTCAGTGCCTTGGTCTAGTAACCACGGCAGTAGCGGATCAAGAGTCCTTTCCAACCAGGCTGATTTCAGAGGGCAGCAGGAAATGGAAGAGCCTAGATCTTGTAACTTCTGTGTAGACAATAGGGGACAACGCTTGCTTCTTGAAGTAGATGGCATTGTTTGGGTGTGTGGGAATGCTTGCTTTTGGACTTGTGCTTTCTGAGATAGTTTGCCTTTATAATCCTATTTATTCAGGCTGACAGTGCATGAAATGGCAGAGGCCGTGTTGTGTATGTCAGTCTCTGAACTGAAGATCTACTGGGATTTGAGAATATTGCTGTGAAGTTTGGGTTTGGGTTTGATGTCGCATTTACTTCCCATGTTCTGTCTCTTGCAGAAAGAGTCCACAACTTGTCAGCCCTTAAAAAAAAAAAAAAAAAAAAAAAATATATATGTGTATATATATATATATATCTGGGGAAAAAGGGAGAGAGTTGTTTTTTCAAGTTCCATGAAATGTTCACAGCACAGCTCCATGAGTTGTCAACACAATGAGGTTTGTGGCAAACTTTGCCGAGAGCCAGGAAAAAAGCCCAAAGATTTTAAACCAGCATTGATAATTAACTCCCCATGCCATCAAACCATATAAATTTTAATATGCTCTTCAGAGAGAGGAGAGAAGGCTACACTATTGTTAACATCTCTAGATGTTAACCATTTGTGTGTTATCTTTCTTCTGAATTACCTATGAAATCCAGTTCTGACTATTTCTTGTATCTGTGCCTTGTTCACAAAGACCTAGTTTCTTTTACAAAATACCAGCCATCATTTTTGCTCAAGAAAGCTACTCAAATATGAGTCTTACTCATTCAGCGATGGTGTGGTTACGGGCACTGCCTCAAGCAATTTCCCCTGCTAAAAATTCAGGAAGTAATGCAGTAAAAGTTAACACAGCATATGAATTTTGGTTAGCAGCAGTACACCCCTAACTTTCCTTCTTTCAAATTGCCAACAGTTTGGGGTTTTTTTTTGTTTTTTTTTTTGTTTTTGTTTGGGTTTTTTGTAGTGGTTTTTTTTGTTTGTTTGGAGGTGTGTTTTTTTTTTGGTTTTGTTTTTTTTTTTAAATAAAGTCATTTTGTTGCTGGAGTGAGTCCAGAGAAGAGCAATCAAGCTGATGAATGGTCTGGAGAACAAGGTTCTATAAGAGGCTGAGGGAATTGGGATTTTTTAGTTTGGGTGAGACATTATTGCTCTCTAGGACTACCTGAAAGGAGGTTGTAGTGAGTTGGGTGTTGGCCTCTTCTCCCAGCTAAATAAGACTAGAGGAAATGGCCTCAAGTTGCTCCAAGGGAGGTTTAGAGTAGATGTTAGGAAGAATTTTTTTACTGAAAGAGTAATCAGGCACTGGAATCAGGCAGTTCAGGGAGGTATTAAAGAAACATGTAGAAATGGCACTTTAGATGTTCTAGTGGGCATGGTGGTGTTTTCTGGTTTGACAGTTGGACTCAGTGATCTTAAAGATATTTCCCTCTGTGATTCTGTGATGCAGTCTTTGGGTACCTAAGGTAATGAACATTAAAGGTACATTCTTTTCATGGAGGAGTTTTTCAGAGCTTTCTGAAATGTTTCTTTAAATCCATCTAAAGAAAGCAGATGAGTTTGAGAAAAATGAGGCTATTATATATACATTGCTTTAGCTATATTGAGATGTAATATGGTTTTATTAGATGAAGCTATTAAGTAGAGACAGCTCTAAGTATATGTGCAAAAGAAGGGGAGCTGATGATGTGTTCTGAAGCTGTCTTGTGTCTTGATATGAAGAATGCTCATTTGATCTTTTAATAAGATGAATTCTTTTGAAGATTCAGAATAACTTTTGGAAAAAGAAGTTATAGGGACATTTTATTATTAAGGGAAGCTATTAGGTCTATTCCTTTTGGCTGTATTTCAGGACATTCATCTCCATTCTGATATACCTTTGCATCCTGTGATTTTTCTTATTGGAAATAAAATCGTTTGCTTGGTAAGTTGATATGCTTTTTCCAGAAATACTTGTGCTGTCCTCTGCTTCAGAATAGCTACTGATGTCCACCCATGAGCTGACTACAGTTTGGATATTCTGAAGAGCTGGCTAGCCTTTGTTGTACTACCTCATTGGAAGGTGCCATAAAATTTTAAAATTTCATTTCTTTTCAATTAGTAGCTGATTACATTTGATTCACTGTAACATTGTTTCCCCTGTGCAGGTTGAGTCAACACAGTCAATGAGGTGTTAAATCTTCCCATGCACAGAAACAGTAGGAAGTGATTAAAATGCAGCAGTCTGGTCATTACAAAGGAACATTCCTTATCATTAGAAAGTTAAGTAACACAAATAGCTTGGTATTACCCTTGGGTGTGTCCAGGCTAGACAGACAATGAAGTTCAATAACATCACATAATAGTAGTCACTTTACTGAAAAGAAATACCAAAGGCTGACAAGAAATCTAATGGAGGAGTTTGGTATTTAGAAGAGGTCATTTCAGTCTCACTTTTCCATCAGTAGCATTCATTCCATCTGTAAATATCATACATAAATATGAGCGTTTCATATACGTATGCAGCGTTGTACAAATACTGAAATGGGAATACCATATTTAAAGGATTTCAATTTGTATTTCAAAGGGCTTTTGCCCTGGTAGTGCAGACTTACCCTTGCAGTTAGTGTCAATGGTGAGAATTTCTTCTTCATGAGAACATCTCAAGTAGTATTGTGTAGGCAAGTAAGTTCTGCTGTGAGATCATTATTACCACTTAACTAACCCCTTTTCTGTCTTGATGAGGAAGATTTCCTTGTAGTTTAGACACAGGCCAGGGGCTGAGGAAATTTAGCTTCATATTTCCTGTATCAGAACATGATTATGCTAGCTGATGATTTTTAATTTACTTAGCCTCTTGGTTTTCAAAATTGCAAGGGCAGTAACACTTTATTTCACTGACTGTCACTATGGGGAAGCCTGGGGTCAGAGCCCATATACTAGGCTAAGTACCTTAGTATACGTAAATAATAAAGGTACCAACAGAGGAAGAGTAATACAATATTTTTATCCCCTTATCACTTAGAGAGATAAAAGGGAGGCCAGTTGTATTCTTAGATGGAAAAATAAATGGTTGCTCTTCAGTGTCCTGGGGTTACGATGTTTCTATGGTTATTAATTTCTCAGATTTGAAATGACCTAATTTTCCAGTTAATAAGCCAAGTATGAGAGATGGAGAAGAGATGGTTTCACAGTTCCTCTTGAGTCATAGTCTCTGGTTTAGTGAAAGCAAAGAGACATAATTCGCTATGAAATGTGTGGTGGAAAACATAGTATCATGGTGAACAATCTGTCATGGTGAGGTGGGCAATATGATATAATTTCCACTCTATTCTGTGAAAAGTGTCTGTGAAGCTTGCTATGTTCAGCAGCATATGACTGGACGGGGGTCGGTATGGCTAGAGAACAACTGCTTTACTTTGCCACTGTGCCTCTCTTTTATGATCCAGTAAAACTTGTGAGCTTTTCACACTCTCCTCAGCAGTTTCAGTTACATGTCCAGCCACCATACTTTATAGAGAAATTGTTCTCTATTGTGAATTTCCTATCCTTAATGACATATTTCTTGGGCAAGATGAACAATTATTAAAGAAAAACAGCCTATCATCTTTGATCAGGATTATTAGATTGGATTTCATCTCTTCTGTATCTCCGCTGTTTGAAGTCCCAATATTTTCACCTGGGTATAGATCACAGTATTTCAATGTTGAAGACAGTTGACTGAAACAGCCAGAGAAGCTGGAAAGCTCACTTCTCTGCTTATGAGGCTGAGGGAGCTAGGATTGTCCAGCTTGAAGAAGACTCCAGGAGGACCTTATTAGGTGCCTTCTAGTAGCTGAAGGGAACCTACAGGAAGGCTGGAGAGGGACTTTTCATAAGAGTGTCCAGCAATAGGACAAGGGAAAATGGTTTTAAACTGAAGGAGAATAGGTTCAGTCTGGACATTAGAAAGAACTTCTTCAGTATGAGGGTGGTGAGACTCTGGAACAGATTGCCCAGAGAAATTGTGGATGCTCCCTCCCTGGAGGTGTTCAGGTTGCATGAAGCTTTGAGCAAGCTTGTCTAGATGAGGGCTGTCCCTGCCCATGGGACAGGGAGATTGGAGTAGATGATATCTGAGGTCCCTTCCAGCCTAAGCCATTCTGTGATTCACTGCTTCTTAGAATTTTAAAGTAATCTGCTTTAATTCCACATCTGAGAAAGTTTCTACTGTTTATTTATAAAGATGCCAGATCAAACAATCAGAGTAATCCTTTCTAACATTGGAGTCTGGAGATATACAGTAACTGGCTGGAATTTATTTTAGGTTATTCCTTGTTTAGTTTGTCTGCTGATACAAAACACAATAGCAGCGCTTAATTTAGCTGCGATGATTCCACTTCAGGAAATGTACTTATTCTATGTGCTCATCTTAAGGTATCTGAGGCAGCAGTGTGCACTCAGTGAGTAAGCACTCAGTTCTTCTATCTGCTGTTCTTATTCCAAGAACTCAGACATAGAACACTTTTTTTTTTTTTTTTTTTTTTTAAGAGCAGCCTAACACATCTAATTTCTGCAATTTCTACCTATGGTTTTCCTCTTAAAGGTAATTTGTTTCCTTTCAAGTAATTACAAATAGTACATTTCCAGTCACATTATGCAGACGTCAAGCCTGATAACTAACTAGTTTGATTCCACTCTTATCAACATTTTATGAAATTAGAAGTGAAAACATCACACTGGGACCTTTAGAGTTGCTTTAAGTTGTTTTGAATAAATAACAGAGTCTCTCATATTTGTAATGATTAGAACAGAGAAATAGGTTCCACTGCACAGTATAATGCATTTCTTTCTGTGCTTTCCAAGAATCCTGGAAACCTGTTAATCGTGTTTATTTTACTTGTACCACATAGTGGCATTCTTAGTGGTGTGCATGAATACTGTTTTAGATTGTTGGATAGTTTAAGCTTTACTGGGTTGGAATAGCCTTATTCCAAATAGTATTAGAAAGCAATCTAATTTGGGGAGAAACATTTCAGTTTGATTTGGCAAATGTTGTCCATTCACAGTTATTACTTAATAAAATAATTTTTATCGCATTTTTATCCTCATATGAATTGGACCTTTAGTAATAAGGGACCATGTTAGATAGGTTTTGTTGGGTTTTTTTGTTTTGTTTTGGTTTTTTTGTAAAACTTGTATTTTTCGCTCATATTAGTCCTACTTGTCTAACATCTCTCTTTTACAGATTGAAAAGCACATTCTAAAATTCTAATTTGACTTATTTGTTTCACAATATTCACCTGCCCTTTTGCCATATACTAGGCCAATAAATTCCCCAAAGAAAGCCCAAGATACAGTGGCAGATTTCCTGAGAACCTGACTAAATAGTTCTCCCTTCTAACTGTAATAAGCTTCTCCTACCCATCTCTTCTAAGGTTATCTCAAAGCACTTTCTAAACTGTGAAGAAATAAGTGCAAGTGGTGTCTTCAGCAAGACTAGTCTTTTTTTATCTTGGAGCATAAAACCAAAAACCTAGCATCTGAATTGCAAGCTCTTCTATACACCTGGGAACTCCAGTGGACAAATTGTCCAGAAAAAAAGTCAAGGTATCTGACTGTTTAGAACAGAAAGAAAAAAAAAAAAATTAAAATGTTTGATTCCCAGCTTTGTTCCTGAAAACAGTGCAAAGCTTTCCTCCAGTATCATACCTGTGCTTGGTTAGCCCCTGATTAGGTTTTATATTTCTTTGGCGATATGCTGGTTTTGGATATTTCTACACAAATAGAGCATGTGAATGATGCAAGCATAGAAAGAAGATAATTAGAATTAGCAGATGAAGAAAGAGGCTGAGAGAGATGCACAAATGTAGTGCATTTGTCGATAACTCACCAACGAGAATGATTAAACAAGAAAATACAGTATATACCTATTTTCCAGTTCTCTGATAAGCAATATGGTGGGAATAATTCTTTGGCTCTCGAGTTACATTCCATGTTAGTGGGTTAGTAATGGGTCACACATGACTGATTTAACAGAATAAAGGCTAAGATTAGATTCCTCCTCTTAATAAAGTGAGCATACTTTAGATGAGAATCTTTTGTCTATTCATCAAAATTATGCATGTGATGCCAGGCATCCTCTTTTTTTTTTAAAATGTACCTCATTGAAAATACAGCAAGTTAAACACAAACCATCTAAGCATGTGGAAGTATCTTGTAGCTACTGTGGTTTTTATATTTGTCTTGAGGGAATCAGCAGTGCTGCATATAAGCTAGCTTCTAGATACCAGTTTCAACTGCCAAACTAGTGCCTACAGTATTTTCTTACATATATTAAAAAAATGGAATATACAGTATTTATATGAGAATAGTAGAAAGGAATGAAAAAAATGTTCCCAAGCGTAATAGATGAGGCTTTGAGATTGAAACACAGAGCTGCTGTTGGAAGATCTGATTTCTGATTTTCTCTGAGTTTTTTTGTTTGTTTTTTTTAATCAGTCAGATTCCTTTCAGCCAGCTGCTAGTTATAACTGAAGATTCTCAAGGAGTTGTCAGTGGCATTTTATTATTTCTACAAAGGGTTAATTATTCCTGTCCTCCCTCTCCCACTGATTTTGGAGTTCATTCCTTTGAAGTGATTCAGGTTCAAAAGGAAAGGAAAATGCTCCATCCCAAATAGCCCTAGCTTAAGAGCTAGGTGATCAAGGCCCAGAGAGCTTTTGTTCTAAATGAGACCTGAGTTTGGGCTGCCCACTTCCTGAGCAAGTATTCTAAACATTAAGTACTGCTGTAAAAAGGAGAACAACATCTGCACCAATTGATTCACTTGAAATGGAAAGGGCAAGATTGGGCCAATTCACAGAAAGGATGCCTGGAGTCACCTATTTTCAGCAAAGATGAAGTCTATGAATCCCAGGGGAACAGAGATCAGCTGTAAGCCTGATTCGGGACCTAGAAAAATGAATTTGATTTGACATTCTACATTTAGAGTCAATAGTTATAATTCATAACATTAGTTGTTTCTTAATCCATGAGATATAATTTATAACATTAGTTGATTCTTTATTCATGCATTTTAATCATGATATGCCAGCCTTCTCACTCAGCGTGGGAATACAAGCTGTCTGCTATTCTCAAGATATATTTGGGACTCTGGTCAAAGTCAGGGTGTTTTATTTCCTTTAGTATACCAACACCACTCAGTCACTAAGTGAGTTTTAAAAAAAAAGATGTTCCATGGCTTTCACTACTAATACTAAAATAGTAATTGATAATAAAGAAGTAAGAGCTTTTACAGTTAAAATACTAACAGCATCTGCATAAATAAGGACATTTGCTGCTGCTCTGAGAGTCCACTGATTCTGGTGGAGCTAGACACCACAAAAAAAATCCTTTCAGATGTCCGTTGAACATCTGAATTATGTTTCACTAAACACAAAATACTTTAACCTCCCAGGACACTCTGGTGGGAATTGACAATGGCCTGTGCTTAATTATAGAATATTGTCTCATATATACTGATATCAAATCATTGTAGATCTCTGTTAACTAATGAGATAGAGCAGATAGATTTACTGCTCTGTCTTGATTTTTGTCAGATGTTGGAATAAATTTTTAAAGCAATTACTAAAGTAAATAAAAGTGAAGAGTTTACTGATAAGGCTGATAAGCAATCCTGTGGGAATATCAGCACTATACTTGGTGGAACGAAACTCTACAATTCTGACCCATATCTGTTATAATGATATAACCTCTGAAAATTAAGCTCTTATCCATCTAGCATGAATTTAGTTAAGAAAGGAAAGCAACTGGGTACTA
Organism: Heliangelus exortis; assembly: GCF_036169615.1. NCBI lineage: Eukaryota > Metazoa > Chordata > Aves > Apodiformes > Trochilidae > Heliangelus > Heliangelus exortis. The sequence goes on from NC_092439.1 coordinate 10,597,592, forward strand.
TGCAAGCAACTAAACTTGTGAAATAGAGATATTCAGATAGAGATTCTCACCTGTCAGTATTGTTAGGGGCTGATTCAGTATGTGCGGTGCTTGCTTTTCCTAACTGTAGATTTTTTTCAATTATGTCTTGTGATAAAGAAGTGATACTTCTGCAATTCAATGGGATTAATTTGTGGCTTTTCTTTTTTATAATACCAGCATTTCCTTCTTTCTGAGCAAAAATTAATGCACTGCACAGTATCGCAAAAATGTGTTTTACTCTGGCCTTCAGCTCACTATTTAGATTTTAATACTCTGCACCTTGCCCTGTTTTTATCCAGCAGAAACTAACAGAAGTAATTCCATTACAAAGTTTCTTAAAAAAATGCCACAGGAAGCAAATATTTTAAGAAAAAGCAACTGTGGAAACTGTGGAGACTGTTTTCCTTCCAGAAACATCTGATAGAAAATGTGTTTATCAGCCCTTGTGTGTATTTATAAGCTAAAATAATTAAAATACAATATCAATTAAAGAAACAGATGTAGATGTGGGAGAGGACTGTAGCATATGTTTAGAATCGTGTGAGCATGTTCCCATTTGTGAAAGATACTCTGTCAACATTTTTTTAAATGTAAAGCCAGCATTTCAACCACAATTATTAAATGTGGCTACAGTCAGAAAAAGTTACTAGGCAAAAGTCTTATTCGGTAGATCTGTTCTCCATATGTAGTCACTCCAAGTATACTCACTTCAGTGATAAAAATAAATTGTCACCATTTTTTACTCCTGTTAGCTCTGTGCAGCCAGATACAGCCAAGAGGAAGTGAGCCATGTTCTATTTTAACTCCTGCACCTCCAGCAGATGATCTGTCTGTCTAATCTGTAGTACCGAGCCTAGCATACATGTCAGAACGCACACTGCTTGCCTGTGCAGGAAGACACAATGCAAAGGATGGGGTTCAGTTAGGCTTTAATAACTCATCTGCAGCATTATCCACCAGTATGTCACGCTGAGCAGGTCATCATTCTTTCATTGATTGTTCCAACCTATTTTGAAGGTTGTTGTCAACTTTCCTTCATTCCAGACTAATTCCAGCTGTTGCTCGAACCTCATTGTCTTCTCCTTCTATGAACCCTCAAGGATGCTACCTGCTAAGCTGCTGTATTTTCAACTTAATTTCTTGACCTAGCCAGCTATAGTCTTAAAAAGGGTAGATAGAACTTCCGAATCCTTAGATTTATCAATACATGTCAAGGAGTCAGGCTTTTTACCCCCCAGACCTCATGGAGGCAGCAAATACCGTTATGTGCAGCAGATCATGAAAGTGCATAAGAGGTGGTTCTGCTCAGCATAATGGTCACTGATGAGCTGGAAGTAAGCCTGTAGGTCTGTAGGTTCTCCTTCTTGCTTGTTTTGAATTAGAAGTGACAATTACCTTTCCTCCAGCCCCTTTGGTTGTCCTTCAGTTCTCAGAGTTTTTTGGTCACAAAAGATGACCAATATATAGTATCAAAAATACTTAATTGTTTTTAAGATTGTGTCACAAAATGTCAAAAGCATGGATATGTACAGTTAAGTGGAAAATAATAGAATGGTTTGGGTTACAAAATCCAAAAATTGCCAGGCTTGCCAATAAAGAAGAAAGCAAGTATAATGCTTTCCATTTTCTTTTTCAGTATTGCTGACTTAGAACTCTTAGAATAGGACTTTTTTCTGGAGGTAACCCAGTCATTATGTAAAACCAGATGCAAGGGGGACCTATTAGTGTTGTCATATTAGTTGGTCTTTAAAGTAGCAGTCAGGTCACAGTACAGTCTTTAAAAAGTTCACGGAACGCAAGTGCTTTACAGCTTCCTATAGTTAGAGTATGCTGTTTGTTAAAGTATGCTAATTGATTATTATTATATTATTGAGTATTACATTACTTTTACTATATTATTATTACACAGTATTATATAGAACTGCTCCTAACCTCAGATCACATCTAGCCACAAAATGAACTTGTAAAAAATATTTCTTTTAGATTTTTTTCTATTATTTGAATTATTCACAAGTTTTATACTCTCTTAATCTACTTAGTAATTTTACTCATGTGTTTTAAACTATTGTCTCTTTTTGGTAAAAAACACAAAATATGAAAAATATGGTTTCTGCTGAGTATCACAAAAATGCCTGTATGAGTTCACTTGAAACACAAGTTAATAAGGTCACTGCCCCAAAAAATTTAATAAATAAAAATTATAACGTTTATAGAATTTCAGGAGATTGCTTTCATATGCAAGGGTAATAATACTTGGACTAAAATTTATCTGAGCAGTCTCCACAGAAAATAATTTATTCTCTGTGTTAACACTCAGTGAACCTTGTATTCACTTAATGTGAGCACAATGGGATCAGCTGTCTTGTCAAGTTAATCTATAACATTAATGCAGTGTTTTATCCCTCTTTCTCAGGCTCCACACGCATAAAACTTTAATATATATAGTTTTCAGCAGAATGTTCTTGTGTCCATCAGTTACAAAAGCGTGGTTTTATCCTTGGACCAGAAAAGTGCCTCCATACCTTGCTGTTACTCTGTATGGTTAATTCCTAAATCTTTTACAGAAGAGCATGCAAATTAAAACGTTTCCTCTAAGTATTCCAAAATCAGTGTCTAGAATATGCTTCAGTACATATGGTTACTTATGCTGTATTTCTGGTTGGTTCTTGTGCTAGTTTGATAGAAGATCTTTTCAGAAAGGCTGTTTCTGAAAGCTGTTGTAACAAAGGAACTGATACTTTAATTTATAGATGGAGACCTTTGCTCCATGAAATCAGATGAGAAGACAGGCTTTTCATCTACTGTTGCAATGCATTGGGAACTTGTGGGTAGATCTGTAAAGAGGCACAATGACTACATGGAAAGGGAATTAGGCTGGAAATCTTACTTCTGGCTCTTCCATTGATTTACTGTATGATTATTAGTGAGTTATTGCCCTTGTGGATGATTTTTTATAAAGGCTATGAGTTGACTGTCATGTTATCTGCATGTACAACACACCCCTAGTTTGGGAATCATTTATCACTTCCAGCTCCTGCTGTAGTATCAGGAGTGACTTTGAAAGCGCTTATTTATATTTTTTCTTCTTTGAGGAATTTGCATATATATTTGAGAGAGGAAACAACACCTGGATGAACAGATTAGAAAATGGGGTGCTAGATTCACCTACCTAGACACCAAGATAAGTAAATGATATAACATTTAACATAGGTAAAAAAACGCATTTGATCAACCAGTTTGGTTTAGAATTTTTTTTTGTATTCTATTTACTAAACAAAAAGGAATTTGAATGTCATGATTAAGTTCAGCCTCAAAGTAGTTATAAGTGCAAGGAATGATTTGGTTTGTTCTACAGAAAGAAACTACTGTTGTATTATTTGGCATTATTACACTGTTCAGGCTCAAGGATTGAAGACTTGTGTAGTTTTATTTCAGGCCCTATGTACAGGGCTTGATTGCTACAGGGTTGAAAGTGGCATGAATACCTTTGCAATGTATTGAGTGATTTGTACCTTTGCACAACAAATCAGTACCAGTACCAGGCCTATTCCTCCCCCACCTCCCATTCATTTCCCCTTTAAATTGTGCTCTAAGTTTTTGGTTGTCATTACAACTAACAATGTGAAATCAAGCAAGTTTGCTTGAACCTGCTTCTAGAAAAAGATCAGTTGGCCAGTTAAATGCATATGCCCTTGCTGATGAGATCCATGATTTTTCTGGGTTGTCTTTTAATAGAAACTGTAAAGTTTCTAATGCAATGCATTTACTTCAGTAAGTAGCAACCATACGCACATTTTGTAAATATTAAAAAAAAAAACAATTAGTTATCAGCAAACATTTACTTTATTTTCAGCTCTAACTACTGTGTTATTGAATTTTGAACTATATAGTACTGCCAACCAGCAAACAGATGCTTTTATTTCAGGATGAATGATGATTGCAAGCCATAAATTGGTTTCAGTTTTCTCTCTCCTTCTCTTGAGAAGCTTGTTTTCTTAAAAACATGCCATGTCCCTCAGGTGTGTGTTTTAGTAAACATACAGTAAAAGGAAAGGCTAGAACAATTACAAGTTTTCATTGCTGTTATTACTAATTATACAGACAGCTCCTTTTAGAGCTGACAACTCCTTTTAGAGCTGGCAATGATAAGTAACTAAACCTAGATTTATCCTTCCCTTTAGAGGGAAATAGACTCACATCTGTTAAAAGATTATCACCCAGTTAAAACATCTCAGATCAGAAATACTTTACATGAATCCCAGGTCTCAGCAATGCACATACTCTTCACTATCTCAGTACTAGAGCCAGGATGCTTACATGAAGGGGCTGATATATCCTGAATGCCTACAGTTTTAGTACAGGGTGAGCAGGTAACTAGGATTGTGGATTGTATGAGACCTGGGAGAGAAAGAGGAACTTCTGTTCTCAGAATGAGTGTGTTTCTGTTCACTGGAGAATGAAAAGCAGATCCAAGAGTTTTTAGAAATTATCTGATTTTCCTCAAGTAAGCTATATGCTTGTGCCTTTTTAATGGCTCTGAATTTTTTTTGCCAAGCAGATGCATTCAACTTAATGTTTACTTGCCAAGAGATGTTGGTAGGAATAAATTGTTACCAGGTTATCATGAAATGCATCTTTCAATACTTCCGTAGTCAACTGTTTTGAATTTATCTGATAAACAAAGGAAAAAATAAGTTGTATTTTAAGCGTGGGCTGCTGAGAAAAATTCTTTAAAATGAGCAGAACTTCAGGGTGCTATATTAAGTATTTTTGTAGACAACTACATTGTCTAGAAAAATGTTCAGCTCAGACCCATGGTAGCATAAATCAACCAAAACAGAAGTCAAATTCATATCTGATTTAGGAGTTTTGTCGTTTGCTTTGTATTTTTTAGTTTTTAATAGCTCTCATATTTCATAGTCATATTAATTGTTTTATTCTAGTCTTGAGTCTGTATCTGAGTTTGTATGGGTAGTACAAACAACTGATGTGCAACAATTTTCACTAAAAGATGGGTATTTTTCCTATAAAGCTAACACATAGAAAGCTTACTACACTGGTTGATGAAGGCAATTAGTAAGCAGTAAGAACAAAGATTCTGCTACATGATTCCTGAGAAATATTTCTCCATATGTAGAAGAATAGCAAGGCTGTAACTGAAATGCTATTAATACTTGCATGTTGACTCAGAATTGTTCTTCACGTTTTCCCTATCCTTGTTGCTTAGAAGGTTAATTCAGTCTAAAACAAGAGGTTCTGTTTCACTTCATGTTCACTTTGCACTTTCTGAAATCAACCTGCCCAAATTGTCAGTTCAGTTACTCTAGGATCAAGGCTGTGGTGAGATTGTTCAAAGAAGAAAGAGCATTGCTGGAATGTGATCTGCAGTTATCAAAATGGCTACATGGGTCTTTGGAAAGTCAGAAGAAAATTATGGCAGCCATTAGAAAGCCTAAATATATATGTAATAGTCCAGCCACACTACAGTCAATCTTAAACTCAGTGAAGCACAAAAAAGTGATGAGTCTCTTCTTGTTTCCCATGACTGCACTTTACATTCAAGTATGTGGTTTATGCTTTTAAAATACAACTTGGTGTATTACACAACATGAAAAAATTTTGCCCTTCAAGTGTTTTTTAGGTAACATTTGCTTATAGAGAGGAAAATAAAAGAAAGGATACACTGTAAGATGAGAGATGAAAAGAATAAAACTGAAATTAAAAATTAGGACTAATAAAACATTTTTCATCAAACACAACACTGAAAATGATACAACCTTTTACTATAAATACATATATGTTAAAAGTATACATAAATGTTCAGTCAAATGTTTTATTCTTTAAAAGGAAAAATAAAAAAAAAAAGGGAGACAAAACAGACCCACAAGTTTTTGATAAAATTATTATTTGTTTGCTTTTCTGGAAGCTTTACATGAACCAAACATATCACCCTAATTCAGCTTCTCAATTTCTCATTCAATGAGATATAAGGTTGTATCAATATCTGCAGTGAAGAGCAGCTTTTTATGTGAGTCCTAACCAGTCAAGTACTCAAGACAAGAATGGCAGAAAAAGAAGGCATTAGCTGTTGCATGATTTTCCTTTCGTAGAAATTCCAGGTTAGAGGATAAGCTGGAATGACAACTGCTGTTCTGAGAATTGAAATAATGGCCCCCAAAAGAACAGTGGGGTGGGCAGGGACACCTTGCCCATGTACAGCAGCAAATTCCTTCCCAGACCTGTAAGGTCTTATGCAAAAATAAATTCTCAAAATGTCATGGGGAGTAAATTCAGTTTGAATGACAAAGCCTTTGGAAACAAAGATCAAAGAGTAAATGCAAAGATATTAATTGTTGTTTGGTTAGTAGAGATGACACTGTAGTTTATAACAGTTTGTTTTGTAACAGAGGTTTTTTTCTTTGGTGGTTTGTTTGGGTTTTTTTCACTGTGCATTTCTCTAAGGTGATTCTGCATGGAATACGATTTAAATGGTTATATACTTTGAGTTCTTTATCATGTTATATCTATTAAAAGAATCACACATTTTTAAAGTCTGTTTATGAAAATAATTTGAACATCTGTCAAGGGATGAGGATTAACTGAATAGACAGAGGATACCGGTACATTATATTTTCTGTTATCCTGTATACTATAATTATCTTGATCCTTAAACAACTTTGCAGTGGTTACAAACACTTTCAGACTTGTTGTTACTGCAAATTCAAAATTTATTTCATCTGAATCTAAATTTAACTAGTATGCAACAAGACTTTTTTAACATTTCCATCCGTAGATGATTAAAAAGCAGTGAAACACAGACAAATTAAAATGTCATTTAAAAGTCAAACTCACAAAAGAATCATTCAGTTTTGAGGTGATGTAGGAATCTTCTTAAAAATGAAATTTGTTTGGAAAAATGGATAAATTAAGTAGCTAAACTGGGGAGAAATGGATGTCACAAATAGCTAATAGATGTGAGAATAGCTAAAAGAAAGTGAGAAGTAAATCCAAATCGTAGAATCATAAGATGATTTCAGTTGGAATGAATCTTAAAGATCATTTAGTTCCAACTGCCCTGCCATGAGCAGAGATACTTTCCACTAGACCACTTTGCCACATCCAACCTGGCCTTGAACACTTCCAGAGAGGGGACATCCACAGCTTGCCTTGGGCAGCCTGTGCCAGTGTCTTACCATTCTCACACTAAAGAATTTCTTCCTAATGTTTAGTCCAAATCTACATTTTTTTCAACTTATCCTTGTCCTATCACTAGAGTCCTTGATAAAGATTCCCTCCCAGTCTCTCTTCTTGCGCCCCCTGGAATACTGAAAGGCCACTGTAAGGTCTCCTTGGGGCTTTCTCTTCTTCAGGCTAAACAAGGAGAGATGTTCCAACCCCCATCCATCTTTGTGTCCCTCCTCTGGACCTGTTCAAGAGGGTCCACTTCTTTCTTATGCTGATGCTCCAGATCAGAACGCAGTACTCTGGATGGGGTCTCCTGGAAGTGGAGTAGAGGAGGAGAATCACCTCCCTTGCCTTGCTTGCCACATTCTTTTGATGTAGCCAAGGACTCTGTTTTATGAGCTGCAAGTGCACATTGCCAGCTCATATTCTGTTTTTCATCCACCAGTAACCTGGGATGCTCTCAGCACACTCAGCTCTCAGACTGAATCCATGTATAGGATTGCCATATACCTTACATTTGGCCTTGTTGAACATGAGGTTCATGCAGGCCTACCTCTTGTCTGTTAATATTCCTGTGCATGGCACCCCTTCCCTCTAGAATATCAACCACACCACTCAGCTTGGTGTCATCCATACACTTGCTAAAGATGCACTCAAATTGCCTGTTTCAATAGTAAGTGAATCAGCACGATAATCAGGGTAAACTTAAAAAGAAAGGGAGAAAAAGTCTGTGATCCACTTGTACAAAGGTGTGCTTTTAAATTTTCATAGTTATTTTTCACAAAGTTATTCTTCACAGACTAAATGCTGGGCATACTCAATGGCAGCAACTGGGAAAAGAATAACAGTCATGTTATCTTTTACTGAGGGTAACCAGCCAGGAAGTGATCCTCAGAAAGTAGCTTCATTGCCTGTGCAAGGGTAAGAATTAGTCCCTCATCTGCCCCCATGAAGAAATAAATACTCCTCATCCCCATCATCTTGGAAGTCGTTTAGTGACTGCAGTGCTCTATAACAGAATCAAAGAGGTACAATGAAGAGCCTGAGAGAGGAGTGGAGGAGGCCAAAGTCTCCAGGGCAGGCTGAGAGAAAAAAAAGAAGAAGGTCTTGAGTTCTGGCCATTCTGGTCACATTTCACAAAAAGGGCAATAGCATAACAATAGAAAAATTGTATGGAGTGTATAACTCTGCTATTGATGTGCACCAGAAAGAGAAAAGAATCCCCCTCTTCTCCTGATGGCAAATGTGAGAAGCTGAGTATGGTGGTCATGTGTTTCTGTAGGTTTAGACTCGGTATTACATCGTACTGCTTCACATGAAGTATTGCGAAAACTACAATAAATTCATAGTACAAACTGTAAAGGAAGACTATTTCTATGCAACCATTAGAAAGAAAATCCAGCTTCATGTGAGATCCTCAGATTTTCTGATGTGTTAAGCACAAAAAATATATATACGTGCATTCAGCAGATACACTGCTTTGTGCAAAATCCAGTGGGAAAGCTAAGGTACAGGGGTTAATGTTGACATAAAGGGCCCAAATCCTGGTTTCTTTGATGTTAAAAGGAAAGTTTTCATTGAGCCCAATGGGATTAAGATTTAGCGTATATGTGCTTGTTTCTTTCAAGTTAGTGCGCTCTTAACATTGCTCAAATCTATTAAATAGTTCTTCCTAGTTCTGCTTTGTTGAGTAAAAGAAGTTTGTGTTCAGAACATCCTCTGTAGTCCAATGTGTGTACCTGCCAGATATGCTGATATTTATAGCTGAAGTTTCAGGTTAGCATACAAATAATTCCTTTCTTTTTCCTTCTGTCCAAACAAAAATCTCAAACAAAGAGGTATCTGCAACAGATACTGGTTTAACAATCTTCATTGTAAGCAATGTTTTACTTTTTAACTGATCGGTGTCTCTAATAACAAGCATGAAATTATAGACACTCAAAAAGGGGTTTTCATAGCGTATCTTGTTTCATCCCTTCAAATATTGCTTAAAGACCTATTAGATTCTCTGAGCAAACAAATATTTTATCTTTTATATTGAAGGATTTTTTTTTTAGAAGCAATTTGTAGTTAAGAAGTTTTGGTCTACAGCTCTTTTTTGCCTGAGGTTCTTGTGATGTAGTGTTGTAGGCACTACACAGAAGCAGGAGCTTTAATGCACGTATTCATTATATATTTGACAATTACTGTCCTAGTGCTATGTCTGAGCAGTAAGACACCATTTTCTTGAATGTGCAAAATAAAATCTCCTTGATAATTTCTATGCTGGAGAAGCAATGAAAAACAAAAACCACTTATAGAAAGTCAAAACTGATATGTATTCCAATATGAAGCCGGCAAATGGAAAAATGATCTTTTGTGTCTTTTTACTTGGAAGAGTACACCTCTCATAGAAAAATACTGACTTAAAAATCAATTCATTTTTCAAGTTTTTGAAGTGTGAAAAAACTCTGGATGTACTACAACTTGTAGACTTCAGGACTAGGGTGATCTACTTTGCAACAACATTTAAATTTAAATTTTAAATATCTTTTACCAAAAATTTTTACAAGGAAAATAAGCTTGCATTATTACCATAGATAAATATGCTAAAATCATTGCTGTGGTCTAAAAAGCTTACAGATGGAATATTGACAAACTAAAAATGCATTTTAAATTGCTGTCTGTTTAACTCTCAGCAAATTTCATTTTTGGTTCTTTTGCTATGAAAAACAAACCTAAAATGACATGTACACTTATGTAACCTATGGCATTTGACATGAACTCCTAGGAATTAAGACAACTGACAAAAAGATAGTGTTGAAGCAGCTGTAGAAGCCCTTGGTCTTAGCTGGGCTAGTTTCACATTTGCAATTGCATTTTAGAGATCAAATGCATGAAACCCTAAAGAAGAATGAAAAGGGTGAGTACTTCATAGGACTTTTAAATTCAAACAAGCCCCAGTCATTTATACAAATGTTTAGAACTAGTACAACTAATTAGGTATGGAAAAAAGTGTCACCTGTTCAGAGAAAAAATTTAGCTTTTAGATGTAAGCTACCATTGCTTAACCATTTGTTATTCTAACTGTTCTACTCAGTTCAGGTCTAAAGTAGTCCATAATGCATATATATCGCTGCATATATCTGCATAGATTATACACTAAGCGTTTAAGTTTATATTTACAATTCAACTTCAGTTTCTCAAAAGTAGGTCTATTTGCATTGCTCCTGACTCTGCAGTAGGTGGCAGTGGATAGTGGAGAATATACAAGGATATACAGTTTAGATGTCATCACACTTTTAAAGGAAGCTTTTAAATGGCCATGTATTTTTTGCTTTTGTGTTATGCATATTTCAAATAGAAGGTAACTGTCAAACAGAATCTCTAAATTGTTTTAGTTAAATAGTAGCTCTTGCAAAGTATTATGAAAATAAACTTATAATGGTGTCAAATGAAGATACAAATACAGCACATATTTCTGTAAATAAGTATGAAGCTGAGTTCTCACAAGAAAACTAAACTGAAGACTTAAACTCTGGACGAAGTTCTGTTTCTTTGGAAACAGTTTGTATTATTTTTCAGGGTTGTGCTGGCTTTTAAAAATAGCTCTCTAACTGATTAAGTGGAAAACAATGGGATGAAAGAAGGCTGAGGCACAATAGTGGTGATGTGGAATATTAACTGGGTTTTGATAGGTTGATTGTAGGGGAGGATAAATTGGGAAAATGTCCACAGAGCTCTGATTTTGCATTCCTTGCACACCTGAAATATGGGAGCTTGTGGGTACAGAGAATGCGGAATTGGACGAAAAAGTCTGTCAAAGAAGAACGTTCTAAATCTCGTTTATTATTGATTCCCGTTTCTTATCTGAAAAACCTGCATTGGTAGATTTATATAGAAAATGCTCAGTCAGCACTGCTGATTATGCTAACATTTTCACCAGTGTATTTTGAGCTCCAAATAGAGCCAGACTTTTGGAAGCGCAAGGCATCCACTAGCTTACATCTCAAAATACTTTGAACTGACCTGTAATTAGGAGTTCCTGTTTTGTTTTGTTTCCAGTTTTAATCTCCAACTTTTTAAAGTATGCAGCTGGAAGCTATTGAGTGCAGAGTGTTTTGAAAAGCCTGGTCATGCATGCTGCTGGACCTGGACTTTGGGCTTAGCCAAGGTAAAACTCCTGATGAAACTGTACAGGGATTTTTTTCTCCTGATTTTGTGGCCAAATTCTCTCCAAAGGCTTCACATAATTAAGTATAAGAAAAACATGAAGTTGAACAATATAATTGTACTTAATGTTAATTCTGTAATTGTAAAGGTTAGCCAGTAAGTACTGTCTTTTGTATGAATTAATAGTTTACACTACAAATAGGCATAAGCAAATCAACAGAAGCAGAGGCAATGTGATAACTCACTTAAATTTGGTTGGAGTTTTGCCATTGACTCAGTAGTGGCAAGTTTATTGGAATCTCATTATGTTCGTTACTCATTACCTAGTTATCTGCAAAGTTAAAAATGAAAGTAGTGTTTTGATAAAGTTGAAAATTATGAATTGCTTACAATGTGTCTCAAAACAAGAAAATATAGAACATATGCAGGAAATAACAGTCACCTCTTGCAAGAAATAGACACACTTTATTACATCTCCAAGTGAAGGAAAATTTCCAAAGTTAGGCTGCATTAATACAATAAAGACTTCCATTAAAAAGTGCCCAATTTAAACTAAAAGGAAATCATTGACCACATTAAACCATGGTTGAATACATTCTTGATGTACTTCTGCATTATCTAGTTCTGCTCTGTTAAATTGAATGTTCTTTAATGAAATTGTGCTAGTTTAAGTTTTAAAACATACATTAATAACTTTGATTGTATTTGTCTTGGTTTTTAGTATTTGATATTATTTTGTTGATTAAGATGCATAAAACATTGCATTGTTCTCTTGCAAACTGAATCGTAGACATCACTGATAAATCTTCAGTCATGCTGAACAGTAGCTCCTAAGGCATATCAAAATTCTCTTTGAAATATGTCCAGATTTTCCATTTTCTATCTTGTTTATGATTTTCTTATATATTTAGAAACATCTAATTCTTGTTGTCTGAGTAAATTTTATTTTTCCCATTATTAAGGTGTTATCTTGCAGTGCTGAACATCTGATTTCTAGTCTCATGATTTTATCATAAATGTTCTGAGTTTTAAGTTTTTCAATTACACTTGATGTGAATAATTGTAATTGTTCAGTATTTTTTAAAATCAGGAATTTACTATTTTTAGGCATCTAGGAATTCCTCATTATTTCACAGACAATGCTGCGAATGCCTCCAAATTTTCTAAGTAACTTAAGGGGAAAGATAAAAGGCATAATATAGCATTCACTGTTAACTCCAAATTTTGACATTTAAGAATAACTTTTGAATTTAAAATAGACCTAACTGAATCAGTGCTGCCTATGTTTTAAGTGTTGGAATTTGGGTTTGTTTGGTATTTTTTCCCTAGATCAATCACTTAGCAAAATTTTCCAAAATCAATATTAAAAAATTCTGCTTTCAGTTAGGTCATTAGAAGTCCTGTTAAATACTCTGGTGCCAAATTGATCTGTAAGTTAAAGAATCAAATATGAAATTAAGATTTGTAAAAAATATGACTAAAAAATGAAGAAAAAGAGTGATGCACTCTAATATGGTTTGTGAGATGGTTGAGTTCTTTCAAGAAAAAAATTATTTAATTGGTTATATATATTAGTATATTAATGTAAAAAAATTAAACTTGGGAAATGGTAATTTTTCCCCATTTATTGCTCACTTGCCAATAATGTTTATACAGTCGAGAACAGATAAAATCTCTACATGACACATAAATTGCTGTGTCAAGGAACATTAGCTGAACATCTGGTCCAGATAACTTGAAGACAAGATAATACTTAATTTACCTGTGCACAAACAAACTAAACAAACTAGCAGAAAGAGTTAAAGCCTGAGAACATCCCAGAAATGGTAAGGCAGTGCTTGGAGGCTAGAAGGTGCGAATTGGCCTAGTTCCAGTCACAAATGTTTTGCACCTTTTATGCTTTGAAGCTCTTCTGCTCTGATGTGTAGAATCCTCTGGAGAATTTTGAGTACCTAAATATCTCTCTCAATGACTCTCTGCTGAGCTTTCTTGGTCTGCCAGAGATAAGGCATCATGTGTCAGGTTTCCTGGTGAGATAAAATGAGACCAGAGTTGACTTTGGCCTGATCACTGGCTCCATGAAATGGCTGCTAGTGTGACTCTCAGTTGTGAAATAAGTCAGCTTTAGAAGATAAGTCACCATCACCAGTTTAGAAGATAGTTATGAATGATAGTTATCCAGATTAACAGCACGGTATTGACAGATGAAAATAAATGCAGATGAAAGTATCTAGGAAAACTATTAACTATCAGAGCAGATTCATTTTTGCAAACCTGCAATAAGCTTAGAGCTGGGCATGATGAATGATGTAGAAAATGTGAGTAGGAGGTGGCATGTTCTTGAACAGAAAGATCTGTACAGAAAGCATATTTTCCCACCTCCCTACGCAATCTCGGTTTTTAAATGTGTATGTGAATACACGGCTACTTGTCTGGTAGTGCAAAGACAGTTGTGGTTAATATTAGCACCGATTTCCCCTTGTCTCTGGGTTGTTCATTCCTAACACTGGTATGGCTGATGAGAGATTGTTTCTCTTCTCTTTGCTTTCAATTTGTAATTGTCCCTCAATTCATTCTTAGGATACATGTCTGATGTTATCTGATTAAAACAAAATAAAAAAGAATGAATGTCCAAAGGACAGAGATTTCCCAACTGCTACACAGATAAAAGAGAAAGGGATGCAAAGTAGTGTTAACATGTGGTATGACAATTTAACTCTGGCTTGCGAGTTTTTCACTTCCTTATAATCAAAGACCTGAATGAGGTCTAAAAATTAGAGCACCTAGTAAGCAAGCTACCTAATCCAGTGCAGAGGGTAAGAACAACAGGTTGAGGTAGCCTAAGAAAGTTTTAGAAAATTATTTATAGTTCTGAGGCTCAGTGTGTCTCACTGTAATGTTCGTTTCAGACAAAACTGTGCATTTAATTTTTGTAATGTGACAGGGGTCTATAGCTTATTCTTTTGTGTTTCTTCGTAACTTACAAGTTACCTTCCTGAATGATATTATAGAGGTTTGTCTGTCAGCTGGGTCTAACTTCTTAGCATGTTCTTAATAGCTGCCAGAGACAGCATGTCTCTTCCACTACTTGTCACTTGTTGTTACTTACTGTAGTTGCCAATTTCCACCTGATAGGATAGCTAAAAGGAGAATTTGCTGCACTTGCTTGTTGTTTTATTTCTTTTTCCTTATTTTCTCACTCACTGGTTTTTAAGCATTTTTCTTTAGAACTATTAGGGCTATTTTTAATTATTGAAGAAGTATTCAGTCAGTAAATACTTTGACCAGGAATCTATAAACCATTTTAGTTCTGTATTCTAATTCAGAAGATGATCTGTCAGAATTAATTGAGAATGCCTTAATGGAATCAAGTCCAGTTCATTAGGCAAACACCTAAATTATTAATTTAAATACTGGGTAGTTCAACAGCATTTATGACAGTAACAAATACCAACATAATCTAATTTTTTAATTCCTCCTGTGTGCAGAAGTTGATTTCCTGCTATAGCTACTGATGTTAGGCATAAATATTTTTCACCTTACTAATGCTTTATCTTTTTAGAGTCTGTTACAATATTCTGTTCAAAAAAGGTTTATGAAGCATAAATGTGGCCTTTAAAGCACAGGGTGCTTAAAATTAATCAAGCATGGAGTGTCATTTTCATTCTTGTAACTGTTTTAGATCAAGTAGAGTTACACCAGAGATTAACTCGAACCAGGAAGTTTAGTGTCATGTTATTCAGTAATTTATGGGATACTGTAAATGAATGTATAATTATTTAGCATAAATCTAGTGCTTTAGTATCTTAGCTATTCCCATTGCTTTAGCACTAAGAAAAGTAATAGTTACAAAATAATCTGTTTTACAGTGGGGTCACAGTGTCAGTGGGCAAGGAGAGAGCAACCTCTCCTTGTCATTGACCTGGACTTCTGCAAAGTATTCCACACTGTCCCAGACAGCATCTTAGTTTCTAAATTGTAAAGATAGGGATTTGGTAGATAGGTGGCTGATTCAGTGGATAAGGATTTGGCAGGATGATCACACTCAGATCGCAGTGGTTGACAGCTCAATGTCCAAATTCAGACCAGTGATGAGTGGCATTCCTCAGGGCTCAGTCCTGAGATTGGTGCTGTTTAACATCTTTGTTGGAGACACAGATGGTGAAACTGAGTGCACCCTCCTCAAGTTTGCTGGTGACACCAAGATGTGTGAGTACACCCTGCAGTGAGCTGGAACATCTTCAACTATAGCAGGTTGCTCAGAGCCTCATCCAACCTGAACTTTAATTTTTCTAGGGACAGGGTATCAACTACCTCTCTGGGCAACCCACTCTAGTCTTTTACCATCTTCATAGAACATTTCTTCCTTATATATAGCCTAAATTCCCCTCTTTCAATCTGAAGCCATTTCCCCTCATTGTCCCCATCTTTCTCTCAAGCCCCCTTTAAGTATTGAAATCTAAGCTGCAACTTATTCTTCCCATTTGTAGCTTGAGACACTTGTGTGCCTCTACACAATTCTTCAAAAGCTTTATAGTGAAGGACCAAAAGCTTTGTGTATCTGCAGATCACTGGCATTGTCTTTAAATAGTGTCAAAGAGAGGGGAAAACCAAAACAATGTTAATGAGGTGGCAGTGGGAGCTTAAACATCTTTGCCAAATGTTTCATACTTCTGAACAAAGAGAACAGATTTGGCTGTTAAAATAGAAATTACTTTTAAAAAGTATTAACACTAAACTGTAAATAGATTAAGCAAACCTCTTGTGGGCAATCCATGGTTAAGATATTACCCGTGCTCTTTTGGGTGTGAGGACACACCTCTGCATTTGAGTGGAAAAGCACACAGAAAAGATGACAAAGCCAGCTCATTAATAGAAACATAGCTTTAAATTTTTTTCTGTCTCACAGCAGCCCACCTTCATAAAAAGAGTATAAACAAGCTGTTATGTATTATTAGACAGCTTTGTAGATAAGTAAATGCAGGCAGGAGGAGAAGTTAAAATTGCTTTGCTATGTTCACACAGAAAGTCACTGTCTGCCTCAGGAACAGAACAGAAAGGTTCTTGGTCTTAAGCACATTACCTACTGCTTTCTGTGTAAAAAAGGCCAGTGTTTCTTGAAGGACTACCATGTGTGTTACTAGTGTTTTGTGTCACTTCAGTTCTGAGTGTCCAGTATACTGAATAGTGCAGTTAGGGTTTGTGAAGGATGGTTGAATCACAAAATGTCACATGGGTCAAGCTTACTTTTATCAGGGATTTTTCCTGGGGACAACAAATTTAAGAAAGGGACAGGGTGGGACTGGAGAAAAGGGAAATGAAAAGAGAAAGGGGAAAGGAAAGGGGAAAAAAAGAGAAAAAAGACCTCTTTTTTAAAAAAAAAATGTTTTCTGCCATAGAGGGAAGATCATCTTTCCCCCCTCTCCCTTCCCAATACACCCCACCCCCATTCTGTGATTGAAAAGCCCTTAGTGTTGCTCAGGGGAAGAGCCTCATGCTGAGAAGTAAAGGATCCCAGTTGTGCACTTAATCAAAGTGGTATGCTCCACACTTTGTTTCTGAGTAATTTCTGTAGCAAACTCATGTGATCTCTCTGTTTTCCTTGCATGAATCAAGTCCAAAGTTTGAAACTGACTCAGTTGTTACTCTTGCTGACAGGCAAAGGAAAAGGTTTTTTTTTTTGGGAGGGGAGGCAGGGGAATAGGGTTCCACTCAATTTAGGTTGGTGAAAGGAAATTAAAAGGATGATTTGAAAACCACAAACACTGGGATGAAATATTGCAGATACTGAACAATAACTGTCCACAGTAAATTGTTCACTGGAGTATCTGTATTAGGTGATGTTTGTAGTCTCTACATGTAGGATGATGGAAAACACAGATTATGGCAGTGAAAGTAGAACAACAATGGAGTATGATTCTTTGTTTCCATTTTTCAAAGGCTTTTTTCCTTCTTTTAGATAAGGTTTAGGAAATTGTTAGAGACATGCTGGTGGGAACCCAAGGAAAAGCATGCACACTGTATCAATGGTGCAGTTCTTATCCCAAGAGCTGTGTTGGTGGGTATGGGAATAGTCTGCTTTCAATGTGAGCTGTTGCAATGAGATAGCATTGAGAAACAAGGGCAGAGAACAGCACAGGTTTAGTCAAGGGAACTAAGGGCTTTATCCAGCAATAATGTGTGTAGGGACAGACAATGTAACACTAGATTTGGTTTAACAACAAAGAACTGTAAAAGGGATTGATAGTAAGGGACTCACAGAAAAGCTGAATGTATCTGCATAGTGAACTATTTTTTAAAAAAGGTATTTAAGTGATAGATTTACAACTTTAAAAGACAGTATTTAAAGTTATCTATAATAGAAATTATTTTGGATTAGGGCTATTTACTTGAGTCCTTTACATAGTAAGTCCCTTCCAACCCAAACCCTTCTGTGATTCTATGATTCTGGCCAAAATCACTGGAAAATCACTGAAAAAATATTCACCTCTGTCTCCCATTCTGTATATGCCTGTTTGGGCTAGATATTCATTGGAGCTACTTGGGCTCAAAATGAGCAAATGTCTTTATGAAATCTATATGGTAACAGGGTAAATATTGCTACAATGTGTGTATGCTGGCTTTCCTTCAGAAGGAAATAGCATTTCTGTTGTCTGTATAGCAGCTGTCATGAGCAATGAAACTTAAAATAAGCTTTGTAAATCCTCAATATGCCACTGCTGGCATACTTGGCCAGAGGTGTTACTGATCAAATGATCCTGTGTGCTGCTGGGGGAAAGATGACTGAGTACAAAATTCAGCATGGATCTGTCTTTTGCCCTTGTGTCTCGAGGCACAGATGCCTTTTCTAGCACATGCAGATATTCTGTCAAGACAGGTGAAAGTCAGTTAGAAATGTAGGTAACTTTTCACGCTTAATATTTGGTAGTTGCTAGATAGAACTTTTTGAAGATGCCAGCCAAAAGCATCTCTGACTAAAAGAGATCATATGAATGGATGCTTAGGTTAGAATTGTGTCAGTTGCTGTTGCATAGTTAGTGAAGTTTTCTGTTGAAGTGAGGGAGTTGTGTAGCTAACCTCTGCACTATGTGGACCTGTCTCTGAGCTTAAAATACCAAATTATATCTTATGGTTTTGTGACCTGCATGACTTCCATTAGGGAGTGAATAGAAGCATCTAAACACACTGCAATACTCTTAAATGGAAAGATGCCCTTAGGAATCACTCCTGTTGTGTATGAAAGTACAATTATGTGGTTAACATTTTGAAATGTAGAGTGAATGGCTGCCACTCTGTCTTTTCTTTTAGATTAATATTGTATAAAATGCTAGCCACATTGTCAGTCTCCAGAACAGAGCATTTTGCACTGCTGATGTTCCAGAATAATGAATAATCTGGCATCTTTCTGACCTGAAAATAGCCCCTATGCATGTCTTCAACCAGATTGCTAAGTTACTAGAAGATTGTTTCATATATTAGGTAAGTTACTTAAAAATAAGAAATAGAAAGTTTCTGAAGGTTCATTCCAAATTTAAAAGGTAAAGATCAGAAAATTTTGTAAGGTAAGTGCAACTAAGGAAACTGGGTTTGCCTGCATTTGCTCAGCACAATCGAAGTGAGTGGATTAAGTTTTTCACGCTGACTTGTATGCGTTTTTAAGGTGCTCCTTATAGAGGCATTCTGTTAATTCCCAGGGAACAGGGAGACTACATGGTACGTGTCTACAATTCCACAGTTTCTTGTTGGATATTCACTGCTCATCTGCAGGCAGCGGACAGGCTAAATAAAATTAATGAGGGAAAATGTTTTTTGGTTGGGGAAAGGGAGGGTTAGAGGCAAGATTAGGGTGAGTAGAGACTTCTTAACAACATATTTTCATTTATTTCACTGTGATATCTTTTTTTTTTTTTTAACTGCATACACTTCAAAGATAATGCAAAACTGGAATTACAAATATCGCAGCTTTGTAGAGAATGTATTGCAAGATTCTTAAATAATTAAATTATGCAAGTTCTTAAAATGGAGTGTAATTAGCCATTAATGAGCAAAATCTGTTGCTGTGGAGAGTTTATATATGCCATGCAGACTGTCCTTATGTTTTAGAGGATTTGGTGTAATTTCTAAATGCATATGTGTGGTAAAAATTAACTGTTGTATATCTTGTAAGATAATCACTAGATTAGGTAGTGAGTTACATAGCGTATCAAATATTAAATTTTAGCACAACAAATTATAGATTTGTTAATGACTCAGTGCTCTTTTTCATTTCAATGAAAAGTTTATTTTAGAAGCATGATAATAAAATGTTTGATGCTAACAGGGATTAATAAATTGAAAAATTATAGGCCTGGCATGTGAAGATGACATTTTTTTCACTCATAAATTCACAGTTCAAATTAAGATGACACAAGACTTTTATGGAAGTTATTGTCATCTAATGACAATTGAATAGATATACAAATACATTATCCTGCATCTTCTTCTTCTTGGGCTAACTCTGAATAGCAGAGGCTATTTTCTTAATTGGTACTAGCAACTAGCATGCTCTTTGTGGTGTGTAAGCATAAAGGGTAAGGAATGAATGGAGTGTGATGCCCTGAGAGGAGGTGAAGGCAGAAGCACATTTGAGTTTCTGCACAGAAACTTCAACTAAATTCCCTAGTAAACTCCCTAGTAAATTCCCTAGTTAAGCAGATGTCTCTCTAGAATCAATGAACAACTCTCACCCCCCAAAATCTTTAGGGTTATGTACCTTGCAGGATTAAGTCAAGCAAGAATGGAAACTTTTCAATTATTTTTAACAACAATCTCTAATAAGCAGCAACAAAATAGGAATAGGATCATACATTGTAAGGGAAACACTTGTTTTCCTAATGTTGGCACTTCTGCGAAAATACAATTTATTATAGCTAAATAAATACTATGTATTTAAAGCTGTGTAACCCGAGTAAATTGTAGGAGCTTGCCCCACAAGCCAGTCATTGAATGTTCTGCGGAATACAGTGCTGCTTTTGGTGATCTAACTTCAGAATATTGCAAAGGTAGAGATTTTTAAACTGATGTTCTATGTTTTCTTACTTTTTACCCTTTTTTTTTTGTATTGTCAGTGGGTCAAATTCTTTTCCTAGTGAAGTGCTCAACCTTTGCTTTAGTTGCTCATAGTTAGTTACATAGTAGTTCCAGAACTGAAATTCTACTCTTAAGATAACATCATTAAATCTTTGCAAGAACTCTCCTGACCCTTTAGTGAAATACACAGAATATACTGGAAAAGCACAGATACTTCACATTCAGATGACTTTGCTTGATCTAATCGTATGCTCTCTTTATAGCACTCTAGGTCATGACTAAATCTCAGTGATGTATGGCCATTTATTCTTCTGACTTTATATTGAAATTGGGGTAACAATAGGACCTAGTGCACAGCAAATGTGTCTCATTAGAGGGAAAGGAGGGAAAAAAAAAAAAAAAAAAAGGTGAATTTTTTTCCTGTGTTCCTTTTTCCTCAAATACAGGAAATTAAACTTAAACCTAAAACTTTTTAAAAAAATTATTATTTGGTTGGTTGGTTAGTAATTTTGGGGTTTTTCCATCTGTGAGGGTTAAACATTTGCAGAGGTTGCCTGGAAAGGCTGTAGAGTCTCTGTCCTTGGTGATGTTTGAAACCCAATTGGACATGACCCTGCTATAGCTTACTCTGCTCTGAGCATGATGGTATAGAAGTGCCTTCCAACCTCAACTGTTCTCAGTTTCTCCAGTTAGAATGAACATCTGCCAGATTAGTGGAAATAGAAGTAGTTAGGGATTGAATGTTTAAAAATGCAGACATAAGTTCAGCTTTGTCAATGAAGAATTAAAAATAATACTTGGCTTTTCATAACTCCAAAATATCCTTGGTGATAAATGCTCACCAGGCATGCTGTGAGTGGTTCACTCACTTCAACCTAAGTAAAAAAAAATAAGGAAAAATTAAAAAACACAATGAAGAAGAACATGGAAACTTCCATGGTGGAAGGAATTAACATTTCAAAAATAAGTTTTAGACCAAACAGTAAAGAGATTATTTGAAACATACAAATTATGTAGCAAATTATCTGACTGGTTCAGGAAAGTTCAGAAATTACACAAATAGGAGATAAGCAATGAAATGAAAGGCAAAAAACACATGTTCATGAAAAGACTGTTGTTTCAGTCAATGAGTAATGCACTTTGGAAAAGAGAGGCTCAGGATGTAAGATGTTTTTTGTGTTCCATTTTCCTGTAAGATTGTATAAATAGGCACAGGTCTGATTTGTGAGTATAGAACAGTCCTCAGTGTGTATCACACTTCCTAACTTCCCTAATCTTGCTCATGCAGGAACATAGTGCTGTAAGAGAGGCTGAAAGTCTCCCTGCACTAGGGGACATTTGTATTTTGTTAGGATGTGCTACCAAGTCCATCCTTCCCCTAAGAATCTCAGATTTCATTTGAAGGATGAAAAAAGAGGGTGGCCATACATTTGCTGAATAAGTGTCTTCTTTGTACAGTGGAGCTAAAACTGCTGGGTTGAATGCAAGTTTTTCTTGCATTTATTGTTGCTTCAAACATAGTTAAGTAACACAGAATAACAAATGGAATTATTTTCAATATGTTCCTGAAAAAAAAATATTGCTAGTTAATCAATTAACAGTTTTAAAGTTTTTCCTGAGGCTCCAATGGAAGTCACAGTAAAAATTCAAAATATTATCATGCAAGTATTTAGTAATGATTGTAACTTGAATAGAAACTCTTTGTACTCTTATAAACTGGTACATTATCAGTTTTCTTGGCAGTGTTTGCACACACTGTAAAATGAGTTTTTTTTAACTTTATGTTAAAGTAGTAGCAAAAATACATATGGTTACTTTCACTGCTGAAGATGTGCTGCTGTATGTTGATCATCCTTTAGTGCATTTTGAATGATAGTTAGTCTGTGGGGACCCGTGAAGACCTCCAATTAATTATTACTGGAGAACATGAAATCATAAACAAAATTCCTTGTAATAAATTTTTAAAATGAGATTGCATGTTTTATTTACGGTACTGGTCCATTTTGGGGCTTTAAATCTATGAACAAAAACAAACATGCTTTTTATGAAACTGAAATAAAAAATATCAATAGTATTTCTTTCTTATCAAAGTAGGACACAATATATGTACTGGACTTCTAAATAACTGCAGGGAGAAAGGCAAAAAGAAGAAAAGGTTTACTTTTCTCTAATTCACAGAAAGTGGTTGAGAAAATATATAAACAATACAGAAAACAGCAAATGCTTCCAATCATTAAGGCAGCTGATATGGTGGAATTATTTTATAGAAAGTGTTTATTAAAAACAGAGCTATTAACTTAGATTTCTCATAATTATCACATATCTTTACAGCAGAAATTGATTTTAGTTTGGACAGAGGAGCAGTAATGCTGAGGATATGGCAGTAGTTTCAAATACTTTTGGAGTCAAAATCCTGCTACAAACAGCTCAAGGTTCTTTTTGTCCTATAGGGATCATAGCTCAAAGTACAAAAAAGAAGGAAATACGATCAGATAATAAAATAAGAGTGATAATCACCCAAATCTTCCACTAGAGTCTCATTTATCTTTTTTTTTTCTGTTCTCACTCTTGTGCCTTTTTAGATCAAAGGTTCAACCCATCTGGAAAATGTAAGGTACAGAATAGATATGCTGCAGTTTAATGGACAAATATTAATAGATTAGATTGAGGGCTTATTTGCATTGAAATGTGTGGAAATCCTATAATCTGCTTTGTTCTCACCCTTGAAAATCTCTTTCTACCTCCTACTACAAACAATAGGCCTTCTTTCCCATGTTTAATGAAGACAATTTACTTTTCTCTTTACCGTCTTCTTAACTTCAACTTTCATCAAGTAGCCTCCACCTTCATGGGATGTGGATAATTCACAAATGGCTGTGGGATTCGTGTGATAACATCATGATAAAATGTGTTTTAATAAAAAAAACTTTATCAGAGTGGTAAGTGTCAGCTGGATCCTGCAGACATTTTGGGGAGCTGAGTCTAGATCTGTCATCAGTTCTTGCAACATTGAAACTTCTGGTCCAAGTGGACCCAGTAGTTTTTCTTCAAAGGATTGTTTGGGCTCCCCTCCTTATGCCATCAATTTTTGCACTAGCAGATAGACAGCTATGTCCATGACCTATATTCCTGCCTCTCTCTTTATTCATATGGAATTATAAAGTTTTAGCGAAGTGTCAGGGCAATGCTGTGTTTCAGTTGAGGTTTCTTAAATACTTAAATTCCTTTAATCTCCCTGTGATACATTTCTGTCTGATTTATACAATTCTTTCATCCTCATTAGAAAAGACATCATCAAATCACTTTTCCAGTTTCCCATAACTTTCTTATGGGTGTTACCTTAATCTCAGGGACCTCTGACTACCTGATACGTTTGGCCTCTTAGTTCCTGGATCACAAACCAGTAGGAGAGCACAGTGCAGAAATTAATAATACTTATGCCATCATCTCTGATGATGGTGTAAGCATTGCTGGAACCTCCCCCTGAGAAATCATTAGTGATCAGTGCAAATCACTTCCTTTTTCTCCATCTCATGATTTTACTTTTTGATCCTGGGACAGAACAGGAGTGGGCTACATGCAACTTTATTACTATATGGTTGTACCAGGTTTGACAGTGGTCAGTCATCCTTTTTCATGCTTGTTAAAGATGTTTATATTTCTAGTCTTAAGCAATATTGCTCAGATCACAGCCTTGGAAGTTCCAGGCAATTTTTTGAGAAAGTGAAACAAAAGAACTAACTCAGAATCTGAAGAGGGAACTATCAGGAAGCCAATTTTATCAATTTTTAGACCTTTAATACACAGAAATTCAAATGTCCATTCAGGAAAAAAGCCAGCTACAATGCTTTTATCTCTGGGCCTGAAAAGTAGGGCTTTGATATACTCACTTTCCGTTTACTCTGGTTTTTGTTAACAAAGAGGTTTTAGCATAGGATTGCTAGTGCAGCTGTAGAAAGGTACACATCCAGATGAATAAAAAAAGTCTGTTCCATGTGGAAAGAGGGATAGAACATATTATTAACTCCTAAGGCATTTAGGAACTACATAAGCTGTGGAAAAATAGATTATGCTAAAGGATCAAGAAAAGCAAAACATACTTGCAGAACTATAGAACAGTGCTGCATGAAGTTATCAGTCACTATCTAAGCACAGAGTTCCTGGTTACCATTTGTGTGACAGTATATGGAAGGTTTTCCGAGGTCTTGGCCAACACAAGATTTCTCTCAAAAATTTTGAATTCATACTAAGATTCCATGAGTGGTGTAGAATAGATGAGAGGATCCATGTAAGAGGAAGTTGTAGTGAATTTAAGCCTGAACATCATAATTAGGATAATCATTACCTAGGTAGATTATTAGGTAGAATTTGATTATATATTAGGAATAAATTCCATACTGAGTTGTGAGATGCTGGTGTGGGGTTACCAGGCAAGCTGCAGCTTCCCCACCCCTGGAAGTATTCAAGGCCAGGCTGGATGGAGCTTTGAGCAACCTGGTCTAGTGAGAGGTATCCCTGCTCATGACTGAGTCATTGTGATCTTTAAGGTCCCTTCCAACCCAAACCATTCTATGATTCAATGATTCTACAATTTCATTATCATCTTACAGAACTTCAGTTGTCTAAAGGTTTTCTCATAAACTACTCTTATGGGCTACGTTTATGGCTGAGAGAGCAGAAATAGGCACCTACAGACAGGTAATACTTCCAGCTGTGTTTGACAACTACTTTAGGGATAAATTATCCACTGGGTGAATCTGGACAATTGAAATATAAAACTAATACTTTCATGTCTAAAGATACTCCAGATGGTTGTCGAAGGTGTATATAATCACATATTTATTTGGAAGTGACAGAAGAGAGAATTTGGACTCCATATCCTTGAAGATTTTAAAAAGCTGACGGGATGGTGCAATCAGATTTATCTTTGAACTTAACCCTCCCTTGAGCAGGTGATTAGACTACATGGCCTCCATAGGGCTTTCCTAACCTCAATAATTTTACAGTTCAATGAATTCTAGCCTGGTGCTTAATTTCCATTCTTTCTTTGATAATTAAAAAATCTAAGAGTTAAGTAATATACCTGCAGGCTGTCTTCTGTGTTATTGCTTTGAAAAGTTTAAAGTTACCCTATTCACAATGAATAATTGTTTTTGTTATTTCCTTCTATCATATGCTTGTGTGCTGAATTTTAAGAAAGATGTGCTGGAAAATGACTGAGATAAAGCCAGAGGGTTTTATAGGGTCACTTGCTGAATAATCTCCTCACCTTATACTCTATCAGTTTTTTTAAGAAATCTAGAATTTGAAAATCCTAGTGGAAAATTTTTGAAAGATCAGTAAAGTAGTACTGTTCTTGTTGGATAAAAGTATTTTTGTTGCAAATAGAGCATCACAGTTTTAGACAGCAACTAGACAGTGACAGATGCTCTTTGTTATTTCCCCACTACCTTTCCAGGGGAAGATGAAGAAGGGAATAAGGGAGAGAGACATTAAGGCTAGAAATAAAAATTTGAGTAGGTTTAATGAGGTAGTAACAGCCAATTACAGATTATATACAGATACATAAATATGGAGCTTGCCCTCCTCAGTTGGTAATGACTTCCCAACCAGAACAGTCCCCCACTGGATCTGGCAGCAGATGGGGGTGCCCAAGCCCAGGGTCTCAGTGGCACTTCACAACAGTCTTAGAGCAACCAAGGTCCTACCTGGGAAGGCAGAAGGCAACCTGTCCTGGTGAATGGTGTTCTTCTCCAGTGAGGAGACAAGGAGGAAGAGCAGCAGGAGGGCCTTACACCAGCCAGACAGGTCCCCAGAGGTCTCTCTTGGGAGTCATACACTGATTTTTTTCTCTTAACCTTAGCTGATATTTCTGTTGCACCCATCTACAATGGCTTCTCTCAACTCACTTGGTGATTAACCTTTTTTGTAATCTTGTTATTGTTATCCACAATCCACCACTGTAATTTCACTTCCATGTTCCTCTCTTTGCCCAGACTGCTTCTCCCATCCTTAAAGTCTATCCTTTCTCATTCCCTTCCCTTCTTCCCATCTCTGCTATTCAAAGTCTAAAAATATCATATCTCTATTCTCACAAGCTCCCAAGAGCTGATAAATCAGCTCTGATGGATGATACATCAAGTATTAACTGTTTATTATTTTTAATGGCTAATAAATCTTGTATGTGTGCTATACACTGGTGGTACTAAACATCACATGAGACTTCTCAGGAAAGAACCTTTCAGGTCAGCATTTTCTAATTTACTAGCTAAAGATGAATCTCTCTCTGGTCGTAGTTGCAGCACCAATAAAACCCTAGATAAGCAAACAGAAGTGCATAAGGAAGAATTATAATACACACATATGAGTTTTGATAAAGTGGCTTAGATCAGGCTGAGAAGTTGTACAACATTATTAGCATCTGAAGAGGACTCGTACACTGAAGCATAGTTATATAGTGTGTGCAAGAAACAACACGAACAGCAGCCATGCCATGGACTGCCCACCCAGGTGGTCAGTCAGTCCCTCAGACTCTCAATATCACAGAAAAGTGGGCAGCCAAAACCAAGGAGCAAGTGGCTATTCCTTGCACTCTTATTAAAACTTTTACAGAAGTATGTTTCAGAACCCTTCAAATAATTCAACTCAAGCCTAATCATCTAGAGTTTTGCTACGGAGAGTAAAGATTCTGTCATGTCCAAAGTTCAAAAGTTTTGAAAAACATCAATGTAAGAAATCTACTTTTTCTTTGTAAGTTTCTGATATGTTTCCAAAATTTATATTCCAAATAATTATTACTAAAAAGCTTTTACAGCTAATTTTAAACAAATGTTTTTCATTTATGGCTTCAAATGGTGGGAGAAATAATAAGATGGAAAAAATATTCTCTTGCAATAAACATTTGTTTTATAAAAGTAAACAAATAAAATATTCCTGAAGTACTTAGCCATCAGTATTTGAAGGCCTGTGGCAGCATCTGAAAGACAAAAAAAGAGAAATAATTGATTAGTGGATTTTGTTTGATCTGCTCAGGGATCAAAGGGACAAACACTGTCTACAGGGATGAAAGGGTGGAGAACTACTATCCATACTGCCTCGGTTATCTGGTTATTCATATGCTCTGGCTGTATGTTAGAGCTGCCTGTACCTGACCCTCTGTCATGCATGTGGGCAAGGGGAAAGTAGATATATTTTGCTACAATTCTGAAATGTTTCTAATTAATCAGACATAAAAAATGTAATTGAAAGTCTGTAAGATGAAATACTGAATGCCCTTTTTTTTGTGAGCAGTATTGATTTTAATTGTTAATGACATAATTGTGGCTCTGATTGTTTTGTTTTTTTTTTTAAATAATGAATGTGTTTAATTTCAAGTACTGGAATGTACTGAGTACCTAAACCACCTAAATGCCTCTTAATCTGGTGTGGTAGTAATGCATCTAACTCTTGTATGTGATCTGCTTCAGTTCTGCTTACTCCTAAATTCTAAATTTCAAGGATAAATTTCTAAATGTGTAGGATTTGGTTTTGAGACACCCTAATACACCATAGAGAACTACATACCTATTTTATATAGTGTATGTTAATACAACATTTATCTCTTTTATTTTTTCTGTAGTTTTAAGTATTGAAAGGTGACAATACCATCTTTCCAGAATCTTCTCTTCTCCAGGCTACAGAAGCCCAACCTTCTCAGCCTTTCCTTATAGCAGAGGTGTTCCATCCCTCTGATCATTTTTGTTGCTCTCCTCTCAACACACTTTAACCAGTCCATATCTTTCTTGTACTGGGGACCTTACAACTGAACACAGTACTCCAGGTAGGGTCTCATGAGAGAAGTACATGGGGAAAAATCACCCTTCTCATCCTTCTAGCCACACTTCTTTTGATGCCTATGAAGATATGACTGGTTTTCTGGTCCATGAATGCACATTTGCCAGTTGATATTCAGTTTTTCATCCATGAGTACCCCTAAGTCCTTCTGTGCAGGGCTGGTCTCAGTCCATTCACACACACACCCCCCTACCAGTCTGTACTGATAATGGTGATTGCCTCAACGCAGGTGCAGGACCTTGCACTTGACCTTATTGAACTTGATGAGACTTATGCAGGCCTACTTCTCAAGCCTGACAAAGATTCCTGTGGATGGCATCCCTTCCCTGAAGTGTATGAACTGCACCACTCACATTGGTGTCATCAGCAAACTTGGTAGGGGATGCATGCAATCCCACTATCTATGTCATTAATAAAAATATTTAACAGTATCAGTCCTGATACAGACCCCGGATCAGCATCACATAGTGCTGATCTCCATTTGGACAGTGAGCCACTGGCTGCATATTCAGCCTGGAACAGGATTGTTCTGGCACATGGAGAGGGTGAAACAAAGCAGAGACAAGTCACAAGTTGTGGAGGAGGCATTACATATTTTCATGGCAGTGATGGAGTGTAGCCTCAACTTATGAAACTGATTTTCAAAGTACAGCTTAATATGTTTAAGTTCTGAGCCCCAGCTCCAGGCTGTATGAATGAAGGATTTACCCAGCTGTTCTACAGCCATTTCATTACTCTTCTGTGTCAGAACGGTAACTTGAGAAGAATAGAAACATTTGTATGTATTCCATATGTGTTTTCATCCATGTGTTCACATGTACATACACAAAGGATGCTCCATTTTTATCTTTTGTTCATTCACATTTCTCAATAATAGTTTATTTTATTATTCATATACTGAAAACTCACGAGATATTCTTTTGTCCTTTTCTCTTGTCTTATATTTGGAGTACTGGCTCCCTCAATTTTGATTTTCAGGTCTTCTTTTTTTTTAGTAATTCCAAGTAATTCTGCTAGAGTTTCAAGTTTACCCATGCTGAAATAAAGACCTTCCCAAACGAGATCATTACATTAGCCTCAGCATGAACGTAGTACACATTTGTTTTAAAAAAGACATAGCATAATTGTTCCTTTCAAAAAACACTAATTTCAGAGAGATATAGACTTTCATTCTACAGCAGGGATTGCTTTGTAACTCATTACAGAACTCTTAATATTTTCAACAGTAATTTATTCCAGAACTGCTTGTTTATCTGGTCATTAAATGAAACAGTATTGGCCAGATACGTCAGCCCAGGTTAGGCAGAGGCCAGGTCTTAGAGCCTGTTGTAAAGATGGAGGCCAGAAAACACACTTGAACAGATACTTTGTTCTGCATTTAACATTTCAGTTGCAACACCACTTCTTTCAGCATAGTCCTATCTGAATCATATGATAAAGCCCGTTTCAAATGGTGATGTTGTCCAGTTAAGTAAATGTGGTAACCAGCTTCTACAGTTGCTTTACAGTTGAATTTTTAGGATACATCACCAAATCCATGCCAGTCATTTAGTGCCTTTCTTAATATTTAAGCCAGAGAGTGGAGCCTGAAACTGTGAGAATAAGGATAGTCATTCCTACTCACTGAGCACTAACCTGTCTGCTCTGAGATCTCTATGGGTATCTTGCCCAAAGGCTGAGTAGAGAGAATTGGAAAGAGGTCAGTCAGCCATATGTCATATACAGATCATATCTGGACAATCTCCATAGATGTCGTGAAGTGTAAGTAAGGACTAATGCATTCAAATGCATCTTAATTAGGATTCTCCAAAATGTGTAATCCTCACCCATTATAATACCTCACCACGTTACTGGTTGTTTTCATTTACAGGTCATTGGAAACAGTTTGCACTTTCTCCATATTGAATGAGATCATGAGGCTGATGAGAGGTTTTATGATAGTCTGATTTTGATTTCATCACAATGCCTGTCTTCTCTTTCAGAGTTGTGGGTTGGTTTTTTTTTTTATTTTGGGGGTTTGTTTTGTTTTGTTTTCTTTTTTTAGGAAACTGAGGTATCCTCTTTCCTCCTTGATGAAAGACTTGAGGCTTTGTGAAAAATGTTTTTTTTATTCCTTCTTACACAAATCCTTACTTGTTGAGCCATGAGCCAAAAAACTACTCTTGACATGTGTTCTCCATTGGATCTGCTTATTCTGCACAGAATCTGCCTCAACAGCTGTATAATGTAGATTGCCATATCTTCTCATAAATCTCTGGTAGCTGGAAGTCAGAAGTCCTTGATGACACTGGATCAGAACAGCTTTCAGATCAGAACAGATCTCCTCAAAAACTTTACCTATTTCTCCTGATCACAGACAAATAGAGTAATACTTAAAGGTCTTGTAAAAAAAGTATTAATAGCTTCTCTCAGCATATGCAGATTTTGCCAAATACTCTTCTTTTATTAATTTCTCATGCAGTGCTAGTAGTAGTCTCTAAGGCCTTTAAGTGTGGCTGTATTCTTTTGTTCTTACAGAGGAATGAACTCACAAAATTCACTTTATTCATTGAAATGTGAATTGGAAAATGTATGTGAGAACACAAGTACTGATTCAATAACAAGGACCATGGGTTGATCACAACACGAGTGTTGTTTTGTTTTTCCCATCCCTAAATTATCTGCTGTACAGTTAGCTAGAAAAAATAAAAAATAAAGAAAATTTAAGGACATGGAATGTGTCCAGTGGAAGGTGACCAAGATAGTGAAACTTCTCAAAGGCAAGACTTATGAGGAGTAGCTGAAGTCACTTGGTTTCTTCAGCTTAGAGAAGGCTGAGGGGTGACCTCATCACAGTCAACAAATTCCTCAAGAGAGGTAATGGAGAGGGTGGAGTTGATTTCCTCTCTCTGGTGACCTGTAAGTGGATACAAGGTAATGGTATGAAGCTGCACCAGGGAAACTTCAGACTGGACTTTACAAAACGGGTCTGCACTGAAGGAGTGATCAAAGTTCAAGGACTCTATAGACAATGCTCTTAGTTATATGGTTTAATTTTAGGCAGCTCTTTAAAGAGGACAGAAATGGACTCAATGGTCTTTATGAACCCCTTCTAACTAGAGATATTCTATGAAGTTTTGGCAAAAAATAAGTAAACACATCACAGATTATCTCTGCGTAATCATTTGTTCCAGATCTACTTATGCTAGATGTATGTTCTGCAAGCATGTAAATGTGTATCAGTCACCTACAGAGTGCTTAATTTCTTCTCATATGTACATGTAATGTCCACTTTCAAAAAATACCTTTAGTATTCTTACATATCTTAATTTCCACTTAATTGAGTTCACAGAGAAAAGGAGGTTCAGTAACATCTAATAGAAATTAAAATCTGTCCAGTAAAACATCTTTATCTGGGTGGAGCATAATTTACTGTAAAGGGAACAAGATTTGAAGTACTTTTACTCAGGAGACTGTTCCTTCTCCTAGTGGGAAGTTTTATTTTGAATTTTGCTGTGTTTGCCTTCTCTCAACCTTTCAAAAGTCAAGTAGCATGCCTTAGATTTGGTCTGTGAAGATTTGAGTCGATGGAGAAAACATCTGTAAGTTTGGAAGCAAGTCATAAGGGGATAACATGAGATGTGAAAAAGATAAACTATCCAACTCCAGTAAAAATCTCATAGGAAGGATTTGAAAAAAAAATAGATAAACTATTATTTGTTTGATTCAGGTAGCTGATATCTGGTTTTCCAAACCAAAATATTTTAATATTCAGATAAAATTCATATATTAGAATGATAGACAACTACTCATATTGTAGTCAAAAGCAGTATGTTACATTTTAGTACGTGTTTTGTACATTACTTATTTTTGTTTTATAGTAATATTGTCTTTTATTATGCAAACCCATGAGACCTGGGAAGCTATAAGGCATGGTCTTTACCATTCTTTAATTAAGGACAAAAATAGAACACCTCATCTGAAGTGGAAGGTCCCTACGCATAACAGCCCTCTAAATTATTTGTTACTGGTCAGGAAAAAAAAGTAACTGCTCTGCACTCTTGACCCTTCATTGGTAGTTTACTGCGTAAGTTGTTTGTTCACTTAAAATATTTATGCAAAGGATAGGCATAGAATATGGACTGAACAGAAATTTTGTGATTCAATAAGGGAATTCTTGCTTCAAAGTTTTTATGAAATGAGAAAAGATCGGATTTATTTCATCCTTTCAACCAATCTCTAGCTCTCCTTAACCACCTTCCCCTGTAAGATGTGATCACCACGTATCACACTGCATCTTCATCCTGTGTTGACTCTGTGTGGGTAGCCCTAATGCTAAGCCTCTGCTGATACACAGGGGAATATTCTATTTTATTTAACATTCACATGCCTTCTACTGTAGCTTGTTAAGCTCCACCTGCAAACTTTTGATCTGGAGCTATAAACATCCAGAGGAATACCTAGAGAATTAAATAATAAAATTCATTGCACTTCTTTATTTGTTTATTTATTTTGTGTATGTGTAGAACCCCAAAACTACTGCAGAGGGAAAGAGAAATGCAATGTGATGATCTTACCAGTATATGAGAATCCATTTTCAGCATAGTGCCTTTGAAAGAACTGTACCTTCACCATAGATTTTAAATCTATCTTATGTCTGGCCCCTGCTTTGGACACAGCTTGGAGGTGCACAGGAAGAGTAAGTGTGGTGCAGAATAAAAAGGTATAAAAAGAAGGTTGCTTAAAGATTGAATGGTGCATTTCAACATTTTCAACAAAGTACGTACTAAGTCATTTTATATATTAGGAAGTGAAGATGCTTTGTAGACAGTTTTATATCTTATGTAACTTCTTTACTGGTAATGAATCTTTTCAGCTCTTACATGCTTCTCTGTATAATCCACTTCTCAGGTTGCTGAAAGTTGAGATTCTTCTCCTTGAAAACATCTTCTTTTAAACCCATTCAACTTCAATAATTCCCTCTTAAATAAAAGCTGATTTTGGCCATCTGTAAAGTGCAAGACTGAGTAAGGTTATCATTGCATACAGCTTTTGCAATGTGCAAAAATTAAAGCTTAAAATACTTTTCCTTAAATTTTAAAATTTTAAATTTTTTAATAGGTACATGATAAAAGATGTAGCAAGGGACCTTGAAAGCACAATGAGCACAGCATTTTATATTATTTTGAGAGTCTAGAGAAAACTCTAAATGCATATCAATTATAATTGAACCCATTTTCATTTGTTACCTTGCTATAGTTTTATTGTTAGCATCATATCCTAAAGTCTTTCTTCTATCTGTCTGCTGGTTTTCCAGCTTTATTTCTTTTCACTTTTTGATGTCATCTGGCACAGAGCATAGGGAAATACTACCATGTTTGTGTCATTAAGCAAATAATGCACATTTTCAGCAATTGTGTTTTGATAGACATATTTTAATAGGAAAATTTGGAAATATTATGCTGCATGAAACATCTGAATGTTGATTTCATCAAACTTCTATGACACTGTAAAACCCAGGGAACTTTCAGTGCTGAAGAAAAATGAGAAATGTCTCTCAAGAACACTAGCAAATTACATGATTTTTTTTAAAGATTTATTTTTATTTATTCATCACAGTACATTTCAGTCCAAAAGTACAGCTTTACATCTGTAATCCTATCTTTTTTATCCTGGCAATTTATTAATAGTGTGAAATTGTGGACACAATTCTCTCTGGGTGAAAAATTGCACTAACTGAAGAGTAGGTTTGAAAATCAAGCTTCTATATCCATTGATTACTATAGAGCACGTTGTGGTATAATAGGTGAGAACAAACCATGGTTATAAAGATCAAGTCTATTGTAGGTACAAAAGCCTATTTTATGTACATTAAAGAGCCTTGATTATTTAAAGGCATTTGTGCTGTTGGTTATCTTACACAGGTTATTTACACTGTTGATTAAATTGCTTGCAAAGCAGTCAGATTTCCATATGCAAGTAGTCTAACAGAAATATTATGCAGCCAGCAATTTGCCAGTTGTCTGTTGACAAAGACAGAGCGTAAGCCACTTACTACTGTTTTTATACAATGAATCATTTTTGTAAAAATGGAGCAGTCTAATGAAAATTCAAATGTATTGCTTTTCCAGATTCAAACAGAAATCCAAGCACTTCATATACTCTGCAAATAAGCCTCATTTGCCACAGTGTATCAACTAAGAAGTAATTTCAGTTCTACATGCAGATTTTAAATAAAATTCTCCAACTTTAAACAGGTAGTTTCATTTTACTTCTGTAAACAGGTACTTTCAAAACATTTAGACATCTGTATATAATACTGGTTAAACTGTTTGTTCTAAAACATAAATAGGTATCTCAGTGTTTGAGTTACCACCTGATGTCTTTCTCATTTAAGGGGAAAACATAAAAAAATAATTGGGATAACTCGAGTCAGGAACAATGTTTACACAAGATGTCAGCATCTTTTATTGTGTCTTAATTGTCAGACTACTTAGAGGGGAATTCTGGGTAGACTGGCTCTGCAGGAGGGGTGAAATGCCTGAAAGTTACCAGCTGCTTTGCTCAGGGTTTCACCAGGAGTTCTGTGCTAAGATAAAATACTCCAGAGCAGTGCCCGTGTGAAGGATGGTGTCTCGGGACTAGAAACAAAGTATAAAATGATTAAATTGTGCCATGTTCAATAAATAATGATTTGTCAATAAGTAATATACTGTTTATGGGGTAGAAGAATTTAACCATAAATGAACATGGCTAGAATATGCAGAGAGGCTGAAAGATGCTTGAATTCAGACTGTCCTGAGAAAAATCAGACATGAGTCAAAAGTGGAATGTTCCACCAACACTCATGAGTCCCACTTTCAATGAGTCAGTCCAAATGATTACCTGAACATTCATTTTGTGTTTCATCTTGATTTGGAAAAAAATAAAATCCTCCTAATGAGGTTTCAGAAAGCAAAACCCTGACTTCCTCAGCTCATTTTCCATTATAAAAATATAGCATGAAAACTGGTCATGTATAGTGTAAACAGGTGAATATAAATTTGTAACTAGTAAACCAGGAAGCCAGGCACGCGACAAAGAAGTGAAAACATTTTGAAAAGATATTAGACATTCAACAACTTCTTAATTGCAAAGCAATGCTTTTATCAGTACAGAACAAAAGCTTTTCAGCTAATATTCCTGAATTATTTTTAGTATCTATCCTGTGATATTGCATGAGTCTTTTCCATGGCCTTAAGAGTGATTGTTTTAAATAAGTTGTTTTAAGTTCTATAGCCCAAATAATTGGTTCTATATTTTGAGGTAGTATATGGGGTTAAAAATTATCTTGGCAAGAGAATACAAAGAAAGTGCTGTTTGGCTTATATCCCAGGGATGTGCAGTGGATTCAACAGGGAAAGATGCAATGGCAACAGCTTCTAGAACATCAAAAGTGTTAGCATCAGAAACAGCAGCATGAGCAGGCTGTGCCGATGGTGCTTCTTTCTTGCTTTGCCATTAGAAAGTTGCCACGTGCCAACAGTTATCACAAAGTGGAATCCAAATTATCATAGTTATTTCCAGTCCTGAGTTTCAGGAAGGAGACTGGATCACATCCTTCTGGTCTGTAGGTCAGGGTCTCAGACATCTTGCATCAAAACAGCAGCAGGGACTTTGGTAGAATATCAAAAGTTAATGCCAGCTAGAGATCTGAACTCATGCTCTGTGGTGATCTCCTCTAGCACCCTCCAAAGACACAAACTAGATCCTCTTTCAGCCACAATCAAAAACCAGCATGGTAACAGCTGTAAGAGGCTAAGAAGAAAGAAAAGGCATGTACTTGGCTACATCTTCTAGGATGAGAGCTAAAATAGTTAGGATACATCCTCTTCCTGTGTAAAGATTTATTTAAAAGTGATAACTATCTTGGTTGTAATTTTTTTTGAAAAATAAAGTTGCCTAGAATGTTGAGGAAGGTGGCTGCAATTAAAAAAAAAAAAAATTATTTCTTAACATTGCTTATATCTTCCCTTGAGATTCTTGAGAAAATTATCTTGCATTAATGATTTTGGAAAAAAATAATAATGCCATTCTTTTGCTATTCTTGAAAACTTCGGTTAAATATGTCTTAAAAGTAAAGTAGTTTTTTTATAAACTTTTATGACTAATGTTAACCTACAGGATGCATAGGAAAAAAGTATAAAGACATAATCAAGATACTGCATTTTAACTAGATATCTCACAGTAGACTATACAGTTTAGTTTGCAGCAAACTAAAAATAGGTAATATGCTTTAGCTCTTTAACTCTTAGTTAATGCATGCTAACTCAGCAAGGCAAAAAACCTACATCTTTGAGCCTTGTGTCTTTTTGCATGTAAGTACTATCACCAGTGGAATTATGTTGTGATTAGACTGATTCTTTTCAGTGAACATTCTAAGCTGTAGAAGAAGTCAATCAGTGAACAGAATTCTTCATATATATTTAGTATGCTCTCATGTAGTCAAATATATCTTGATATTTTGGCCCCAATTACACCAGTGGAACCTAATAAGAAAACAGTGCTCTAAAAAGATAAAAAGTAGTATTTTTAGAAATAGGAAGATTTGCACTTTTTTGATGGTACTACTTAGTTAATTTTCCTAGTGATGATCTTTTTCCATTAATAGGATTATATTACTCCTACATAACCCAAAAGCCCAAGATTTTTGTCATAAGTGAAGGATGAATCAATAAATCAGCTAAAATCATAACCTTGCTGGGTGACAGATCTGCCTGTGATAGTGTCTCTGGCAGTAACCTGTAATGTAGTCAGTGGTTGTAGATGAGGCTTTAAAATCAACAAATGTGAAACCCTGAAATATCAGCAAAGTCAAATTATTTTTATAATTTCTCTAAATGTCATTCGAATCATATACTTTGTATGGCTAAAAAGAACTATTCTGACTCCGTGTATTTATGTACATTTATAAAATGTATATAAATTGTACAAAATGTGTAGCATTTATAGAACCTTTTAGTGTATATTAATTTTCAGTCAGAACTGATAACTCAAGATGCAGTTAAAATGCATTGGCAGTATTCTTGTTACTGATGCCTTGGTACTTGGATGTTTTCTGGCTTCTTCACATGTGCACCAATGCATGCATGTGTGCATGGCCAGCCATTATCTGCATGAGATATGATCTTCACCTACTGCTGAACGTAGGCAATGCCAATTCTTTTTTTCTTCCCAGTGTTCTTGCCTTCAAAGGGCCAGGGGGGAGGGGAAGTCCTACAGACATGTTTGCAAACCTCTTTGTGACTATATTTTGTCAAATACCTGTAAGATTAATGCAGTAATAAGGAGGTGAAATTTTTTATTTGGACTGGTAGCCTCCTATTTTAAGCCACTTGTAATTCTAAAATTTCCAAATCTTTCTGCAGGGGCTAGCTGCAAAGCTGTCATTCTGAAAACAGTGTTTTTGTATTCAATGCCCCTGCAATTTCACATATTAGTAAATGAAAAAAGAGAGGGGAGATATAATAAGGCTTAGGCTCGTATTAAAGTCTGTCCCCAACAAAAGTCTTTTAGCATTTAAAAGAAAATGCAACAATAATAGAGGAATAAATTAAAATATTGTGGTGCAACAGCACCTCTCAAAAACTTTTCACAGTCACTTTATTGAAGTTCAGCACAGATTCAATACAAAGGGTTCCCTTGCCCTTTTCCAGATGAATTAGCCTTTCACATGGATTTGGAGAGTGGGAATGGGGGCAGGGCAGGTAGCACACAACAACAGCAGGAAAAACATAAGAAAGATCCTATTCATAAGCACTGGTGACTGGAGAAAGTGAGACTTCAGTGTTTGATGGGGTTTTGGTTTAGAATTCAAGAGAAAACTAAGCAGATCCTGACATACATTGTAACCTGGACACTTTTTTGGAACTGCACTAAGTAGATGCAGAAATTGAAGTCACTCATTGCTAACACAATTATAGAAGATTTAATATGAGAGATTATATATTTGTATAGACTTCATAATTTCATCATCTAACTTAATTTTTCCTGTTACTTCCACAAGGAATATGGTACATTCAGACAGTCCCACTTAGAAAAAAGTCAAGAAATCATTCCTGGCTGACCTTTTTCTTACCTACTCTAAAGACAGGAGAATTTGACGCAAATATCACATTTGCACTAACCAAATCAACACTAAATGCTCTGTGAAGTGGATTGAATGTGTTTTTGTAGCTGAATACAGCTTTCTTTGAGTTACTTTTTGGGGAACATTGCCTTTGGCTAGTCTGAGTACAAGTCTTGAGGTTTGCCAGGGTATTTTGTGATTCTGAAGTTCTCTCTGAAGACAGTGTCTAGCCTGTGTCCACCTTTAAGTAAACAGAAAATAAAAAAAACAGGACACACTACATTAAAACTGTGAATGTGGCCCACCTCTGAAACAGCCTTTCTGCGATGCTTGAAATATGAATACGACTTTAACAAGATAGCTATTTTACTTCCTCAAAAATGTGAGTAATAGTAACTGACTTTACAAAGAAAAAAGTCTGTAAAGCTGTTTTAGCCTCAAAACTGACCTCAGACAGAGTGATACTTTGTGATTACATATTCACTACATTACACTGATTCCTCTAGTGCTGTATCAGAAGTGGCATTCAAGAACTAGAGGTACAGAAACATAAATGTTAAGCAGCATTCCTCTTCAGTAGTGGTGACTCCAGATTGGCAGATACCTGTCCAGGCCATCAACACATCCCTGGATGTGTTCAGGGCCAGGTGGGACAGGACTTTCACAGGATCTAATTATTAAAATTAGGTATTATTATAATTATTAAAATAGTTAGCATGACATTGATTTAATACATATTTCTGTGGATAGATAGTTCAACTTCAGAGCACATTTCTCAGAGCTGTTGTTTAGTCCTTTCAAAGAGGATGAGTACTGAATATTTTGTCAAACACTGAGTTCTGCAGCTCATTTATTGAAAGTATAAAAAGACAAAGCATCTGCATTACATCAGGAAATGCATACAATCTTTATTAATGGCAGTTTGGCCATCTGAACCTGAGTAGGAAGAAGCTGGGACCCCAATGGAGCAATACGGGTTTGAACTATAGTTACAGAAATACAGGACACTTTGAGACCAGAAGAAATCTTAATCCAAATCAGTGAGCAGAAGCAGGCTCACATGCACCTGAATTATCTATCTTTGTTGTTTGATTAGTCTTTTCTTAAAAATGTTTGGTCAAGAATGATTCTACCTTGTTACTAAGTAACCCATTCCAGCATTATACAGCCCTGAAATGTTTTCAAATGTAGTTCAATTAATATAGCTAGGGAATCTATTTCTATTTGAAATAGATGGCAAGGCAAGTCTTGGAGTCTCAAATGATTCTACAAAAAAATAGTGTCATTTGTTGTTTGTGGTTTATTTTCTTGAGTTAAAAGTAAACATGGCTTTAAAGCAAATTTTTGTGAATGATTTTCATTCCATGCAATTCTGTATTATTATACCATAACAAAAATTTTATAACTTCTTACAACTTCTTTTTATCTGTTCCTAGTCAATGTTACCATGAACTACTCTTTAAAGAATATCTAGTAAGATAAAGCAGCAACAGTGTCTCATCTGTTGCATCAGTGGCAGATTGTTGTAGGCAGTAATGCTTGTTAGGTTAAGCAATGGGAATGATAGATCTGTAGGCTCAAGGGGGTTAATGTTGACAATGAGCAATTATTATTTTTGACAAGAATACCAAAGGGTTTCAAGATGACTCTTCTAACTGGAAACAGATTATGACTTGAGTTTTATTACTAACTGTCAAGCATAGCTGTCAAGTATATAAAAGTGTGATATAAAGGAAGATAATTTTATTATAGTAAGAGACAAAGCAGAGATCGAATGATGACCTTTTTTGTGGGTTTTTTTTTCACTTACCCACAGGAAGAAGGAGGCAGAGTCCTCAGCATCTTAAAAAGGAAAATAGGGGAAGAAAACATCCGGGAGAAGACACTTTCCTATAGATAAAAAAATGAAAGCAAAAAGCACAATATGATTTTAATGAAGTCAACATATGTGGATTTCTGTGGGTACTGGTGTGTGACTTCCGTGTCTTTCTTGTAGATATAATGTAATAGTATGGGGGTGGGACAGTGTGCCTCAACAACCTTACAGGGAGTAGTTCTAAATGGTAATCATAGCTACAAATGATTTATTTTTTTTTTCTTTGGTGTTTAGCCAAGATATT
The DNA here is from genome assembly GCF_036169615.1 of Heliangelus exortis. Taxonomy (NCBI): domain Eukaryota; kingdom Metazoa; phylum Chordata; class Aves; order Apodiformes; family Trochilidae; genus Heliangelus; species Heliangelus exortis. Next base: position 10,638,059 of record NC_092439.1, read on the forward strand.
TTCACCTCTGGCCTGCTGGTATGTGTTGTAATCATCTTGATCTTATAGATGCTGTTCTTTGTCAGAGCTATTATACAGACTATACCTCTCTGATGAAAGAAATAATTTTTCATAGAATGACTAGGCTTGGAATAGACCTTAAATATCATCTAGTTGAGGTTATATTTTTGCTTTTGCATTCAGCAGGAACTTCACTAGAGTGCCATAACTTTTCAAATATGATGGACAGTGGCTTTGCAACCTCATCTGCCAGTACTTTCAAGGGCCATGGGTGAATCCCATCAGGTTACATGGACTTGCTCAGCTTCAGATCATTTAGATGGTCTAAAACCTGCTCTTCGTCTACAGTGGGGGGAGATCTTCCTTTTCCCAGTCCCTGTCTTTGGCTTCTGTAACCAGAGGCAGCTCCACCTCTCATTTGCTTTATGTGTGGCTGTGACAATAGCTGGTAAATTTTGGTTTTGCTGAGAAGTGATAACCAGGGCTCAAAGTGGTTCTTTGGCTCTTTATCTAACACATTCACGGAAGCACCAAAGGCAGTTCTGATCAAAACACTTGACCTGAATAACCTAGAATGTCATGCAGGTTTAAATCTAGAACCAAAGTTCACTGCTGACCTTAGCTGTAGAATGGGGGTCAAGTAGATTCACACATTGTTAAAATAGCTTTTGCAGATATTACAAGTCAAAATCAAACCTCGCTGGTTTGCTACTTGCTTAACTTATGTTTACATGGAAAGGGAGGTCATCTACACTGTTCGTTGGGTGATTTGTTCAATTAGAAGATGCATGAAGTCAGGAATGTACAGCATAACATAAACTAGATACAATGATTAAATTTATTGTTCCATTGTGCTGATACCTTTTGTTTCTGTTCCATTACTCTCCTGGGGACTTCAAATCTCAACCTTTCTTTTCTTGGGTTTTTTTAATCTGGTAGATTTTTTTGGTTGGTTGTTTTTTGTGGTTTGTTTGTTTGTCTTGTTTTTTTATTTTTGGGGTTTTTTGGTGTTGTTAAGTTTGTTTCTTTTTTGTTTCTTGGCTTGGTCTTTTTGTTGTTTTTTGATTTGGTTTGAAATGTTTTGTTGTTTTGGGTTTTTTGTTTGTTTATTTGTTTTGCTTTGCTTTGGTTTTTCTTTCTTATTAGGACCATTATAGTAGTCTCTATGAGACCTCTATGTCCAGGGAACTGTAGCTGCCAAGAATATAAATTGAACCTGTTGCACTATATTCAAAAAGTTCAGTGTGAGAGGAATGTCAGGAGGTACATTGCCTGATTTAACTGAGATTATATGTGAAAGTTTTCATGAACTGTGCAAAAAAGCCCTGCTTTTATAGCAAGGTCAAATAATAAATGGTCCTTGCATGCTAGTTTCCACATCTGGTCCTTCCTTACTAAGGATGCTCAGCACCATCCTCTTAAAACCTGTAACTCATAATTGCTTTTGCATAAGCATCTTCTCTGGTGGCTCAATTGAAGTGTACTCTGCAGTCTGGAATGTGTAGGATAACCATATCTTCAACTGCAGGCAGTATTTAAAAATCCATTTCAGAGGGCTTCAACATTTATAGCAGGTAACAGTGTTTCTAAACAAGAAAGCTAGAGGCAAGAAGCTGTCTGTTGCTTATTGACCTGCAATGAAGAATCTTTTTCAGTATGGAAGACACTCAAGTATCTTCAGTGCTTCTTAGACACCATAATGATTATTTTGCAGGTCTCAAAGACATCAGTGATCACCTGCTTGGAAGTTTCTGGTTGAAAAAATCCTAAACGATATTTTAAAGTTTTTCCACCTCTAGTCATGTAGATCATATTCCTGATATGCAGAACAGGCTTCCAGTGTCTCCATGTCATCTTTTTCATTTTTTTTTTTAGGACTATGCAGAGGGCTGTCTGTATGTTTCATTTGTGCACAGAGGAAAACAAAGACTAGACTGAGGGGATTCAGAAGAGTACAGTCTCACATCAGATGAGGGCAGAATCACGGGATCATCTGTCTCTACCTTACGCAGGTAAGTGGAGAAAGAACTTCTTCTGCAGTTCCTGGGAAAAATGATGTATTTCATTCTGTATTTGGAGACTGGAAGATATATAAGGCTTTCAGATCAGGCAGGCTCTGGAGAATCTTATTATAGGTGATTCTGAATTCCAGATTATGTTAAAGATCCTTTAAGAAGGCACCACACTTGGTAAAACAATAAAAGAAATTCCCATGTTTGACCTCTTGGTTTTTTTTGCCCTTGTACACATAATGAAAAAATGGTAGAACATTAGATAAATTCCTTAGATTTTGGAACAATAACATTTCCTGTCTCTTTGTCTCAGCACACATCCATATGCGTGTGCACAGGCAGACACACAGACAAATGCATACATAGCTGTTTGTCTATATATAATCTGAGGCGGAAGCTCATGTATAGTGGCAGTTCTGGGAATAATTAAGAAAAGGATACTGTATGCTCCAGCAGACGGAATACATCTTTTTCATTTAAAGCATTTTTTTTTCCTTTACCACCAACTTGCTGCAATTAGGAGGTTGTTGGAGAGATATCAATTGAGATTTGGGAACTATTTTCTGGAAATGTTTTGAATTAAAATGTAATTGGTAGCTTTCTTTGATAACTATTTTATTGTTGGGTACAGCTAAATGGAAATCAACCACAAAGGGAACTCAATTTTGTTATTAATTTTAACTTGATTTCACAAATGATTTACATATAGGATATTTTCCCTATTTGTTCTGTACCGTTCTTGAACTCCTATTAGCAGCACTTAGACTTATGTAGTGTTGTTTTCCCATTTGTTTGTTCTTTTGAAACACTCTGCGTTATCTCAAGTGTGGGTACCAGCAAAATGGTGAAGAAGAACTGAGCTGACCAAAGTGAAAATTCCTGCAGTTTATGAAAAACTGTGGAATTAGGGGTTCTTAGGACTACTGTTTTTACCCGAGGCATTTTTGAGTGTTGTAGTCAAAGGAAAGTAGACCCACAGGCAAATATATGATTGCAACAAAACAAATTTTGGTAAGATCAAATTACATAGTAATGTAAAAGTAATGTGAAAAGTAAAGGGTCACATGCACAGTCAAGCTACCCCAGTTAAACATGTTACCAGGAGGCCATCAACTGAACCATGGCCATGAGTGATCTCTAAGAAAATGTAAATGTGATCTAATTCAGCATACCATATGAAAAAGGTGAAAAGATACTTGTAAATAAGTATTAGAAAGGTTAATGAATAATTTTATGGAGGGAAGATGGGGTACAAAAATCACAGCAGAGATCTAATTTTACTAACAATGAATGCCAAATAACCTGGGCATGCAGGACCCAAGCCAAAGCACACTTGACCGAGTCCAATTGGATCTATGGACTTTGGACCATGCCCATGGAATGTAAGAGAAAACAGCCATTTGGGCAGGCCAGAATCCTTACAAGGGAGACATAGTTGATATTTGTCTGGAATTAATTAAGACAGTCATTAGTATCAGACAAAGGCAGGTATATAAGGATTTGCTCATTCTGGAAACACAAATATTGAAAGGTTTTTTTTCTTGAAAATCGAGTTAACAGGCAAAAGTACAATAGGGGTTTCTTTGAGTGTTTGCAGCTGCAATATAGTACTACTTAGCAGCAAAGAGAAGGATAACATCTTGCTAAATGACAGTATGGGAGCCTAGCAACTCCCCTGTTCTGACTGATTTAGGAGTAAAATGGAATTCACTTAATGGAGCATGACAGTTGCCAAGATGTACCTTTCCCATGAGTCCCTAAGCAAAATCCCAGTACTGCTGCCCAGGACACTCTGTCAAGACGGGAAAGTTGGCAGGAAGCTGAGAGGACACCGTGCATTGCAGGTTTTTTAAGTAACCAAGAGCCACACCTACACAGTCTCAGTGTTGTGCATGGTGCTGCCTGAAGGTCTGTTTATAGTTGTAGTCTGGCTCCTGTCATAAACTTTTGGCTCTGTGAGACATTCATTCATGTTAGGTTGTCTCCCTTCCTTATTTGGGTTATTTGCATTGTGGTTCCACTCCAAAAAGCATTTATATAAAAAGGCAATCTTCTCTCTTAGCAGATGTGCCCCACAAGTGCTGTAAGTCAAAGATGTTACTGACTTCAGTGACTCAGATATTTCCAAAATTCTTTTTAACTGTGCTTGCATTGCAAAGGGAGACTTGATTTATATGTCTTCTCTATATCATCAGTCTACCAGGCTTATATACATGAAATGGAGGCTAAAAGTTGATCACGAAACCTTTCTTTTTTCTTTTTTTAGTACCGATAGTAATGTATAAGAGACAAGTGATTTGAAAAGAAAGATTTTCACTTATAAAAAAAGGAGCTATAATTTGGAAATTGCTGTGAGACTGTAGCTGTGAACTACAGTCATATGGTTTTTATACTTCTCAGATGGGAATTATATATATCAATGTTGCCTTGCATTAACTTTAAAAATATTTGTCTTCTACAAAATATATTTTTCAGGATGTTTAATTAAATTGAAATGGATTTCCTCCAAAAAAGGGATTCCTTTGATAGTTTTATAAATTCCTCACTGTGAACTTCAGAATTAGGAAGATCTCAAGAGCTTTGAGATTGGCATTTAAATTGCTGTTTCATATGACTTCTTGCTAATTATGCCAGCGCTTAGGAAGCGTTTTGCCAGTATTTCTTGACATCTATCTTTGCTCACCCAGTGTCTCTCTTGCCATTGTGCATACATGATCACAGATGAGAGTGGCAGTGTTTGATCAAAAGGGTCATACTGTCAGGGAATATCCAGGTTCGTCTCAAAACTTTCTGAACAGAGGCTGTGAAAAGCATCTGTAAATTTTCTTGTGGAAAGGTACCATTTCAGTGACAAAAACTTGGGCTGAGGCTTGCCTTTGTTGTAGGAAACTATATAGCAGAGAACAGGCCACTGGAGAGGCACTCATTCCCAAGAGGTTGTCCCTGAGATTTCTGCATGCAGACTGTTTTGCAACTATTTCCATAGTGTGATGTGTTGGACCTCTCAGAACATCACAGCCACAGTCTGAAGAATAGTGGAAAAGCACAGAAAGACAAAGAACCTGATGGTAAATAAACGTATCTTTTAATAAGCAGTGTTAACTGTCACTTTGCTCAGCAATAAGAAAGAGAAGGCATTGCTAAACCCAAAATTTTTTAAACAACATTTTAAAAAGTTTTTTTTGTAAAACAGTTATTGGGGCAGCTTTGGCCATCTGAGATCTATTCTAGAAACCTAAGTAAGGTTCTTTAAGCCATTACTTTGTCATTTCAGCTTGGACTTGAAAGACAAATCAGGATGGAAGGTGCCAGTGACAGTTCAAATTTCTGCAGGAATTTGGAAAAGAGTAAAAAGGACTCATCTTTGTAGAGATTTATCACTAAAAGCTTGTTAGAAAGAGGGAAAAGTCATCACCGGGTTCACAAATCCCTGTGTGAGGGACAAAGTCTCCAAAGGGCATAGCTCTACCCAGGGCGGGTAAAGTAATCACAGGTGTTTGGGATCTCAGAAGATTTTGTCTGTCCTTTTATAGCTCCGTCTTTGTAAAATCAGTTCAGGGCTGCAGTCAGGCTGAGCCGGGCGCCAGCTTGCTATCATCCTTACTGCCACCAGGGTGTGCCAACTAAACAGACTGTATTCTGTTGCATAAGGATACACCACAGTATTGCAGTGTATAATGAACACAGTTAATCCTGAGTGCTTCTTAGCGCAATCCATTTCTGAAAGCATATTTTAAGGCCGGTAAAATAATATTGAACATGCATGACAGAAAAAAAAAATGTATCCAGAGTATTTTTAAGTAAAAAGGGTTTTAATAAAAACAGTGCAGACATGCTGGCTTTATACCACCTCTTGTTTTAACCTATGACTGATTCATCAGTTGAAGTGTAAAGAAACAGATCTTATGGTAATTAATTCTCAGGGGCTATTAGTGTAAATGTAAATGCTCAACATAGATGTTACGTAGGTGGGTGTTAGAGAGAAAACATAAATTGTCAGCAATACAAGGCAGTCTGTTCATACCGTAGGGTGAGAAAGTGAAGAAAGTTGGAAATCAGAGACTCAAAAATGCCTCCCAGAATTGGCTGTGAGTGCAGTCTCCCATTGTGAGTAATTATAAGAAACATACTGTGCAAGAGTCATTTCTGGTCCTTTAGTTCATCAGACAAAACACTTACTTGAACATAACGGATTTCAGGTGAGATTTGCAGAAGAGTTTACAAGAATTAAACATCTGTCTGCCACTGGCCTTCTTTGGGAGGTGGGCACCTAAATTTTTTAGGTATTCCTGAAAACTCTTGGAATTTATATTCTTCTATAGCCCTGGAGTAGAATTAATTTTTCTTCAAAGCAACTGTGGTTTTTACGCCTTGGAGAACAAGAGAAAAGCATACAGTGAAAGCCCAAGATAATATTCTAGTTGACCTGGTCCATCCAAAATTGCAGTATCAATTAAAAATATTAGAATTGGTTCTTGCCTTCTTTGTTTTGCATCTGTCTTGATGGTGACTGCAGGAGGATGGCTCTGACCCACTCCTGTCACCACTGTCCCAGTCCAACTGTTGCATGTGCATTCTGACACAGACCATACCAGAATGACTGTGGTCAGCCCCTGTGCTAGAAGACAAGAGAAGAAAACAATCTTTTATAACTCTTCCTCAACTTACATACAATTCACAGTCCTCTTCAGAAAGGCCCTCAGGCAAATCTCCTAGGCAGTATAGGATCAAGCCTTTACTCAGTAGGAGATGTTTCACTTCCTTATTAATTCTGAAGCATCAGTTCCCAGCAGCAAGCACATTCTACTATGCTGCCTCTTTATGAAGATGTTAGAACCACAAGGAGTCTGGGATTCTAAATGCCTTTCAGATCTGTTATATAAAAAAAGTCCAGATGTTGCACAAAACATTTAAAGAACTTTATTTGAAAAACATTTTCTTTCTAAATGGGAGTTTATGCAGTGTACAATTAAACATGTTTTTCTAACTAAACATACTAGTTTGTATCTTGTGGCAGGGAAAAATAAATAAGTAAAAATAAAAACAATCTGAGACTTGAAGTTAGTCATGTGCCAGCCTGCTTCAGATCCCCCAGTGACAGGACATGCATCTTCTCCTGCTGTAATCCTAGACTCCTAGATCTGCCCTCAGGACCAAGGTCTTCAAACTGAAGCCTTAGTCCTGCATTTCGTAGGGAATACATCTCAACCTTCTAAATTTCTGCTGGTCATCATTCTTGCAAACAGTAATGTGCCAATACAGGCAAATGTACCAAGAGAAAATTGCTGTATATCCAACAAATTCAAGGTGAAGCTTTCAGAACTGAATGATGATTTCATTGTGTTTAGTTTAGGACACATTATATTTTCCTGACTTTTGAGACAGGTGTCTTTCTAATATCCAGTCCTACTTGAAGGGCTTTTTCCCCCTCTTTTAAAGACAGTTACTGTGTTTGCATTCTCCATCCCTGTGGGACTTCCCCCAGCCTTTCCCTGTTCTTGAAAATTATCATTTCTGGTTTAGAAATTGCCTTGATTCACTTTGAGAGAACTTTAAGGTGAATTTTCTATCAGGCTCTGCTGGCTGAACTGTACCTGGCTTCCCACTGCAGACTCGACACTTCTCCCTCTATTAAACAAAAAAATCTTGGTTTTGAAGATAACCTTTTTGATGAAGAATGAATTAAAAAGAGCAGAAAATACTTTAGTCTATTCTATGACACCTACTTTTCTTTCTTTTTCATGTTAAGTAATGGATGCTTTCTTTTGTTCTCTCATTTGTTATAGATCAGCTTTTTCCCTCCCTTACTACCTTTTATTTGTTTTGATACTGATAAGTCCTTTTGTACTACAATGTTTTTAACTTAAACCTTCCATGTCAGTCCAGCCACTCTTCTCCAAGCCTGTGGTGTTTCCTGGAGTTGTTGTGACTTAAGTGCAGGACCCAGCACGGAGCCTTTTTGAACCTCATAAAGTTGGCCTTGGCCCATTCATCCAGCCTGTCCAGGTCCTTCTGTAGAGCCTTCCTACCCTCAGAAAGATGGTACATAACTTACTGGGTAAGTAGAGCAGCCTTCCATAGTGCTCCAAGAGGTAGGTTTTGCTATTCCTAAATTCTTCCTGTGATGATACCTGAAGCCATATTAATGTAATGCAGTGTAAATGCCCTTTCCAGCTTCCAAGGCTTTTACTGAGCCTTGTAATGTCATGTATTAGGCCATTCCTGGAAGACACACAGTGGCTTTTGGGTATACTGAAATAGGAGACTATTTTGTTGCTTTTGGTGTCAGCTATAGTGATGTATTTCTATAATCACATGCAGTTTCATTTTGATGTAGTTTTTTCTCACATTAAAAAGTTTCATATAATAGTGTTACCTCTTGGTCATCTGGTATATCATGACAATAACAGTGGGAAGTTTCTTTTGAGGCCATTATGTTGTTTGGATTTAAATTTTGAAAGATCACTTGATCTCTCCCAGTATAAGGTTGGATGTAGCTGGCATTTTTTTAATCTGCTGAGAAGCAAACCAAATTTACAGATGATCATCAAGCTGGAAGTGTATTCATTTTGTTTTGACAAAACAGAATATCTTTATGTAGCAGCAGCAGCTTATAGTGGGAAAGAGTTTTAAGTAGATATGAAGATTTTATGGTGTCATCTTTTAGAGGTTATTTAGTGTATCAATCTGATGGGACATAGCTTAATTTTATCTTAAGTCCTAAATGCTTCAGTTTTCATTAAAACCACTCATTATAACAGTAGTATTCTTATGTTTGACTCCTGAGATGGTGATGTGGACAGGATATTGTACAGAAATCCACATGCAGTTTCTATGTTTCAGATTCTTTGTCAATTATTTTTTTAATCTTATTTGTATTCAAGTTGTCTTTCTGTACAAGCATCACTTGTACAACTGATGCTTTCTTTTATTGGATTCTATTGTGCTGTCAAGCCTAGTTTAAAACACAGTAATCTCATAGACATTTACAATTATGAACTTCTTCAGAAAACACAAACATGTTAAAGATGCACCAGTAGCAAATTAGCTGAGAATCTCAACAAATTGCACTTACAGTAAATATCCTACGTTTAGAGACGTAGGATGTCTTTAAAAGTCAACAGTTGCTTTGGAACTACTTTGTCACATTTATGAAGCACTGCATCACATTTATGGCACACAGTGTCATGATAAGTTGTCCAAAGTGCCTGTCAGCTTGCCTTGCAAACTGAAAAAAAAAAACAACCCCACAAAACCAACTCAAAAGACTGACTTAGAGAGCAACAAGCAATCTTCAGAGGTTAGCATCTTTTTTTTTTTTTCTAGGTGACTCAAGGAGCACTGTTTTTCCAGGTTTTTTGCAGTGTAATTTAATGGGAATTTTTTAATTTTCTCTTTTAATTTTCAACCATGAAAAGTTATAAATAAATACATTTTTAAAAATAGATAACTTTTAGGTTGCTAGATACTTGAGGTTGCTAGGTTTTAGCCTTTCCTGTTCTTATTCACCCAGCAGTTTAGGGCTCTTGGCTATCAATATCTGTTCTTTCCTGCAAGAGAATTATACAAATATTTTCTATGCCAGGCAGGTGGACATGTGACCTGCTGATCCACACCTGTGTGCCCAAGCCACACGCACCAAATCAGGAGCCTGCTGTCTGGGAGAAAACTGTGCAGTGTTTCCTAGGAAAACTCATTTAGCCAAATGTGTGAAGAAACAAGCTTTATCTGTGGCGTTTTCCTAGTGCCAGCCTCTTCCAGTGTAGGGTAACAACACATAATGTTTTTCTATAGATGAGGTCTTTCAGGTCTAACTTGCCAGTACCAAAGGAAAGGGCACAACTACTTCTTACCCCTAACTGCTGTTGGAGTACTTTGTGGTCACCTTTACTTGCCCTCTCTCCTGGCCATTCCTGTGCCCTTCTGCTCCGTATTTACATGCACCTGTCTCCCCATTAACACCTCGTTAAGGCACACACCTGTGGTGGTTTTACTTAAACCCACAGCATTGCAGCCATTGACCCAGTATATTTCATTATAAGGCACTCAGCACAATAGGAGCTCTGAGTAATGTTCATTAATGAGTCATGCAGCCAGGAAAAATTGGTTTTGTATGGGTGTCTCCTTTTGGTTCAATTTCTTCACACCTCCCCTACTTAATAATTGATTATGCATTAAATATGTTCCCCAGAAAAAAAGACATGAGTGCACATGCATTAAATCCAGCTGAAACAGCACAGTTTTGAGACTGAACACTAGTGGACAGAAATCCAGTGCATATTTATAAATAATAAGAAAGGCAACAATGAAACCAGAGGTCTAGGGCTTAGGAGACTTTAGTTCTATTCCAAAGCTTGTCAAATATCCGCAGCTTCATCAGCAAATTTTATTATCTGCCTATGCTACTTCCAAAAAATAAAGTGTATCAGTATATGTTCTTAGGCCACAATATACATACAAACTTTGCAATGCAAACTATGAACTGTGTTGAAACAAAACACAGAAGAAGCCAAGTTCATTAATATTTGTATTAAAAGAAAACTGGTGTGTGAGCAGCTGGTAAAGTTGATACAAAGTTCAGAATGAAAATGGTCATGGCATTTTTCCAGCAGTTTCACTGAATTTGTTTTAAAATCCTCAATTATGGTATGACTGGATTAGGAGGGTAAACTGGACAGGTAAATATCTCAGGTGATTGCTCCATAACTGTGTAATCAAGAAATAGCACAATCCATTATTTAATCATAATCCTATGAATCTACCAGAAGAAAACAAAGCTCTGGAGTTTATCTTGGGTTGAAAACTCATCTACTTGTTAGCTAGCTACTATAAAAATATTGTATATGCTACTTTAACAGCACAAGAAGAGAGATCCTCAGATGTGGCCATAAATTTGATCAATGATTTGCTGCAAATTGCATTAAGTGGCCACAGATCAGTATTTCTTACTAAACACTCTTACATAAGGGTAATTTGCTGTGTAATTGCTTTTCATTGCTTATCATGGACAATTGCTTTCCTTGGTCAAAGCTCTCATACCTACACCACAGAAGATACAAGAGTTGCTCTTTCAAATCCTGTAGTGCTTATGTTGTTTAGTAATACGTGTCTCTGTCTGTGCATAAACTTACTGTGTGGGACACTCAAAAGATCTCTATGCTACTTGCATTGCAATTCTAATTGCAGGTCTCTTCTCATTTTAACAACTTCAGGTGAACTTTAATAAGAGCCCTGTATTTTATAGGGATCAGCTCAAAGATGTTAAAATTCCTGCAATGTAGTAAATTTAACATTTGCTTTTTAATAGCTATTATGCCCATTTGTTCTACTGGGTTTTGGTAACAGTATTCTCTTCGGTAGTTTATTCTCTCATGGAAATTCCTTTTTTTTCTTATTCACTTGACTGGTACCAGTTTTGCTAGTGATCCTGGATGTTTTTGCAGAATCAAAATATATAGAAAAACACCTTGCCATATAAAATAAGCAGGTTTTTTCTGCATCTTTCATTCTGGACACCTACTTGGGATGGAGATTATAGTCCTTGGAGACTATAGTAAAAGTACTCATGTGAAGTGCAAGGTGATCCACATATAAACCAATCTATTAAATCTGGCTGTAGAGTTTACACATTTCTTCAGCAGGGAAACCCACCAGTGCTGTGTTTTTAAGAGGCATTGAAAGCTACACTTTATTATTCACTGAGAAGAAGAAAATAGAGGGTAGGGTTCTCTTTATAAAGGAGCAATAAATGAGTAATAGAGAACTCATTAATGACTTCTGAGAAATACATCATCCCTATTTCTTGAGGAAGAACCCCAAGCACTGATATAGGTTAGGGGTGGACCTGCTGGAAAGCAGTTCTGAAAATAAGGATCTGGGAGTCCTGATAGTAAATTATCCATGAGCCAGCAGAGTGCCCTTATTGCCAAGAAGGCCAATGAAGTTGCATAAAGAAGAATCTGGCCAGTAGGTCGAGGAAGGTCATTCGGCCCCTCTTCTCTGTCCTGGTGAAGCCACAGATGGAATGGCAGGAAGAGAGATCACATGTAGTAGGCAGAATTATCCTCTAAGAAACACTTTGTTCTGTATGGAAGAAATCTAACTGTAATGCAGAACCAACAATATGCCAAGTGTAGGGAGTAGGACAGGGAGCCTGCACATTATAGGCTTGCTGCTTTTTATCTCTCAAAGTTGCTGGAGGAGGATGGCAATTAAAGTACAGTTTGGGGTACAGTTTCATATTTTATGTAGTTCAGTGTAGTCACAAGTTCTTGCTGAAAGCAGTAGCCCTCCTCTCCCATCACTCCATTTGCCCCAGCTTTAGACCTCATCCTTTCTCTTGCATTGGACTGAGCTGTGACTGCAGAGAAAATCAGTCCAAATCAATTTGATCTGATGGAAAATGGGGACAGGAGCAAATGAAAAAAATTAATCACCAAACTGGTTGTATGCCTTACGCTGCAGCCACACAGTTATTTGACCTCATGCAAAAGAAGTGGAAGCCTCTTGACTGGCAGCAGCTTGGATGGTGCAGGCCAGTCCTTTCAGGAGCCACTCACAGCTGCACCAAAAGAGAAATAAAGTCAAACAGCAGGCTTTCATTATGGGAACAGCAGACTGGGGCAGCCCTGAGAATGGGATACACAACCAGGTAGTTTAAAAAGAGTTTTAAAACTACTCATGGCCCAAACCCAGTCAGTGAGAACTGTAGTCCCTTATTTCATTCTTGCTCATTCTCCGAGTCTAGAAGATCATGACTCCCTTCAGCTTCCACTGAATTGACCAGAAGCTAAAAGCATGCATATTATTGCAACTTTAAAGCTTGGTCATACTATAAAATACTCGTAACCCAATATACTTAGCATTTCTGGGAATTAAGTAAATAGAACCCAAACCACCTGTCAGACACTTTTTATATTGAAAAAACAGTGTCTCAATTTAAAATGGCATTTTAAAATTTATGTTATTTAATAAAACAGTGATTTTCTAGTTTTGCAGTTTTGTCACCATGAAGCTTAGAGGCAGTTTTATGTGTATCACCTACTTGCATTGAACTTGTGGATTTATTACAAGCAGCATCACTATAAATAAAAGCATTCACATATTCAGAGGACAATAAATAGTTAACAGTTTCAGAATTATTATTCTTTTCCACACAATCCCATAAAAATTTACCAATGAAAAAGCTAATAGACCAATGGGAAGACACTTACATATGCAAATATGTTTCTGTGAAAGAGTTAAAGTGCTTTATAATATAAATTTGCTTTCAGTGCCAATATAATTAGATTGTAACAAGCAAACCCCTGCAACATAACACAGTGAAAATTTGAAAATTTGATTCTGCCTGGCAAACAACCAAGTCCCTGCGTGTGCACAAACCTGACATTAATAAGCTACAAGAGATTACATGATTTAGAAAAGAAGCACTTGGTGTTACAAAATCAAATAATAGATCTCTAGGCTATAATTAGGAGAATTGGGATTCAACAATGAAGTCATAATAATGTAATTTAGCTGTAAGTAACAGAGCCATAGAGTCACATTAGGAGGTGTGATCACATCTTTCAGCAAAGCTCTGCTGTGTAGACTTATTGCTGTTCAGTTTAGTCTAGTACACACCAACCTGTTGGCACAGAGCTCAGGCTGACAGCCTCTTGTTCTCTAGGGGCAGTATGGCAAAGTGCCACCCGTGCATTTTTATTTCAGTCTTGTGACTTTTAAGTCAAAACAATAAAATTATATATACTGAGTGCAGAGTTGCCTGTGAATATTTGTATAAATTACTGCACAGCATGGGTTTAGGGGCCATTTAAGAACAAATACACTGAAAAAAAAACCACCAAAAAATAAACTGTTGAAGCAGGGTGTTAGGTTTCTAGTAGGCTTGATGAACATGTACTGTTCAGCTACTTTATTAATCTATTTCTGTCATCAGGAAATGGCTCCAAATCTACAACTCATTGCAACTGTAGCCACGAGTCTCTTGCTCATTTCTTTTACATCAGTGTGATACACAAAGGTGTTGTACAGCCATTTGAAGTTGGTAACAAATGGTACAGCAGGGTGCATCTCACCAGTGCTGCAGGCTGAGCTTTCTGTCCCTCACCCAGCCACAAAACACAGCCCTGCAGCCCACCACACACGGGAGGTGGCTGGGAGAGCACCCTATTATTTTTTGACCTATTATTAATTTAAGCTTATTTCACAAGTTTTGGCCTCAGCTATTTCTGTGTCATTCTCTCGTTGAAGCTATAAAACCAGCAATGCTACTTTGATCTTGTGAGTTCCTCCTTTAGGAGCTGGTGTCCAGTTAGAAGTGAAATGCTACCTGCTTAGCCACTTATTAGCTGACCATTTTCTTCTCTCTCCACACTTCATGGTGTTTTTATTACAATGTCAGGGCTGTCTCCTAGAACCCTGTGTCCCATCCTGTTCTCCACAGGCCTCCTAAAGGCAGCTGAGCAAGAAGCCGCTCCCCGAGCTCACTCCACAGCACAAGCAAGGGAACTCCAACAGCCCTGAGCATCAGTTTGTGTCCAGACTTGAAATCTGATTTCTGCTCACAATAGAAGAGTGTAAAAATGTAGTTGGTTGTCAGGTTCTGAGGTGTTTTAAGCAACACTTTTGACTCTCGGGGAAGGGAATGATTTTTTTCTTTTTGATTCTGTAGCCTACCAGAGAAACAGAGGAAACAAGCATCAACTTTGCATCCAGCCTGTCAGAAACTTCAAACATGTTTGGTTTAAAACTGAAATGGGTTGAACCCTCTTTTTTACAGTTTCACAAGCCAGTGGTCCAACAGCATTCCCATCTTTAGTTGAAATCCAGAAGTCACTGCTTCTACGCAGTCTTTTGTGTAAATAAAGCAACTACCTGTTGCTCCTGTTAGTTCTATTTAATATTATTTGCAGTTTCTTCCAATTACTATTTGGTTTATTATTTCTTTATGGGTTTGACTTTTTTTTTTTTGTTAGATGACCCTTTGATTTGTCATAAAGATGCCCTTCATTTAAATTTTCTTTCTTGAGTATGTTGATTTATGGTTATTTCTTTTATGTTTTAAATTATCTGTTTTGTTTTATTTCCTTTATTTACATAGCACTTACTTTTCATGACCTTTTTGTTGCTGCAGCTACTGCTGCTTCTGGACTGCTGATGTTCTTCTTCTACATATCAACCAGGAAACACTGAGAAAGTAAACCAAATCCCTGTGAAGACAAGCATCCAAACACGAACTCTATTGTGATATTTATTTATTTTTCTTATTCTGCAGTGTCCCAAAGGTGCTGGGATTTCTCATAGTGCATAATCTAAAATGGTTTCTTTCTTTCTTTTTAAAGAAACATACTATAGGATCTCTGCATGTGGCTATCTAAAGATCACATCTGGACAACTTCCTTTAGGCTGGTTTCATACTTTGGCAGCTCTTCTGGGAGCAAAGATTTCTAATGGGGGTAGGAGAGAAAATTCTAGATTCTAGAGGTCTGTCTACAACTTTCAGTAAGGTTGTCATGATTAGTATAAAATCCTGTATGGGTATCTAGAAATATACTTGCAAGTAGTGAAATGTCTTATTGGAAGTTTTTACAGAATAGTTATGTTTAATTGTGACTGTGTGCTGACAGGTGTGTTTACATATTGCATACACAGGGAGTGTTTGTGTGTGTGTGTGTGTGTGTGTGTGTGTGTGTGTGTGTGTGTGTGTGTGTGTGTGTGTGCCTGCCTAGAGGCTATGAACATTTCTTTTTATACACATGCACACATTTATATAAAAATTATACTTTTGTCAACTGTTGTATCATTATTGTAGCTGCATTGTTCTAGTTACTTAATAGTGGGGTCTGCATATAGGGCCTGTGTCTATCACACGTTGTGTTTAAGTTAATAACATAAAGCATATTTGCAGTCTGGCTCCTCAGACTTAGCTCACTTGTATTCTGCACAAAGTGATACTACTTCAGTTTTCTTAGCGACAATATTGACCTCAGAATTCTTCCTGCACTGGATTCTGTGGTTCACAGGGGAAATAATAACCTCCTTTCTGTTAAAAGTGATGCTACTATTCCTTGAACAACAACAAATCTCAGTGTTATATTTGATTATGGTGCTGTGTCAGAAATTGTCATTTTACTTGGAAAAGAGTAGGTATCAAATCTTTATAATTTATGTGAACTGTGATTGTTTCAATGTGATTGTTTACAAAAACCTGCTGACTGAAGCCTGCATGAACAACAGGCTCCTAGGATTCTCTCCCCTGCTAAAAAGTTTCTTGGTGCCCCATTTAACGGTGGCATTTGCACCACTTTGTGTTTGTGTAGCATAAAATGTATCTATTGACACTCATGGGCCTATAAGGAGCCAAACCCAGAACAGAGTCGGTCTCAGCTTCTTTGCACATTATTCAGATTCTAAGGAATGCAACTTTAATGATGTTCAAAGTGTGTGAGTTAGCCTAGGGGACACGCACTCACACTCATAGTGCCGGGGACACGCACTCACACTCGTAGTGCCGGGGACACGCACTCACACTCATAGTGCCGGGGACACGCACTCACACTCATAGTGCCGGGGACACACACTCACACTCATAGTGCCGGGGACACGCACTCACACACATAGTATCGAAAATACACACTCACACACATAGTGTCCAAAATATGCACTCACACATATAGTGTAGATGACACACACTCACACTCAGAGTGTCAGGGACACGGACTCACACTCATAGTGTCCAAAAGACACACACACACAAAAGAACACACACTCACACACATAGTTGCACTGACACTCATTCACACACATAGTGTCGAAAACACACACTCACACACATAGTGTCAGGGACACGGACTCACACTCATAGTGTCCAAAACACACACTCACACTCATAGTGTCCAAAAGACACACTCATAGTGTCCAAAACACGCACTCACACGCATAGTGTCAGGGACACGGACTCACACTCATAGTGTCAGGGACACGGACTCACACTCATAGTGTCCAAAACAAACACTCACACTCATAGTGTCCAAAAGACACACTCACACACATAGTGTCAGGGACACGGACTCACAAATGTAGTGTCCAAAACACACACACTCATAGTGTCCAAAACACACACTCACACACATAGTGTCAGGGACACGGACTCACACTCATAGTGTCCAAAACACAGACTCACACGCATAGTGTCAGGGACACACACTCACACTCAGTGTCCGAAACACATGCTCACACACATAGTGTCAGGGACACGGACTCACACTCATAGTGTCCAAAACACACACTCACACAGACAGTGTCCGAAACACGCACTCACATACATAGTGTCAGGGACACGGACTCACACTCATGGTGTCCAAAAGACACACTCACACACATAGTGTCAGGGAAAACGCACTCACACTCATAGTGTCCAAAACACACACTCACACACATAGTGTCCAAAAGACACACTCACACACCTAGTGTCAGGGACACGCACTCACACTCATGGTGTCCAAAAGACACACTCACACACATAGTGTCAGGGACACGCACTCACACTCATAGTGCCCCAAACAGAGACTCACACTCATAGTGTCCAAAACACACACTCACACACATAGTGTCAGGGACACGGACTCACACTCATAGTGTCCAAAACACACACTCACACACATAGTGTCAGGGACACGGACTCACACTCATGGTGTCCAAAAGACACACTCACACACATAGTGTCAGGGAAAACGCACTCACACTCATAGTGTCCAAAACACACACTCACACACATAGTGTCCAAAAGACACACTCACACACATAGTGTCAGGGACACGGACTCACACTCATGGTGTCCAAAACACACATTCACACACATAGTGTCAGGGACACGCACTCACACTCATAGTGCCCCAAACAGAGACTCACACTCATAGTGTCCAAAACACACACTCACACACATAGTGTCAGGGACACGGACTCACACTCATAGTGTCCAAAACACAAACTCACACTCACAGTGTCCAAAACACACACTCACACACATAGTGTCAGGGACACGGACTCACACTCATAGTGTCCGAAACACACACTCACACACATAGTGTCGGACACGGACTCACACACATAGTGTCCAAAACACGCACTCACACACATAGTGTCAGGGACACGGACTCACACTTATGGTGTCCAAAAGACACACTCACACACATAGTGTCAGGGACACGCACTCACACTCATAGTGTCCAAAACACACACTCACACACATAGTGTCAGAGACATAGACTCACACTCATGGTGTCCAAAAGACACACTCACACACATAGTGTCCAAAACACACACTCAAACTAATAGTGTCCAAAACACACTCACACACATAGTGTCAGGGACACGCACTCACACTCATAGTGCCCCAAACACAGACTCACACTCATAGTGTCCAAAACACACACTCACACAGACAGTGTCCAAAACACACACAGTGTCAGGGACACGGACTCACACTCATAGTGTCCAAAACACACTCACACACATAGTGTCAGGGACACGGACTCACACTCATAGTGTCCAAAACACACACTCACACAGTGTCAGGGACACCGACTCACACTCATAGTGTCCAAAACACACACTCACACAGACAGTGTCCGAAACACGCACTCACACACATAGTGTCAGGGACACGGACTCACACTTATGGTGTCCAAAAGACACACTCACACACATAGTGTCCAAAACACACACTCACACACATAGTGTCCAAAAGACACACTCACACTCATAGTGTCAGGGACACGCACTCACACTCATGGTGTCCAAAACACACACTCACACACCTAGTGTCAGGGACACGCACTCACACACATAGTGTCGAAAACACACACTCACACACATAGTGTCAGGGACACCGACTCACACTCATAATGTCCAAAACACACACTCACACAGACAGTGTCCGAAACACGCACTCACACACATAGTGTCAGGGACACGGACTCACACTCATAGTGTCGAAAACACACACTCACACACATAGTGTCAGGGACACGCACTCACACTCATGGTGTCCAAAAGACACACTCACACACATAGTGTCCAAAACACACACTCACACTCATAGTGTCCAAAAGACACACTCACACACATAGTGTCAGGGACACGGACTCACAAATGTAGTGCCCAAAACACACACTCACACACATAGTGTCCAAAAGACACACTCACACACATAGTGTCAGGGACACGGACTCACACTCATGGTGTCCAAAACACACATTCACACACATAGTGTCAGGGACACGCACTCACACTCATAGTGCCCCAAACAGAGACTCACACTCATAGTGTCCAAAACACACACTCACACACATAGTGTCAGGGACACGGACTCACACTCATAGTGTCCAAAACACAAACTCACACTCACAGTGTCCAAAACACACACTCACACACATAGTGTCAGGGACACGCACTCACACTCATAGTGTCCAAAACACACACTCACACACATAGTGTCAGGGACACCGACTCACACTCATGGTGTCCAAAACACACACTCACACACATAGTGTCAGGGACACGCACTCACACTCATAGTGCCCCAAACACAGACTCACACTCATAGTGTCCAAAACACACACTCACACTCATAGTGCCCCAAACACAGACTCACACACATAGTGTCAGGGACACGGACTCACACTCATAGTGTCCAAAACACACACTCACACACATAGTGCCCAAAACACACACTCACACACATAGTGTCAGAGACATAGACTCACACTCATGGTGTCCAAAAGACACACTCACACACATAGTGTCCAAAACACACACTCACACTCATAGTGTCCAAAAGACACACTCACACACATAGTGTCAGGGACACGCACTCACACTCATGGTGTCCAAAAGACACACTCACACACATAGTGTCAGGGACATGCACTCACACTCATAGTGCCCCAAACACAGACTCACACTCATAGTGTCCAAAACACACACTCACACACATAGTGTCAGGGACACGGACTCACACTCATAGTGTCCAAAACACACTCACCCACATAGTGTCAGGGACACGGACTCACACTCATAGTGTCCAAAACACACACTCACACAGACAATGTCCGAAACACGCACTCACACACATAGTGTCAGGGACACGGACTCACACTTATGATGTCCAAAAGACACACTCACACACATAGTGTCCAAAACACACACACTCATAGTGTCCAAAAGACACACTCACACACCTAGTGTCAGGGACACGCACTCACACTCATAGTGCCCCAAACACACACTCACACACATAGTGTCAGGGACACCGACTCACACTCATAGTGTCCAAAACACACACTCACACAGACAGTGTCTGAAACACGCACTCACACACATAGTTTCAGGGACACGGACTCACACTTATGGTGTCCAAAAGACACACTCACACACATAGTGTCAGGGAAAACGCACTCACACTCATAGTGTCCAAAACACACACTCACACTCATAGTGTCCAAAACACACACTCACACACATAGTGTTGAAAACACACACTCACACACATAGTGTCAGGGACACGCACTCACACTCATAGTGCCCCAAACACACACTCACACTCATAGTGTCCAAAACACACACTCACACACATAGTGTGAGGGACACCGACTCACACTCATAGTGTCTAAAACACACACTCAAACTCATAGTGTCCAAAAGACACACTCACACACATAGTGTCCAAAACACACACTCACACTCATAGTGTCCAAAAGACACACTCCGCACACACACTCATGCTGTCCAAAAGACACACTCACACACATAGTGTCAGCGACACGGACTCACACTCATAGTGTCCAAAACACGCACTCACACACATAGTGTCCAAAACACACACTCACACACATAGTGTCAGGGACACGGACTCACACTCATAGTATCCAAAACACACACTCACACTCATAGTGTCCAAAAGACACACTCACACACATAGTGTCAGGGACACGCACTCACACTCATAGTGTCCAAAGCACGCACTCGCACACATAGTGTCAGGGACACGGACTCACACTCATAGTGTCCAAAACACACACTCACACACATAGTGTCAGGGACACGGACTCACACTCATAGTGTCCAAAACACACACTCACACACATAGTGTCAGGGACACGGACTCACACTCATAGTGTCCAAAACACACACTCACACACATAGTGTCAGAGACATGGACTCACACTCATGGTGTCCAAAAGACACACTCACACACATAGTGTCCAAAAGACACACTCACACACATAGTGTCCAAAACACACACTCACACACATAGTGTCAGGGACACGCACTCACACTCATAGTGCCCCAAACGCAGACTCACACTCATAGTGTCCAAAACACACACTCATACACATAGTGTCAGAGACATGGACTCACACTCACAGTGTCCAAAACACACACTCACACACATAGTGTCAGGGACACGCACTCACACTCATAGTGCCCCAAACAGAGACTCACACTCATGGTGTCCAAAGCACGCACTCGCACACAGTGTCAAGGACACGGACTCACACTCATAGTGTCCAAAACACGCACTCACACTCATAGTGTCCAAAACACACGCTCACATAGTGTCAGGGACACGGACTCACACTCATGGTGTCCAAAACACACACTCACACACATAGTGTCAGAGACATAGACTCACACTCATGGTGTCCAAAGCACACACTCGCACACATAGTGTCAGGGACACGGACTCACACTCATAGTGTCCAAAACACACACACACATAGTGTCCAAAACACACACTCACACGCATAGTGTCCGAAACACACACTCATAGTGTCAGGGACACGGACTCACACTCATAGTGTCCAAAACACACACACACATAGTGTCCAAAACACACACTCACACGCATAGTGTCTGAAACACACACTCATAGTGTCAGGGACACGGACTCACACTCATAGTGTCCAAAACACACACTCACACACATAGTGTCAGAGACATAGACTCACACTCATGGTGTCCAAAGCACGCACTCGCACACATAGTGTCAGGGACACGGACTCACACTAATAGTGTCCAAAACACACACTCACACACATAGTGTCAGGGACACGCACTCACACTCATAGTGTCCAAAGCACGCACTCACATATAGTGTCCAAAACACATGCTCACACACATAGTGTCAGGGAAACACACTCACACACATAGTGTCGAAAATACACACTCACAAACATAGTCCATAACACGCACTCACACACATAGTATCGAAAACATGCATTCACACTCATAGTGTCCAAAACACACACACACACTCATAGTTTCCAAAACACACACTCACACACATAGTGTCCAAAACACGCACTCACACACATAGTGTCCAAAACACACAATTACACTCATAGTGTCCAAACCACAAACTTATACACATAGTGTCGGGGACTCGCACACACACACAATAGTGTCGAAAATACACACTCACAGACGTAGTGTCCAAAATATGCTCTCACACAAAATGCACTTACCGGAAAACATTGAAGCCATTATTTCCCTTTGAGGTCCCCCTCGTCTGTATTAAAATAACGACCATGGTTGTAACTTTTTATTTTTTCAAACATGAAATACATTGGATTCAATAATGTCTCAGGTGAGACACAACCTCAACAGAGCTTACAAATTTTCAATATTTGCTCTTTTCTTAGCCTTGCATTTTCTAACAAGCCTTATTGATGACTGCAGATGCAGTGGTATTTTGTAAACCCTGTTTTTAGATTAAAATTCATGAAGGATATCTCACTTGCATAATAAATAAATCAAGGCTTCAAAAAATAAAGTTTAAATGTCTATATACTACTACTATGATTTTTTCAGAAGGACACACAGCATGACTACAAAATTTGCTGCAATAAAGTTATTGAGATAAAAATTTGCTCTGCTGCATTGTTGAAAAAGGTCTAAGTGTGTATCCATGGATTTAACAGCATATTAAACAGTCATCAGCATAGCTTTAGCACTACTGAGCACCCACAAATCCTACTGAATAGTGAGGTAACATATCAGTCACAGTGAAAATAGGGCTTTTGTCTCACAGCTTCTGACTGAGATATTAATGCCTGTTCCCACTGTAAAGATGAGCCAGGTAAGGCCATATGGGGATGATGGCACAAGTCAGTTGCTCTGATTTATGCTCATATATAACATTAATGACAGAAATCATCATGCTGAGCTTGGTGATCCTACAAAATACATAGGGATTTAAGGATTAACACTCAGCCTATATGGAACAGTTTTATTATATGGTGTTATTTGATCAATACTGAAATTTGTGGGGGAAAACCCCACTTGTCTCCTCAACATTTTCACTGAAAAACATGCATGGTGCCTATGGCTGGTTTTCTACTGGGGGCAGGGGAGGAGGGGTGGGAGAGAAGAACATTAGATACCATCTCGCTGATAACAGTGCTGACCATCAGGAGACCAAAATCCGGTTACATTCTAGATGTGCTTGTGCCTATTAATTGACATAGAGGTTTGTCATCATCCCCTTTTGTTTACAGGCATCAGAACAGCTGCAGAAGTCTTTACCTGGTTATTGCATCAGAGAGAGGAATTAAATTCTTCCCTGCTGCTGTACAAATTAATTATACTTGCATCACTATTGGCACATTGGTATTGACACCAGTTCATTTCAACTGAGATTATTGGTTTCCAGGTGGATACCTGTCCACAACTGTGACTGGTAATCTAGAGAAAGGTCTGGAGCAAGGAACACTTTTTGCTTACTTCAAATTAAGACCAAATTTAAATGTGCAAACTAGGCATGAAAGACTTAAGTAACAACTGAACAAATGGTCACTGAAAGAACTGCATCAATTAATATCATCTTAATTACACTAAGGCAGAACTCAAAAGTAGTACATTTATACACATATACAAAATTAGTAATCAATCAAAACATCCACAATACAGTTCCTGACTCATAAAAAGTCCTTTCCAACCATCAGCTCTAGAGGCCATTTTTTATATTTTTTTTATTATTTTTTTATTTTTAATATACAAAGACTGCAATGATGACAGATTTCTATGCGTGGTCCCATGAGCTGTCTGCCTATGAACAATATCACAGAAAGTGATAGATGTGTATATTCAAAGCATTGAGAATAGAAAGTTACCCTCTTTTATAGCTAAGCTATCCAAGAATCAGATCTTCTTTTAGTATGCATTTCTCAGAAGAAGATTCCACAGGAGAAGCAGGGAAAAAAAAAAAAAAAAAAAAAAAAGTCAAACACAACATCAGCATTCTCCCAACTATTAGTTCAAAGTCTGAAAAGCGAACATGAATGAACAGCTGTGTGCAAGACAGCAGGGCATTTCCCTTGTGCTAACACACAGCATTGCCAATACGTGGATTTCCTGTGCTGAATATAGCTATTGAGAAGTTAATACGTTAATGGCAGAATACTAATATAAATTAAAAACTAAAGACATACAGCTTTCACTTGGCTTTTCCTTCTGTCTCTTATTTTGTACTGCATGAATTAGCTATAACCTTCTTGTTTCCCTGAGATGTTGGTTCACCAGGGTAGAGTGAGCAGACTCAATTTCTCTGAAAGTAATAGAGTGAGATTATCCTGAATTATTTCCAGTGGGCTGAGTTTGTTGCATTCCTTCTGTTGTGAGAATATAAGTAAACAACTCAATACCTTTACTGAAAGATGAGAATCCTCATAGTCATCACCTCTTCCTATTTCTTTCATTAGTCCAGCATTTTGGGTTCAGCCATGCTCAATTAACTCATCCAGGAACTGGTCCAGTCAGAAGCAGTTGATTTAAGTGAGATAAACTGGGCATCTGTTTGGAAAAAAAATTATTATTCAAAATATGCTTTCATCATGAGAAAACAAACTGTGCTAGCTCCATATTTAAAAACATATGCCTCTAAATAGATTAACTTCATTTGAAAGCTTAAGAAATAGAAAATAGTAACATTGAAACTGAAACAAGGACATGCTAAGTCAAAATTAAGCAACCATTGTGTTAACATTTTAATGTACTGGAACTTGAACTTGGTACTAGCATCTTCACCAAACCACTATATAAGTTGAATTCAAGTGATTAAAACCAGCAATAAAATCAACCACTGCAGAAAGTACTGAAACATGTGGAATATTTGTGTATGTTTGTACTGGAAGTAATAAAAATATTGCCATATTTAGTCACAGATTTGCTTTAGAAAAGAAATAAAATCAGGTGACAACACTTCTATATTTTGCTTCAATTAATATTTTTTTTCTTTAATTTCTTTTTCTTTCTTTTTTTCTTTACATCTCTCATGTAAAATGAGAGATATGGTTAATAATTAAAAAGTAACATTAATGGAATTGGAGAATACAAGGCAATAAATATTTTCTGTGGGTGATTAAACACTGAATTGAAGCTTAAGCGAGTAATAAACTCAGAAACTGTTTATTGCAAATGAACACCAATGCTGGAGATATTATTGATTTGATATTAAAATATGAATTAAGAGGGTAACAGTGAAAAAAATAATACTTTGTTTTGAATTCCTTTTCCTAATCTCAACAGCATTTGAAAATGTTTTGCTGTTACTTTCTAGGTTGATGAGACATCAGCCAAATAACCTGCAGCTAACAGCAGAACTAAAATTTTATATTTTTCAGTGGGCATCAGTCCAGCCTCCAAGGACTCAGGCAGGATTTAGGAGCACAGGCACAAAGTGGTGAAGTGAGCTGATACTGAGTTCCTACATGTAGCCTGTCAGTTACTGCTCTCCCTGCAGTTTAGTTTTGGACAGTAATGAGGGCAGGTGCTGACTACATGCTCCAAAGGAGACCAGTGATGGAAAGCCACGTTGTATATTTGACTATTTACAGCCCTCACCTGTTGCCAGATATAAAAAGGTGTTTTATTTTCCGGGATGGTCAAATAATCATATCATAAAATACATCCTCATATAATCATGTTTTAATGTGCCTATTAGAAATGGATAGGCCTCAACTGAGTCTCACATGCTATCCAAAGTACCCATTTGCAAATAATAAAGGAAAATTTGCCAATAATCTGTGGTAAAATATGAACAGCTCAGCTAATTCAAGTAGCACAGATGCAGCATGTGCCAATTTAGTAACTACGTAAAGCCAAAAGGCTTCTAGAATAAACCCAATTTGTTCTGAAGTCACGGAAATGTCAGCTTTAGATGCAGCATAGCAATGTATGGTTTACAAAAGAAAATAGGAGCTAACCAATCTATCAGGAGCAGACATGCAAAATGGTCCTTAATGCTTCTCATGCAATCCAGATTCAGAAGAGAAAAAAAAATAAAAAGAAAGGATGTAATAATAGACATACAGTAAACCAAATATAGTAATTTCAAAATGACTAAAGAGCAACAGTAAGTGAAAAATGCCTTTGGGTACACCATCTGTTTACCCATTCCATATTATACCTTTTCATCACAATTACCTAAAGTGGTGTATTTGTGTTTCTGTAATGTATGGAATTCATTACATAGTTTTGCAATGAAATTATCACACTGTGGCTGGGACATCTGCACCCTGTCATATATCATTCTATTCATTTCTAGTTAATTTAATCCTAATATCTGCCTACATGACAAGACAGATGTTCAGCTACACTGTATCTTCCATAGTTTTCTGCCTTGAAGAAACTTTAAGTCACTGAAAGAATTGACATCTTTCAGACAGACATCTTAAGGCTTTGGGAAGTATACACATGCAGATGTGTGCTGAGTGTATGTATGTGTGTGTTTATATGCCATATTTCTTTTTAAAAAGATGTGTTTTCCAAAACAAAAATCTTTTAGAGAAACTTCTAAATATAAACATTTTTCATTTCCTATGCATAGGTCTCTTTGCAAAATATGCTTCACTAATATTTTGGTCTATATATTTAATAATAATTACAAATACAGGGTATTTCTGTTGAATTAGCTTTTAACTCTCTTGCCTTGAATGAGACAGATATTTTTCTGCTGATTAGAATTTTGGGTCAGTCTTCCTCTTGGCCTTTGGAGCCTCAGATGGTAATAAAGCTTTTCAGCCAATAGTGTTGCACTTCATGGCAGATACAAATGTATGCTTGTACACTTGTGACATAAACCAGGACACTGCATTCTGTGTGTGTTAAAGTTGTTAACAGCATCACTTCTATGAATTTATACCCTTGGTACTTATACAATGTTCAGAAACTTGTAGCACATCCACATGGAATAAGGTGTATTGACTACAAATGTAGAGAATGTTTACTATTTCTACATATATCAGTAGGTACTACTTTTCCTCTTAAGTCTGTGAGCTTCAAAAACATTGCTCACTTTCTGTGTTGGTAGGGTGGTAACATCATTTTCAAAGCTTCCACAAAGATAGATTAAAAAATAAATTAAAAAAAGTTGATGAGATGTTTCAAACTAACAACAATGCAAAGAACACCAGTACCTCTGGACAACTCATTAATTATCATGAGAGTCCCTGGAAATAATAAAGTATTTGCTAACAGTTACCAGTTGTGTCTATTTCCACACAGTTAGAAAAGGAAATAGCTGTGGTATATGCTGGCAAAGACCTGATGTTCTGACTCTGTGGCACAAGGCCTTCAGTTCTTCTGTAGTGACCACTACAGGCAAAATGGCAAAAATAGCTTCATTACCTGCCTTGGTGAAACTTTACCATCAACAAAAATCTCAGCAGTCACCAAAGACAAGTTCTGAAAACAACACAGGCCTTTTCTTCACTGAAGCAGCGCAAGGGGATGAGTATCAGGAATTAAGCCAAATTCCAGCACAGAATGGCTGAGTGTTGGTAGGCTGCCTAATGCATCTGAGAAGTTTTAGATTTTTAATATGGAATGGATTAACACTGGCAGAGAGCCTAACATCCTTGTGAGATATGAAACAGTAGCCTAAACCCTGGGACCTTTCTGGGACTGTAAGATTATTTGTTTACTTAAATACATTTACATAGCGTGTTCTTTAAAAGGAAGGGAACCAAACCCTTGCAGAAATGAGAATTCCCATCTAAGGCTGCTGCTTAGGATTCCCAGGATGGAGAATGCTGTGCCCCTTGGACAGTTTGCTGCTTCATGATTATGTGTAACAAGGTTGCTCAATCAAAACCATATGTACTTAAATGAAAAGATACAACTGGATTCAACATTGTTTATCAAATCAAAATATCAAGTAGGAGACTAAATTATTGGCAAAGTGAATTTACAAAAAGATTAGACAAAAAAGAATATCACTGAAGATAACACAGGGATACTTTAGTAAGCATTCATGTTTGTTAGATTGGTGTGTTTAACTTAGAAGTATGACCATAAATAGCACTAATGCTTTTTTCTTCCACTACCTCAAGAATTTTTAGGCATTATATTACATATGGGTATTTTGTAAAATTGGTTTATTTATCTGGCTGCACTCTTTGGGTGATAATTGTATATGTCTTCTAAAATAAGACAATGCATGTTTGTTACTATGGTCCAGCTGATATGGGGTCTTGTACAGCTGCTGGTTAATCAGAGCCCAGGGTCCTTTATAAATATGCTGCAGGAGTGTGCAGCCAGTAACAGATGTCAGTTGCCTTTATTCAAATTACTCTGGTGACAGTGCAGGCTTTAACATAAGGGATGTCTGTGATGCAATACATTGAGAAAGTTTTCAGTCAGTAAAATCTTCTGAGTAAGATAGATTTGTAAAATTTTTTTGAAAGGCAGAGAAATCTTTTATGCTTCAACAGAAACAACTAGAATGTAGACAACTACCTCTCCTCTGCTAGTTTTGTCTTTCTACTCACTTTGGAAAGGCTTTGAAATACACAAGCAGTTGCAAGTTTTTGCTTCTTTAATAAATATCGAGAAACAAATGAAAGACAATGTTTTCCAGACCTGACAAGGATCTTTTTTGTAAAGAACTTTAAAATACTACTGTGGTTTGCCTTTACTATGTACTATTTCATCATGCATATGCTAAGTAGTACACACGTTTGCTAGAAGTCAAATTTCCAAAATTCAACTCCTAGACCTGAAATCAACTTACTGTGCAACCTGAGCAGAGATTTACTGTCCTGCCTGCATCATCTAATGGTGGTGTCTTACATGCTTCAAGATCTGCTGCTGCAAGCTATCAAGTCATAGCAAATCTATTTAGAAGGCACCGTGAGCCAAATACTCAGCATCACATGTTCACCTTCCTCCCATGTGCAACTTCATCTTGACAGAGATGCAGTTAGGTACCAATAAAAAAGACTTGTCATACTGAGTATTTTAATACCTGGCTCTTATTTACCTTTTTAATGAAAGAAACAGAGACCTGAGGGAGGCTTCTTAGGGTCTCAGCAGGCCTTAAATACTTTTTAACAGCAAATGTTTAGGAATTTCATTGGACAACAATCTTGTAGCTGTGAACCTTAGTTAGATCTAGGGTGAGCAGCAACAATTTATAAAACAATTGGATTTAAAGGAGTTTTGAAGCTAAAACAGTAACCAGATAACATTTTCTTTGTGGAGCTAGCCCTAAATGTCTTCCCAGTCCATTCCACAGAACCTTACAATATACCTGAAAAGTAACTCCAGTATTTAAACAACTCCTAAAAGCTGGTAAACCAAAATGAGGAGGGTAAAATGCATCCAGAGGAAGTTCATGGTGTCTCAGTCTATGCTTTTATCAATACAACAGATTTTACTTTTAATCTGACCTGCAAAAGTTAGAGATTACAGTAGGACAAGGCTCTCATTGGGCCTCCCTAATCTCTTTGTTGAAGTACAGGAGAATTAAAATTTAAGATTAAAATTAAAATACATTCTTTAAAGCAAATTACCAGATTAAGTAATCTGGGATGAATGTAACTATGTAAAATGCATTTTTTTCATCTATGCCTGTGTATAGGTACATAAATAAAAGACATAACAATTTTTATTCCTTTAAATTTTCATCATAATTTCTAGAAACTAATCATAGAAGTAAAATCACAGAACACATTCCTACTGGTATGTGCAAATGTGAATGCTTGTGTGTATTTTGACAGTGATTTTAAGTGGCTCCCTCTGTACTAAAACCTTATGTTCAAGACTGATTGGACCCTTGTCAGATGCAAGACTCAAAACTTTAAATAAAATCAGTTAGAAATGAGTGACCAATCCCATAAGAATCTAAGCATTCTCCAGAGTAAAATAAATAAATCCACTAGGGTTATGTTTAACACTGTGAGAAACATTTGTCATAAAACTCATCTGGTTTCAAGCCCTTTTCTGCAAAACACAAGACTTCAATCTGAGACAAGATTCAAGTGAGCTGGTGTTGGTGTATGTCTTTGATACGTAGTATGTGAAGCACTCTGTTACATTTTTTCCTCTCATAACCAACAACACCTCTAATAGCAAGGGAGTACCTGGAGTGGCCTTGTCTTTTTAAAAATTTATAAAGCAAATAGCATAATGTAATCTCAGTGCCCACTGGGACTCCACAGAGCTATCATAGTATAAATCTATAAAAACATAGAATTATGCTAGAAAACATTTTGAGAGTACTGAGTTTATGCAAACCTGAAAAACAAAAATCAGTGGATGAGGATAAAGAGTAGAAAAATACTCATATAGACTAAAATTGTATATTGTACTTGATTTAGCATAGCTTGGCTGTTCAGGCAAGTTGTACTTTTTAAATTGAAGGAGGTATACATAGTGCCCTGAATGGATATTCTAGTAATTCTCTGTGGAAATCCTTATTTTTTAGCCTTTATCTTAAATAGTCCTGCCCAAAATAGTAAGATAACTTGTGGTTTTAAATGTTATTCTAAGTATCAAATACATGCAGGACTGGACTGCAGGATGCATGCTGATACATGTAGGATCCTATGCTGATTCCTTGAAAGTTTCATTAACTGCACTTCAGTTCTCTTTAGCTACCTCCCCAATACAAATGATTCCACTGACTGACAAGAGAATCTTCAGTTGCATGTGACTTGCAAGCTTCTGAACCAGTGTTTAGCTCTAAAAAGTGCCCTATAAAAAGTTTCATCCTGGCAACATGTAGTACTTTTTTCCCCATTAGATTTTATATATTTAAGTCATTAGGGAACTCTTAGTGCATGAATTTTTTGTCTCAATATCATGAGGTAGTTGCTAAATTTATTTGGTTTATACTTGGTGATTAAGGGAGACTGATTCTCTTTTCCTGCCCTTTGAGGGAGCTCATGGTGTTATGGGGGGCATGCCAGCAATAATTAAGAAATACCCTGGTACAAATCCCAAAAGATACATATTTTTATAAGTAATTCCCTATGGAAAAACTTTAAAAATGATGCACTTGTTCTGAAAATGCTTCAGGCCCCTCTAAATAGATTATATTGCTGGGTTGGTTTTTTTTTTGAGTGCGTGACTTGCGGTGCACATTTTGCTTGTAATACTTAAAAATCACAGTGAACTTATGTGAGGGGAAACACAGGAAAAATGTGCAGTGAGTTTCAATGCCTCACAAAGTATTTATCATTAAGACAATAATGCAGCTGCTTGTTTTATTTAACTGTAGTACAGTAGACCTAACAGTTTCTTAGGCTACAACCAGAAATTTATTTTATTTACTTCACACATTTTTTTTTTTTTTTTTTTTACAATTTTCCTATATAGACTCTCCTGCGATTTGGTCTCCATGCATCAAATTTTTCTCTTTAGAGGTTTATCTTTTGGTGTGTAACATATTTTAAAATGGTCTTATACTGCACAACGCCTTAAGCCTTTCAGTGGGTGTGCTTTATGCTTCAATTTTTCTAGCAACTGCATGGAGTAATATCACTTAGAACATCAACTACAGATGCAGTCCTTACAACAGCAACCTGTGCATCTGCTGATTTAAATATGCTTCCCCTTTTTGGTTGTTCTACCTAATTTCAAACAACTGAACATCAGGTATTAAAAACAGATTCAAGCTGAAACAACCTACCCTGATCCATCTACTTCGAGGCCAGTGAAAGAACAACAAGAAAGGGAAGACAAATAGAGCACATATAAATTGAGGTGAAAACAGAAAAACAGAAAAAATGGGAGGAGAAACATTAGAACTTGGAATAAAGACCTGTTCAGTAGCCCTGTAAGTATGAATTGACACTTCCTTTTTGCCTGCCATTCTTCAGTTCAGCATAGTGATAATAACCCTATTATATACATGGGCTTTATTTAGAGACAAATTCATTTAAAACCCTCAAGACTTTAGACACTCAGACTCCAAGAAGTATCCCTAACATCCACCACTCTAGATACAATCTACTTTTGATATGGTCCACTGCTTTGTTGAGCAAATGCTACGTGTTCCTGAAAGTAAGCTCCAACATGGGAAAGCTCACAGTAACACTGCTATGGGATTACAGTCCTGTGCTGCAAAGGAAGCAGTGTTCCTCTGTGTGTGTTCAGGTAAAGATTTTTCAGTTAACACTACTCTGAATACTGACAACAATGCTGTGTGGATTCCAAAGCACTTTAACTCATACCACCATTTTATCTGGTGAAGTAATGACTCTTAAATGACTTACACCATTATTACATAAGAAATCTATGGCTAAGTTGGAATTGGCTACCATATTTCCTAAATAAGAAGAGACGGTTATCAAACCATATTTTTTACCTTGAAGGGATATAATTCAATTACTGTACTTCTAATCATGCATTAAAGCTGAATAGGCTGTCTGCACATCACAGCAAGTATGATAAAATAGTCCACACTAGTTATTTAAAGAGCTCTTTATGGCACTCATATTTATAATGCATATCAAAGCAAAACAGCCAAAGCAGAGGTCAAAATAAACAGATGAAGGAACAAAACTTACTGTCCTTGAGGCAAGAAGGTCAGGGCACATAATAGAGTAGTCACACTGAGCCTCCTAAGGGAGATGCATTTGACACGCCATATTTTGGTGCTATTTTCTGGTCCGTCATGGAGTTGTACACTAAGTATGGTTAAGATAAAAGATGTAAGCACAAAGATGATTATATTTTACATGCAGTGTCCTTTTGATTAATGTTGGTCTACCCCCAAACAGCAAGAGCAAAAACAGCTGAGCAAGAGCAGGATCCAGGAGTCTCTTTGTCCTCACCCCATCAAAAATAATTGTATTTAAAACAATCTTCCACCCTCATGAGACAGTGTGTGCTATTGGAAAAAAACTAAATATAAAATTTGGAATATTGCTATCAGATGGAATTGACTGTGAAATACTAGAGATCAGCACATATCAGTGGCATCATATAGATGTACCAAGTGAGTAGCATTCCAGTCTTGTTCTATTTCTTCCTTATAGATGAAGCAGAGAGACAAGGCATAAGAAAACATGCTCTTCAGAAAGCACTTGATGTTTTGTTTATTTTGTCATGGACTTCTATAGGACAAAACTTAAAGGTTGGTTGAGCATAATTTTGCTGCATGATTTTAGAAGAGAGTATTCTCTTCCTGCAGGTACAACAGTAGAATGTTGTAGATGCATCAGGACTCCTGACTGCTATGTCTTTTATCCTATCAACATCCATGCCTGTCATCCATGCAGTCATTGACTGCTTTGATCCATCTTCTCTCTGATACCAAATATTTTTCAAAATGTTCATCGGAGGGTGAACTATACCAGGCAGCACACTGATGCTCAGGAGGAAATCTGAGGTATCTTGGCTGTACATATCCTACTGTCCTCACAGTAATTGGTTTTTTTCCATTTTCCAATTCCCCAATCCAATAAATCCAACACAGGACTAGGCAGTACATGGGAGTGCCCAGGCCCAGGGTCTCACACATCTCACAGCATTCTTATAGCAACCAACCTGGTCCTGCCTGGGAAGGTAGAAGGTGACCTGTTTTGGTGAATGTTTTTCTCCAATGAGGAGACAAGGAGCAGCAGTAGGAGGAGCAGCAGACAGCCCTTACCCAAGCCAGAGAGAAAACACCACTGGGTTCTTGGGAGCCATTTTATACTGAGCACCATGGCAGGGAACACTGTGATTGGTCCATTTTGGTCACCTGACCCATCCTCTCCTCCTATAGGCTCAGCTGCTCCCCATCATCACTGCCACATCTACAGCCTGGCAGCTCCTGGTGGTGTCCCACACAGGTTTTTTCTATCCTGGTCCTATCGAACCAGGACAGAATTACAGAAGTCATTTAAGAGTCTGGCTCAAACTTTTTCTCCCTTTAATCTTACCACAATCTTCTATTATCACTTCCAAGCATTATTACTGTTTTGATTTGGTAAAACTCAAATTAAGCTGATATTATGGAAATCTGAGCTGGAATGTTAGCATGTGCTGAAATGTATGAGTTTCTGACTGAATAGTTGTGACTTGCAATCCCTGCTCAGAAATTCATTGCAATCCAAAGGGACACCGGGCAATCAGGGGTTTATGTCTCCTCCTGAAATGGGGCTTATATGCCATCAGTTGTCTTCTGTAGCTTATATCAAAAGTGATTCCTTTCCTAGATTAGATAACAAAGCCTGTGTACAGAGCATGATGATAGAAATCCTTTAGTCATAGCAATTTTTATAATCCTTATAAAGAATGACCAAAAGTATTTTACGTTCATATTAAAAAAGAGAAATCTCCTACAAAGGAAAAAACATGCTTTTTCATTGAAAAAACATCAAGACTGAAGAAAAAGGGGTTTAAAAAGCAGAACTCCGCACTAAACCCTCACCTGGAATTGTAGATATTTTTTAATTTTTTCAAGTCTAGATTGGTTT
Organism: Heliangelus exortis; assembly: GCF_036169615.1. Classification (NCBI taxonomy): domain Eukaryota; kingdom Metazoa; phylum Chordata; class Aves; order Apodiformes; family Trochilidae; genus Heliangelus; species Heliangelus exortis. The sequence continues at coordinate 10,672,821 of NC_092439.1, forward strand.
TACTCGAGTTCATGAAGAAACTGAGACATGAAAATGGCATTTTTAGCCTGTAACTCAAAATATTTAGATTTCTGGGTTTAGGCTTTGGAAAAAATGCACCTAGTTGTTTTCTTATTACAATACTGCTGGTTTTGTTCACCGGTCCATGTTTTTCTTGGAATGTGGTAATGTGGAATGTTTTAAATTAGAGGTTTTACTTTTTTACTATCCAATGTCTACTAAATAAGTCCATCATCTAATTCTAAAATTGTGAAGCAGCAAATGTACATTTGTAGCCAGCAATACGTATATTTTTACTCCAGAGAAATGCTCTTCTGTTCTAAATTTATTGCAGAAAATTTCAGAGACAAAAGAAAGGCTCTTTGCCAAACCCAGCTTTGCTTCCTTATAATAATACTTTAGGTCTCTTCAAATATCCTAAGTAAATATTGTAAACTGCAGAAAAGTTTCCATCAAGGCTATAATCAATAATGAAAGTTGCTAAGCATCAGCTGACATAACTTCAGAGTCTTTTGCATATGGTTGTTTCAAATGAAACCATTGAACAAATGAAGGCTTGATTGGATTGGATGCAAATATTAATCAAAATCGTATTTTATACCCTAATTATAAACATTCTTTGAAATACGAGCAATGTATTATATTTAAAAGATACAGAATATAATCTCTGCTACTGCAAGCCACTGCATAGTTTGCCACCCACCACAACAGACACTATTGTCTGCTGAATGCATGTGCTGTTTGGAATATGTACTGACGGGTGCAGTAACAGTGTCAAGAGACCCTCAAGAGATTTGGATTTGGGGCTTGCTTTGGATACGAAATTTAAAACAGGAATCATAACTTGATCCTGTTTGAAGCTCTAGAAGGTTACCCATACAATTCCTTGTCTTAAAATCAGAACAGCTGACCTTGAGATTGAAATGCTGGGTTGGGTTCAGTTCGCAGCACAGACACATGCTTGATCTATTAAGAGATTTACAGTCCTAAAATTTGGGCTAATAACACAGTGTTATACTCTGCTTATTCTTGTTCTAGTTTTTGAGTAGGAACTGTCTCTTTCTATCTGTACACAGTGTACAAAATTATGGAGTCTCACTTGGATCCCCTAGGTACCACTGCAAATGTTGTTAGCCTTGCCTAATTTTCTGTTCAGAATGAAAAAACCATACCAAACATACCCTTTCACTTTGTCCATTTTAGTCCCTAGTAGTTTTTAACTTCACAGCTTAATATTTTCTTTCCAGAAATGGTGAAATTTTCAGTTAAAAGTTTCAGTGTCTATCTTCTTCACAAGATGTTTTGCTTGATATAAGAAATCCATTCTGCCTAATGAAAACTGAAGCAGGGCAGTAAACACTTACTAGACTAGATTGTCTTTCCAAACACACCCAGCATGACGCTCCCTGTCTGAAAAAAAATACCAAACAGTCCAGTTCTTGGAATTACAATGGACATCTCAGAACCACAAACTCAGATCACTTTCAGTTTGATTTGAGTGTGCTTTGATTGACACTGATAGTGGTTTTGAAGAGGATTTGCTAAGAACCAGAATTGTATCATGTTAGAAGTAGTTCATTTGGAGAACCACCCCCTCAATGTGATAGCAGTGAAGGTACAGACATTTTCTTCTCTATTTCATAAACCACTAGTCCCAGAGGACCCTTTTCACTGAAGAAAAAGGAAAATATTCCCCATCTAACTTTCTAGAATACTGTAACCGGCTATTGTCTTGACCACAGATTTACACATTGCAGGTTGTGCTGAAGAAATATTCAAGTTGTCTCCTTCATCTCATCCCCTCCTCCACTTCCCCTGAGGCAAGTTTGCTTGAAAGTCTCCAAAAATTTCTATCTGTATTGTGAGTGTTGAGCAGGTGCATGTGAAGAACAGGAGAGTTCTCATTTTGGTGGCATAGCTCAATTAGCTTACAAAGTTGATGCTGATGCACTATCACAGTCATAAAAAAATAATACCACTTTATGGGTAACAATTCCCATATTTTTTTTCTCATCCAAAATGGATCAATACTTTTACCGTCCAGCTGATGGTATCGTGGACAAATGACTTGATTTGAATTTGAGTATGGTACATTATAAAACAAGGTAAGATGGTGGGAAGTTCTGCTCTTTAAAATTACACCGTTCCTAAGTTTTCATTAGAAATTTTTATTCTCCAGGCATCACTGTGCCAAATCAATCACCTCTCTTCCCTCCCTCCTACTTCCAGCAGTATTGTATTTGTAGATTTGGAAATATTTAGATTTAAGACTTTGGGTTGGTTTTAACAGACAATAACCACAGTCAGAAGTAACAGAAGCTTGATTATGATTTCTGTGACTAACACCAGCCTGCTCAGTCTATTAATAGGTCTAGTGTTACCTTGAACTGCTCTTGGACTGCATTTGTACCAGAAAGAAGCAGTCACTGTAAGAGCTGATATATGGAACTTGGAAAACCAAAGGAACAAGTTAAGATAGCACTACTGTTCTGTTCTTCCTCATTTTTATACTTCAGCTTCCAGTCATCTTGTATAATAAAGAACAGCTGCAGAAAACACAGGACCCATAAATAAAAACAGAACCAACAAAATGTCACATTTTGATAGTATTAACTAGTATTTTCATATGTGTTCATTCTGGAGATTGTGCCAAACTATTCAGTTGTATTAACACTCAGGCTTCCAGAAAGTCTAAAGAAAAATGTATTTCAGATACTATTCACCCACATGCTCTTTTAAAAAGCAAAGTTTTCACCAGAATCACATTCACCAGAGTGCCACCAACTGAAGAAAATACAATAAACTGAAATAAAAGCTTGAACAAGCAATTTGACTTTTATTCCTAACAGCATTGATTGTAGATGTTTTTCCATCCACAAAATAAGTTATTCTTTTCCTTTAACAAGTCTGATCCCAGAAGGGCATGGGAAAAGATACTTGCATTCAGTACTGTGTTTCCTTAGTGCACTTTTCAGGTGCCCACATATCTGTCAGAAATGATGGGGATGTCATTTGCAAATATGTGAAGGTTTTTTAAAGAATGACATGAAGCTAATACATGCATTTAGACTCACAGCTCCCATTCATATAATTTATTGCTACATGAAAAAATGTCTCTCACAAAGACACCAATATGTTTTTTTAGAGCAGTGATGCATGAGAATTTTTTTTAACCAAGCACTTTTTATGTTGGCTTCCTATGATAGCACTAGAGCAGTGTTGAATATAACAGGTAACTCAGTCCTGACATTAGTTCTTTGGCTTCATCAGATTACATAAAAAGTATATTTGTTTCTTTGGAAACATGCACAAGATCAGAGTGTATGTTTCCAGAGATGGAAACATATTAAAAGATCAGAGCCTCTCTTAGTACAGAGTTCTGTACTGAAAGCCACACAGCTAGGCTTCTGCACCTTAGCTATATACAGTACTACTAAATACAAGCTTCCAGTTCCAGACAAAAATCAGATCAATACTAATAAAGTTGAAAATTAATTTATGTCAATATCACAGATATTTACAGGATGGAAGGAACGTCAGGAGATCATCTAGTTAAATCCCCCTGCTAGAGCAGGTTCTCCTAGAGCAGGTTGGCATCCAGGTGGGTTTTGAATGACTCTCATATTCTGAATCCATATTCATATCCATATTCTGAATCTATGGTCCATATTCTGAATGCCCCCTCTCCTCACCCTGTTTTTTTTTTCCTCTCTCATACCTCGTACTTCAATTGAAGTTCAGCTATGATGCCTCCATCAGGAGCCATAAAGAAGAAATATAATAAGAATTGCTTAATTCTAATATTGACCCAGTTAAGGGTATGAAGTGTTTCTCCTTTGCTAGGTTTCCCAATACAACTTGCTCTGCTTTTCTTCTAACAGCATTTCTGTGACAGGAAATAAACAGGATAAAGCACAGTATTCTGTGAGAAGGCCATGCTCTGATCACCAGTGCTCTCTCTGTGAAGAGTTATCCCAGGCTTCCATTCCCACTGCTAACCATCAAATAGCTATTTAAAAATTAAAATATTTTTTTAAGCCTGTGCTAAGCTGAGATCTTTTCCTGGCAAGTTCATGGCTGGAATCAATTTTTATAGCCACATTACCAAACAAACTAGAAATACAGGCCTTAATAATTTGGAAAACCTGACACAACCTAAAGCATAATGGAACAGGCGTGCTGCTGTAATAATTCTTTTAAGCCTACAGAAACTAAGCTATGTTAATTATTAATCAAAAGCAAAGCACCCATTTTAAACATTTTCTAAGGAGATGTGCTCATTTAATTTCTTGCTACTGTATATTATTTTAAATCAGTGTCACCATTTAGACAGTTGTTCTATCACCCAGCCCCACCCAAGAGAAGATTCGGGGAAAAAAAAGGAGACCCATGGGTTGAAATGAAAACTGATTTAATAGAATAATAATAATGAACTGTAATTAACCCCAGTATTAATATAAGATGCAAAGTTATAATACTTGGCTCCAGATAGTATTTGTGAGCTGCGCTCTTCTAGCAGTGAACGTTAAATGCCAAAACTGCAAGCACAACAGCTTCAGTGGGAATGTGATAGTCACAGCAAGTGGAGAAGCAGACGTGAGAAACCCTCTTGGGACACCAGACGTGACAAGAAAAAAACATCCTTCCAAACTTCCCACTATACAGTGAGGGTGATGTTTATTTTATGGAAGACTTCAGCTGGCCAAGCTTGGTTCAGCTTCCCTGAGCTTCAACACCTCCCAGCCTACTGCACCTGCATAGTTCAAAACTCCTCTCAACCTTGGTCACTTTGAAAACCTGCACACTAAAGCCGGGTATAAGTGAAAACAAAGAATATTCTTCTCTTTTTTTCTCTGGGAATAGGACTCTCTAGCCTCTCAAAACAAGTTTCTTTGAATGCAAATAAGATTTTATAATTCTGCCTCAGCAAAACCAGAATATGTGTAAACTGCCATTCAAAGCCAGCTGAGAGGACACAAGTCAAAAAGAACATCTGCAACACATGACACAAGGTCTAACAAAAACACTGAACTGATCAGCTGTGCAGTCTTGTTTTCCTGTATAAATGTCTCTTCCTCCTCATGACTTTGCTCACCCAAGCACTCCATACTGACATAAGCTGCATCCTGATCAGTACTATATGGTTTAATCACTGCAGCAAATACGTAAGAAATATGTAGTGGGCCAAAATCAATTAAGTTTGTTTCAAACAGATAAATACCAGGGAAATTTCTCCAGAGGTTGTTATATCCAATGATGTCCTTATTTCTTAGCCTTTGTTGTGAAACACAAAAAGTAGTTTAATCTTTTTGTGTTTCTTGCCAACCTCTTACCTGGGAGAGGTGGAGAAAATCAGTTTTATAAGTAATTGTTTAGCTGTGAAGAACCATCTGGGAAGGAGAGATGAAAAAAGACCACTAATGGAATGAAAACTGTAGTCACAAAAAGCTAATGTGGATTTTAAAATGATACACTGTCAAACAAAGGCTTTACAATGCAGACTTCAAATGCTCTTACTTCAATCTTCTTCTATTCATTCTTCATCTTCTCTCATTCTTATCTTGGTCATCAGTCTGGAATCATGTACTATTTTCTCACCACAACCTTAAGGTTGCTGTGAACTAATTGTATGCTTCATTCAGTCCTCATTACAGTCTTTGACACAAGAATGAGTTTTCACAGAAGTAAATGCCAGAACATTCTGATTCTCATTGAATATTCTCATTAATCCATTCTTAGGACAAAGACTAATGATAAAGAATAAGCAGAGATATTAATCATTTTATTTCTCATGGCAATCTTGAGGTTGTAATGAGAATGGAATGATAACCCCCTTTTGGTTCTTACAGTAAGGGTTTTTTTAAGGATAGAAAAATATTCAAAATTAATTCATTCTTCTAATTAAACTGTGATAAGACCAGAAGCTTAAAACACATCACATTGATTTATTCTTATGCCATTTTTAAGGACCCAAACCTGTAGGTGCCAATTAGAGAGAACAGAAGCAGAGGACAGAGGCCAGTGGATAGTACAGCATCACAAATTATTTTTTTGAAAATTTATGTGCTGAGCAACAGTATAGTCCTAGCCATTCAGGATGCAAATTCAAAAGGGAGGAATTTTTATCTTACCAGTGTACACACTGTATCTAATGTTATTTTTACTTTGTTCATCTTCACTTGGTGTGATCTTCATGAATATTCTAGCAGGCTAGTCAAGGAACAAGAATGTTCACCTACTTATTGATCTTGGAGTTTGATCCAACTAGCACTAAAAGTAATGGGAGGCACCCATTCAAGGCACCCATATGCTTACATATAATACTGCATTCACAATGTTTACCGGCATTTTATTCACATTAAAATCTTAATTCTGAGATTTTTTTCCTGTTAGGAAACAGAGTTGTAATGTTTGACCCATTTCATTACTCAAAACAGCTTAAGCATTGACCTTTACAGGCTAGTTATTGACAATGAATAAATCATAGACCAAACCAATTACTTTTAAATAATTTCTTATTATAAAGAATATCACACTTAGCAGTCAAGAGAGGTCGAGACTCAGAATAAAATACTGGCCAGATAGTCCCTTCTCCCTGCTTTGTATCCATGTCAGAAATTTCCCTAACCAGTGTGTTCTGTGGTGTTGCCTCATTGATTGCCATTTAAATTCCTACGTTACACCAGAGGTGGATGTAGTCTTACATCTTCATATATGCTACTCCTAGTCAGAATATCATGGGAAGGCATTAAGTAAAGTGCTTTCCCACAGTACTGTTGTACTGACTTGGGGAGGCCAAAAGAAGGGAAAACATGCCTTTGGGAGTTGGCAGAGAATTCACTGCGACAGGTAAAAGCTTAGAAGATTTTCCATGAGTAAAAGCCAAAGACTATAAAAAACTTTTTTGTTGTTTATATGTACTGTTTTAAATAAAAATTTCAGACTAAAAATTAAAATTTAAACAACGTAAGTGCCTCAGAGAACCAGGCTCTAAAGCAGTCCCTTAATGGGACTCCAACACAAGCTTTATTTTTTAATGTGAAGAAGAGAAAGGATTTGTCATTAAACTTTAAAAATAATCAAAATAAAAATCCCTTTTGTTTTTGTAGGCTGACAATTTTACTAAAAATGACTGGGTTCACTTAATGGGTGTCCACAGGTAAAGACAACTTCCTTCTATGTCACAGGTTGGCATCAAAATGCCCTGTAGTCTGTATTTTTTCAATCAATTATGCAAAACAGCATGAATGAAGTATCTGCTCTGTAACAATTACATCTCAACCATTAGTTTGTGAATAAGTTCTTAAGGACTTACTGCTTATAGAACATGACATAAGAAATGGCACGTGAGACAATGGCATTACGTGGATGTGATCTGGAAGACTTGCTATCTGTCCTATTATTTTCTGTGAGAAGTACAAACAAAAGTACAAATCTTCCTGCTCTACTGTACAAACATGAAAATATTCTGCACCACAGAAGGTTGTGCAAAGAAAGGAAGACATTAACCATTCTTTGGTCTCCTTTTTAATCTCCCTCAGTAAGCTGGTAATTGCAGTAAGGACAGAATATTAACAGGACACACTGCAGTTGAGGAAACAAGTACATTCAGAAAAGACAAAGCAAAGCCAGGCTGTAGGAGGTAAACTTGGTGCTGGAGGCCCTGAACTTCAAGACTAAGTCTGCTATTCAGTAGGAAACCTCTCTAACTGAAAATTTAGGCCCTGGTACTACCTCCATGTCACTAATGAAAAGTAAACAAAAATAAATACACAAGCAATGCTCCTTGGTCCCCACAAGGTTTAATACATGATGATGAGCATCAGTATTTTTCCAACAACAAAATTATGCCTTTCTTCTCATCACTGGCGGACCTTGTTCTCACAATATTGCTACTTATTTCAGTAATGAAAGTCCATCTGAAAGTTGAATTTGCAAGTGAATATACTGTGGTGTACACCGTGCATAGTTCCCATAAATTTAGCACACAGGAATTTATTTCAGCAGCTACAGCTTTCAGTAGATCATCAGTTTTGTTTTGCATGAATGTAATTTACCTTTCAGCCACCAAAGGCTTACAGTACAGGTCTTGTATTGAAACAAAACTGGTACTGTAACAGCACTCACATCATGTTCCTGAAGGGAGGGAAACCCCTCAGATTTATTCCAAAGTTTTCCAAACTGTTAAACTCAAACGCAGATTCTATCTCTACATTTTTAGAGCAGCAGCAGCAGCATTCTGGTTGCACAAGGCTAGTAAAATTACAGCTTCATTAATGCAGCTGTAATTATTTCTATAATACAAGAATGCATAGTCTCTTGCTTTTTTTTCTTCTTAAAAGAAACCACAAGAAAAGGAAAGGCTATTAAAATGCTATCATATTGCATAGTTACAGGTGTAAAGGGAAAAAGAAATGCTGAGGTCTAAAGTAAAATAAATCACTGAGTTCCAGAGACAGTTTTATCCATTGGAAATATCTATAAATGAAGGGGAAGACAGAAAGACACTTCAGACCTTAAAGTGCAGAGATCTGCAATGTTGTTTGGATTTATTGGCTATCAGGAGGGAGGATTAATTTCATTAGTGGAATTTTTACCTTACTAAAGCATGGAAAATTTGGCCATGTTTTTGCTATGCATGTAAACTTCTTTTCTAAAATATAGGACAGCCTGATTTTTGTTGAAGTCATTGAGATTTCTGGCATTGATTTCAAGGTGGATAGCCAGTGGGTGCCAAGCAGAGAAGATGAGGACAAAGGCATACTTCCTCTTACCCAAAATACAGTTTGGATTAAATGTTATGAGCTTCAGAGGTGTATTACCTGATGCTGTCTTCATGCCTTAGATGTTCCTGTTTACAATAACCCACTTCTTCTGTAGTCAGTTTTATAACTTCAATTGTGTTTTAGAGAGGAAATTTAATACTAACCATGGAATACTGTCAAAAATTCAGTAAATTAAGTGATTTTTTAAGTGATATTTTACAAGAAATAAAACTATTCAGGTAAACCAATGAATCCAAATAGGAAAAGGAGACTGCAACTAAGTATTATGTTATGAATCATAGCCTACTACTCCTGCTGGGATTGAGAGAGAGTCTCCAGTCCAAAATGAATTCAAATCAGTTCACAAGGATTCTTAAAGCTTTGCTAAAAAGGGAAGCCAAAATGCTGACAGCTTTATTAGAGCATATAACACAATATGAAAAACCCATGCTTTTTAAGACTTCAAGGTTACCTTTCAATATCAATCTATTTCCCTTCCACAGATACTGTTGAACTTCTAAAATAGTACTGCAACTTGCTAAAATGTTGTTGGTATTCATATTCTAATCCTACTTAGGCACTTTGCCAGATGGAGTAAAAGTTGCCACTTCAATAAGTGTTCCAGCAATATATGCTGAGTTTCAACAGCTTTTTGTCCATTTGGAATTGCTATGAGCCTTGATGTTGAAGTATTCCAGGTAATGTCTGTGAACTTATGATAACTTTGTATAACGAGACCTTTATATGAAAAAAATAGTGTTAAGCAGTGTTATACTTCTCTGCTTCTATGTGTGTACCAGGTTCTTCCTATGAACACCATGGAATTTTGCCCTAGCAGTCTTCTACAACTCTAAAGAATGCATACATCAGATATGTACAGAGACCTTTATTGTCTACTTTCTTTTATGGTCTACTTTCTTTTCATGGTGCATATGCACATTCATGTATGTATTAAAAACCTTTCTATCTTTTAATGTCTCACATATTTGTGAGCACTATGAAATTTTTGTTGCAATGCAAGGAGTGCAAAGTCAGTGCTGTATGGACCCTTCTGGACTAAATGCTTACTACTCATCCATATGATGCTGAAGAGTACAGGGGAGACACTTAACTTAATGTTCTATGCAACCTCACTTTTTTTGTGTTTTATTTGCAAAAAAAGAAATCAAATAATTCTGACATGGGCTTCAAGCACCATTCATACATGTCCCATCTTATCTCTATCAAGTAAATGTCTTGACAGGGTCACATAACAGATGAATTTGTTAAAACAACAGAAAATAAAATAACATGAAAGATACTTTACTGTTATAACATGGTAAATTAATGTTTCTTATGTCATCACTGAAAGAAAAGATCATTGGCTGTCTCAAATATACAGAACACAGTTCTGAAAATCTAGATTTACTACCAGTTTTAACATCCTAGTAAGGAAGAGGGATTCTTTCCTCCAGACTGCTTCCTTTAGATTATTGTAGTGAATCCACAGAATATTACTGGGGTGAAAATAGTCATCTCTTATTAAGCATGAAAGATCAAGTATCTTAAGCAAATTATTCTATTAAAGTCCTCAAAGCCCATAGACTACTTTAAGCCCAATGAAGGGCAAAAGCTGCAATTGAGATGATGCAAAACAGAGGGCAGGCTAAGTCAGTAAAGTTCACAGGGATAGGAGGCATTCTCCACTGCACCAAGACATAGAAGCTTTTTTGATACTTGAGATGTACCTCTTTCCCTGTTCTTTACCACTCCTTTTATATCCCCAGTTGTCTCCTGCACCTTTTTTTATTTTTCAGAAATTTGAAGTGTACTGCATATCATATCTGAACCCAACCTAATTTTATCTCTGTAAGGAAAATATCTTAATAGGGATACATGACAGTTTGGTTATTTATTATTTTGCTTCTAATAGCAAAATTGGAGCAACACTAACCTTATATATAGTACTGGAAACTAGTTGCAGGTTTTGATTTTTTACCCTGAACTGGTGAGAGCAGCAGCTGACATACTTGAATTTGCTTTGCATATCCTCCAAACTCTGACTTGTCTTTGTTATAACTACAGCTACATTAGTCTCCAAATGGCATTAAAACCAAGGCTTTTCATCAAGCAATATTGGTCAAATAATTAAGGCCAGACTGGCTGTTGTAGACCTCTGTATTCACATAATAAATCCTGATTATTCTAGGGTTACAGTTCATTATATAATCCTCACTGTTATATTACTTTACTGAGTATTCACACTTAGCACAATATTTTGCTAACTGTATGAAAATAAAGCATAAATTTATAAGCATAAGTGGTGTGGCACAAAAAAACCCAAACAAACCAACAAATTAAAAAAACCCAAACAAAACAAGTAACCAACTGAAAAATTGAGATGATATCTGTAGACCTATCAAAAATGTTTACTATGACACAGTGAAAGTGATGAAATACAATTATTTTTTCATCAACAGGTTCTGAAACATGATTCCCCCCCAAAATCAAAAGGTTTGTGGATGAGAGTGTTTCATTTTATGTTCAATGAAAATATTAAATTAATATTCACTACAGGTATAAAAACTGTACCCTGCTATAGTGAGAAAAATGTCAGGATTCAGTTGCAGTAATGGACTGGCAGGTTGGGCCTCAGGGAATACAGTCTTCTCGTAGTGATGGTAGGCAAGTACTGGAATAACCAGCAATGCTGTGGAATCCCTAAGCCTGATGGCTTTTAAAGCAAGGAGTCTAGGTATCTGTCATCCAGTCCATAGCAAAGGACATACTTAGGGTCCCTTCTGATCTTACTTTTAATAAGTATTAATGGCTACACACACACCACCGTTCCCTCCTCCCTCAGTATTCAAGAGCATATAATTTCATATCCACTGGCTGTAGTGTAATTAACAACAGAAAGTGAGGCAGTGGTGAGGCCAACTACAAAAATAGCTTGAAGTAATAAGCATGTGGTTTCAGGCCTTGTATGCACTGCCCCACATAGCTGCAAGTCCCCACTACATTATTCCAAAATCCCCAAAACACATTTGGAAAAACATGAGCACTTCACTTACTCTAATTGTGTTTGAGAACAACTTCTCTGGGTACAGCTCTTTCACTGAAGCTTTGCTTATTTGTTTGACTCAGTCCTAATTTTTGAGGTTTCTTCATGCTTGGGATAGTTTTTTAGTAGAATCTATTTTCCTCTCTTTGCATGAGTTTTGTGCATGTGTGTGTGTAAAGAACATAAATTCTCATTCTAATATACCTATATTCTTTCAATTACACTTTCAGGGAAGCCTCATAGATTTCTTTTCAGAAATCTTTGTGACTGCATGGTTTATTCTTCCTGGACTGAAGAGAGTCAAAGCTATGTTACAGATTTTAAACCACCAAGAGAATGCAAGTCATCATGAGTTAAAACACTGAATTTTTCTGATTGGAAAAAGCTTTTAAAACAAACTTAAGTGTTTCTTCCCTTGTCTCCTATGAAATGATTCAAGAAAATCTGTATGTTTCTTTTGCCTGAAATTAATTTGAAAAATGGACTCAAGCATGCAGATCAAGTGGGTAAGACCAAATAACTAGCAACTATTTGGCTATAGAAATTTCCAAGATTCATTTCTGATACACAACCTGTTAGGCACATGCAAATAAGGATTGAGACCCATCTGTGTATAAGGGTTAAATATTGCTGGTTCATCTGCTAAAGCAGCAAAGGGTTTGGAAGCTGGCTACACCAGGATGCCAGCTTTTCCAAGAAGGGCAGACAGAAAACATGCTGAAAGTCCATCCTGATTATCCACATTTACCACAAAAAACCACAAGATCAAACAATTAGACTAAATCTGAAATGCATGTGTTTGCTAAGTGAATTTAAATGCAACCTTGATCATCTCCTCCTTTAAATCTGAATCCTGATTCTATGTAAATTTAGTGCTTAGGCTCAGGGCATGAAATGGTGCTAATGTCATTATGAGATGATGATGATTCTACCAATTTGAGAGTAAAAAAAGGTGCATTATTTGCAGTTTCATACTTTGTGTTTCACTATTTCAGTGTGAGCAACAATAAAACAGAATTGTGTTGCTTCACACAAACCTGATTCTTTACAACTAAAGGAGTTGTAAGCTTCTTGAAATTGCTTTAAAGGCATGTTTATTTTATGATTACAAAAGATTACCTTGGCTTTGAAACTTGATGACATTATACAAGGTTATTTATTTACATTTCTACTTTAAATTAAATTATATTTCTGTATGCAAAAATACTATGGGGGAGGGTTTAAAAAAAACTGGCAAGTAAATCCTAGTGCACTCAGAGGTAGAAATTATTATCCATTTATCCATAATGATTAACACTTAAAATGCACTCTCTACTGTTCCCTGTGTCTCAGGAAGAAGAGAATCTTTTTTTTTTCCTGACATAAAAAGCCACATCCCTTTTTACAGTAAATGCTTTAAAAGAGGGGGCATGTTCATGGCACAAAGCCAGTGAAATTTAAAACACACCCATCGCATACTAAAGTGTAAGTTGAATCCATGAGCCTTGTTTATGAGACGCTAACACAAATACGGGCTGAAAAAATACAAAATTATGTTTTTCTGGTAGGTATTAACTTGCACAGGGCATCACAGAGGGAGCTTTAAATAGCTTTAAATATCACCTAAAAATCTGAGTGTTGAAAAAAGAGCATGATGAGCCCTTCCAAGGGTGGGGACAGGCCTTCAAAGGACAACAAAGTATCATCTGTTTTCGAAGCAACATTTTTTGGTTGGCCAATATGCAAGAAAAAGCAAATTTTCAAGAAAACCTGAAAAACGTAACCAGATGATTTTGGAAGCATTTAACCATCCATAAGAAAAACAAAAAATCCCATTATAAATAAAAACAAGCCATCAGAGAACATCAGAGCTTATCCACTTGCCCAACTGGTATTATAAGGATCTCTTGGAACCAGCAAGGAAGAGAAGATGGGTTTGATTTAGTTTTCATTTTACAGAATTATTTTGCCTTTTTTATTTAGACTTCACACTTTTCCTGGGGCCTCTGGGCTTCTGTCCAGGCCAAGATACTTCACAATTGACTTTGATTTTCTGAGGTAAGTGATCTGTCACTTTCAGAGCAGTTATAGGAGGGGTCAGGAGTGAGGTGGCAAGGTATGGCCTCACTCTGGCTCCTGCCTCTCTGACATTGTACAAGCTAATGCAATGTGAAGTAGCACGTCTAAATAGCCTGTCAAACTTTTTTGATGTTAGCAAACCCACAGATGGGATTGATTTCCACACTGTTCAAAAAATGTAAACGATACAAGGACATTAAAGAGCATTAAACTACTTGATGACATTTTGGTCACATTAATGAAAAGTGGCATTTATAAACTACTACAAAAAAGGAGGGGGTTGGGGAAAGAGAAGGGAAAGAGAGGGAAAACGAGAAGTGAGGAGGGCAACAGGAATTAAAATCAATCAAAAAAACCCCAAAGGGACCTAGACAGTTTCTGGACATCATCAAGGAATAAAAAGCAGAGTAAAATTTTCCCTATGTGTGTGCACACGAGCACGTGTCCACGCTGTTGCTTGGGTGTAAAGGTTGCTACTAGAGACCCCTTGAGAAGGAAGCATAACTGCCTGTTTATCTGTTCACTCACAGTAATTGATAGCTTCCTACTTAAGGCATCCTGTTGATGCCAGTAGCCAAAGTATTGCTAAATACAAGAAAGGGTATAAAAATCTCACCTCACCAGCTTGGTCCCACTCAGCTCACACTTAAGTTGGCAGTAAGTAGCTTAAATGAAAACATCTCCCAATGTTAGGTCACACTATAGCTTATAAAGCCACAATGGACTCAAGCACGCAGATCAAGAGGGTGAGACCTAATAACAACCAACTATTTGGCTATAGAATTTTCTGAGATTCATTTCTGACACACAACCCATTAGGCACCTAAGACCCATCTGCATATAAGGGTTAAACATTGCTGGTTCATCTGCTAAAGCAGCCAAGGCCTTGGAGGCTGGCTACACCAGGATGCCAGCTTTTCTAAGAAGGGCAGACAGGAAACATGCTGCTCTGGCTATGCCACTGCCACTAGCAGCCACAGCGTATTTTTTTCCAGCGTTCACAGTTACATTAATTGTTAATGACAAAGGCAACCTTCACTCTGTGTGGTTTCCTGCCCATATTTGGATCTTTTACAAGGCTCCCCTTTTTATTCCTCTCCTTCCCCCCCCATGGTCCTGTCCTTTTCTGTGATAGGAAATGCAACCCGAGATGTGTGAAAAAAACAGTGCGCGTATTGTCATTTAATTGGCCCCTTGCTCAGGCGCATCGGGCCTCAACGCGTGTGCTGTAGGGTGTCTGCTCCACAACAGGAAAGAATAAACCCAGACTCAAATCATAGGAAATTCATCAAATATGCTTCTTAGAGTTCTGTCTTTCAAGGTCTGTTTCCCTGCCATATGATCTCTATAAACTAAATTACTGCTGGCCTGAGTACAAGACTGGAGGCGCCTGGGGCTAACATATAATGAATGCCAAATGCATGTGACAATAGACTGATCATGGAGAAGAATTGAAAATTTTTTAAGTAGTTCTTTTATTTCATTTATGAAAAGCAAACTGACTACACTTAATACATTTAAAAGAAGCCAATCATTTCCATGCAGTTCCAGACCTGCGTAACAAACCTTTTACATCGACCCCATTAAACAACAAAGGCACAAAATACTTTTGAATAAGGCTGAATAAAGTATCAAATAGAAAATAAATTAAACATACCTCGATTTAGTTTGGGAGGAATGTATACACTAGTGAATTTGCTCAATTTTTCCTTTTACAAGTCATTGCACATAAAGTTTGTACCCTTCATTTTGCAATACAACAAGAGGGTAAACTGCTGGGAATGTATTGTCTCTTGTCTCAAAACTACTGAATTCTAAAAAAAAAAAAAAAAAAAAAGGTAAAGCTGCTTAAAGACTAGAGTGATGTAAGATGAATTATTTTTATTAATTTGTGCTTTTAGTAGTCATCAAGAATTTTTTTTATCCCTGTATTGCCAATTATTCTAAATAATCTAATAAGATCAAGTGTTGCTATTGCAAGATCACAGGAAATGTGAAATTTCCAAAAGAAAATATTTTATACTCTCTACTATAGAGAGAGGGTAATAAATATTGCTTTTCAAGTTGCAGAAAATACTGCATTTAGAACTGCGAGTCAACTAACAGACCGTCTATAACCTATAAATGCTTCCATATTCACAGACATCAGCAGACTTATGGTTACAAAAAAGTAATAATACATACATATTAATAGATCACACTTTGTCCTTTGGGGAGCATATATTTTAAAAGGGCTAAGGCAGCAATAGTGGCTCCGTGAACAACTCAAATGCTATAGGTGTTTTATATGAATTACAGTGCTCATATTAACTAATGATGAATGTTTTGTATATGTAAGTATTTGATAAATACAGCAAAAATAAAAAAAAAAAGCTTGTCTTTAAAGTTAACATTTTAAAAAAACTCCAACACATTGCTGTTTGAAGGTTTGGAACTGGTTAAATACAGGATTATTTTAACCACATTTCAATGAGGAACATGAAATATAGTCCATGAGGTCATGCAATTCAGCAAAACATTTCCCACCCCACCCTGCCCCCCACCCCCCAGTTAAATGGAAACAAAAGCATAATTGCCAGAATACCTCTTTAGTCATATTTTAATCAAAGTGTTTGAGAAAACTGCCTGTAGCTAAGAAAAAGTTGCATCCCTAGGGCACTCTGTTGATAGTATCTAAAGAGGCATTGACTTAATCTTGACAACGGTAGCTGTGTTGGACACTTCAGGAACACACAGACACTTAGGTCTCAGCCCTTTTTCTGTAGAGCTGATGCATGGACTGAGAAGACAAGAGACAGGAAGGAGTAGAGCTTGCAGCAATAGGACTGTAATTTTGAAATCTAATATCAGTTGATTAGATGAAGCAGAGTGATAGTTTTTCATAGGTATTTGGGTGTATCTACATTGCTGTGTAGAGCAGACCGTTCTTCTGTCTGCATAAATCAGTTGTACACAGCTCTAAAGATATTATTTACAACTAACCAATATGAAGCCACCAGAAGTGAAATGTGAATCAGTGCTAGAGCATCCTTTTGTAATGTACTGTGTTAAAGCACTAAAGGAAAATGTTTGCTCTGGTATACATGAGCAAAGGAAAAGTAACAGCAAAATTGTGCTGGATCCATTTTCAAGTTAACAAGTGAAAAATTCTGTTTCAAGCTTGTATTCCTACTCCATGGTTGGAAAAAAAAATGGAAACTAAAAAGATATTAGCTTGTATAGAATATTTTTCAAATACTTGTTTCTGATTTATGGAGGATGCCAAGATGTACATGTACCCAAATGACTCGTCACTCCAGACTACAGTGACAGTCATTACATTATTTACATTCTTCATAATTCCCACATAGACATTTATGTACAAAAAAGAATAAACAGGTTACTTATATAAAACAATGCAAAACAAGGCAAAGAATTACTATAAATGTTTTTCTTAAACAACAAGAGTGCAAAATACTTTTGATTAGAAGTTGCCATCTCTCACAAAATCTCTTCCACAATTTTTCAAACAGCTTTGCTTCCTCCTTGCTGAAGGCTTTCAGAACTTTATCTAAATGTATTCAAAACTAATTTATATCAGTTTCATCTTGTACAGTATTTTCATATTCATCATCTGGTTCACCTTAATGTCAGTAAACATCCTGCTTGAACACATTTTGGACTGAAAAGTCAGCAGAATAGAGCTTTATCTCCTGGCCACTGCTTCAATGAATCTAGGACCACTCTGCCCTAGAAATAGGGAGGGCAGATTCAAAGCACATTGGACCGTATGTAGGACTATGGGACTGGCACACAAACCCCTACCCAGACACCTGACTTAGGCCACTCCTGCAGTGTTTACTGCCTATGATGTGCAAGATGTGTAGCTCTAAGCCCTTCTCTTCACTCAACATGCTGTCTCAGAACACTGTACAGACTGGATCATGAACTTGCAGCCTAGGACCAGGTACTCAAACATGTTTGTTCCACATGGGCAGAGTGGTTCATCAACAACAGTACAGAAGAGATGCAAAAGATATTGTTACTTAGAATTGCTATTACAGGCTTTGACATTCTTTTCTACCTCTGTACATTCTCCTGGCAGAACGATCATGTAAATAGCAATCTTTAAAAACAAATAATGTAGACTATCCCAAATACACTTGGTGTCTCTCCGTCTTCGTGAACATGTATATTTGCTCTCTCAATGTAGTAATCAGAAGTAGAGGATTTCATATTGGTTCCATGTTGTATTCTAAGTTAATGTGTTAAAAAGAAAATCAGGGTAGAAAATTCAAGCCCTCAAAGCTATAAATAACAGAATGAAAGCTGCCTGCATAAACCTAATTCAGCCTCCTTACTTAAAACTTGTCAGTTTTCTACAAGATAATACATCGAGGAACACAAAGGATTATGAGTGCACCGGAATTTCCTTTTCTTCTTGTTTTAGAACTGTCTCTGCCTAGACAGAATACTGTCAAAGCTGTATTTAAAAAAAAAAAAAAAATTAATGTGTGGAAAAAAACTAATAGTCATTTGCTACCAGTCAGAACCAAAAGTGAAGGGCTGCTCCTAAGTGAGCATAGCAGCACCTTGAAATCAGGCAACTGCTTCTCATAGGGAAGTTTAAAAAAAAAAATAGCACTTAACAACAGACTTCGCAACTGGAACATGATCAAGTCCAGCAAATGCCTTTTCAATAGGTATCTAACTCTGGAAGGCTTTATTAAGCTTTACTTTACTTTGAATGTTTTGAAATACAGTCTAAGCCTACTTTTCTAACAGCTCACAAAAGGACTCCTAAAGCAGCAATGATGGAATTGCAACAGTCTCATTTCTACTATTATTCTCTTCCTGAAAATATAGACACAAAAATTTTTGAGAAACAAAGACTTGAAGCAGTAGAGACCCAAGTGAAGGCTGGGACCCAGCTGCAGTATATACTGCCTGAACAGTGTGGAAAGAAATTCCACCCTGAAGAAATCCCACTGGCAACACAAAGAGAGTAAAAGATAGCAAGGAAAACAAAAAAGTGATAGAAGAAACTAGACCAAACTGTACATCAGACAACTGACACCAGAATCCTTGGCTGCTGCTGCTGTTGACATCTGGCAAACACTAGGTTTTGGGAAGAGGGTGTGTTTGGGTTATTTAAAAAAAAAAGAGAGAGGAAAAAAAATTCTCATATAGTTAATGAGAGATGATTGATTTGACAATATATAGAAATGATGTTTTCATTAAAAACAATCAAATTCACAACTGTCCCCATTTTTTGAAGTGGTATATTGAAGTGGAAATTTAGTTCCATCTTAAGTGTATAAAGGACTGCATTTTTTACTCTAGTCGTAATCTCAACCCTGATAATATAACAAATAATTTTATTATTGCTACTACTAAAAAAATGAAGCATACATATTAATCTACTGTAACTATTGTTAAAATTCAGCTTTTAAAAATGTTATAAAAATATTCCAGGAGCAGCTACCATACATTAACAATTTAATGGCAACCATTGAAATAATAACTCATTCTGGAAATTCATGAACCATAGATGACTGAGAAAGGAAAACCTGCCTGCAGTGCAAGGAGCATGGAAGTTAAAGAGTTACACACATGCAGAAGTCCAAATGAGTCAACAAACACTGTGAGTGCGTAAAAAAAAAATAATTTAGCTGAACATGTGTGCTTCTTGTTTATGCAAGCTTTTCAGAGAATGTTTTTCATAAAAGAGATGTAGCACTGTTCAACGCTCAGTCACTGTTTCTGGAGATGTGTCTTGGCTTCACTATGATCAAGAATTTAGACTGCTACTGGAGGAGGAAACAAGTCTCTCCTGAGGCAGTTAGGATTTACATCTCTTACTAGGGTGGAGAAATTTGTTTTATCCTACTTTTCTCCCTCCTTTGTTTTTTTTTCTTGCTGCTATTGGGCACACATGGGCAACCATCAATTTCTGGCTGCACATTTTGCACGCAACTACCAGTAGATAGAAGTACAGTGTTGCAACTGCAGGAGAAATGGATAAAAACACCAATTCTTAAAGGCCAACCAATGCAGAAAAAGTATGAGAAAGAAGCTTTAACAAATCATTAATTCAAATATCTGTAAAATCCATGGTCATTAAATGAAAATTTTATCAGAAATGACAGCATGGAGATTTGGTGATTTATATGATAGGACAAGGAGTAATAAAGAGGATTTCATTATGGACTACTACTCAGTGGGTTTCAGGTTGCTTTACCTCATTGGAGTCATTCCATGTTATTATAATATAAATAGAAATTCTGTTATAATTTCTCAGGAAGAAGAATTAATTTTTACCCATTTCTTTTAACACCCACAAAACTTTTCTTCTCCTTGAACAATTGCCCTTTAAAAGCATTCAGTAAGATCTGATGCTGTTACCCATCATATATTCTTAAAGGCACATCCTAAATACTCCTTGTGAAATCTTGTCACTCCTTGCCCCCCTCAACTGCCCGTTGAAGTTGAGATTTTTGTTACTGAATTCAGTAAAGCATATTGTTCTTTCTCATTATAGGTATTCAGACACCAGACAGTTTTGCTAGGCAAGTTTCTATTTTATCCAAACCTACAGACTTAAGAGAAAAACCAAGGTCAACTCCCTAATGAATTCTGAGTCTTATTTGTGTATCTCTTGTTAAACTACAGAATTGAGTCAGTACTCAGGTTTTCTTTAAAGCACTTAAAAGAAGTTTAAGCATTAAACTAAGACAATGGGACAAATCTTGATTCCAGTTCTGTTATTACAAGTATAAAGGGCTTGTGTTTATGGCAATGAAAAAACACAAGAAGGCTTTATTCCTTTCCTTGTGACAGGGACACTGACAGAGCTTGAAAGCTGTAAAGCAAAATTTACTCAGCTTACCCAACTGATTACCCTAATTCTTCAAATAATTTGTACTTAAATCAGAAGAATGCCTTTTCTGGAAAACACTAGTCAGTAAGAAGCATACACATAACACCTCTATACACAGCCAGTATCCAAGCACTCTGTAAGTGGTGCCCTCCCATACTTAACTCTACAGATGAAGAAAAGTAATTGTGCAATTTCAGGTTTTCCTTTTCTCAAATTTGAGAACCTTAGCCATAAAGATGGCTCACCACAGCCTATTATGTCACCAAGACAAACTAGCTGTTTTATACATTGGGTAAATCAGTTAGTGATTTCATAGTCACTTCACTTCCAGAAGTGTCATATGTATGTGAGTGAGGCCACCCACATGGTCCAGTGTTGTGGTCTGGTTGATCTGGTGGAAAAAGCAGTATAAAAGTCATTTTTTTGGCTTCTTCCAGTGCATCCAGATGATTTCAATTTGTTAGGATTCCACTAGAGTGGTCAGCATTACTTTGACAAAATTGTGCCAACAGACAACGCTTTCTGCAGCCTTAAGAATTTCAGTACACGTTGGGACCAGGCCAAGGTACAGAGCTATATGCTTTACAATCCTTTACTCATATGGTTTCTTAAACTTGGGTCCCTTAAACAGCTCCCATATATACAAGTGTTTATTATGTGGCTTGGGTACGACAAACACTTTACTGAGATCAAATTTCTACTGATGGAGTAAGGAGAGTTAATTTTTAAGTACAGGTCAGGCTCCTGAAACTTACAGTAAGACATTAGAATGAAGATGCCCATTAGTAGTCAAATCAGTAAGTGCCAGAAAAAAAGACACTGTAGACTTTATGCTTGTTTCTAAGTAACTTAAATTTCATATGTTGAACAGCAATACCATAGAGGTCACTCTCTTTTTCAACTTATGTTTGGCAAACCTGTCTCTAAGTATGAAAAGTCCTTTGTATCATGTAAGATTATCTGTTGTTCACTAAAAAGTTTAAATATTCAGAAGGTACTCCTTGAATTTTGTGATGGAGTTTTACAATGCAGAAGAAGAGAGGAAATAGTCTTGGCACTTCTTACGTTCCTGGTGTTCAGCAAGTTAACCATCAGCATGTGTCCAACCTCATATTGGCAAGAATCTCATGTTTTCAGAGTTTCCATCTACTAGTTTCTATTTCATTAGAGAGATGGTGTGTAGAGAACAAACGGGTTCTCTTTCTAGACATTCAGACTGTTGCATAGTTTTTTTAAAATCATGAGAGGAATTTAATGTTTTAAAATTATAAGTGACTAAGACTGTGATGCATAACATATGAGAAATATTCCTTAGCTAAGTGCTGTATGTACTTGGAAAAGCAAATAATATTGTTGATGACACTGATTAACTATTATCTGCAACAGAACTTCAAGTTTTGGAACCAGACCACAGTTAGCAGTTTACTACTTGGAAGTGACAGCAAATAGCTTTCCTTTTGTCTCCTCATCTTGTTCTCCTGCCTTCACCAAACATGCAAAGATGAGTTACAGAAAGTGTTTCTACTACCAAGTAATAAATTGAATGCCTGGACAAGAATCTTTGCATGACACACAATTTCCAGCAGTCAGTGAACAAACCTATCAACTAGTAGTAACCCAACTGGTAGACATACACAGACTTTCCTGATTTTAACTAAATTTATAGACTTCCTGAGCCAACTAAGAATTTTATGTTTACAGAACTGGTGAAGGCTTGGAACATTTTACGGATCTAACACTGATATTCTACCCAAGTTAATAAAAGTCTGATGCATAATACAAGTGGATTTTATTCCCCAGTAAAACGACCTATTTAACAATAGAAAGCCAAAATAATCTCAATGTCTTTGAATGTTTCGTTTGGAAGATATGAACAATAATAATGGAGATCACTATGAACTGACTGCTGTATGCAGGGGCAGCAGAGAGAACTAAACAGATAGTGCATCTTCTGACTCAGCAAATACCAAGCTGAAGTCCAAACACAATGCTAGCAAAGCCATTGTATATATTATATAGATATATATAATCTATCGTTCTGCTAGTATAGTAGATCACTCTTATGAACAGTTAGAAGGTGACATTTATGGACTCTACAGCTTCTGGGGCATCTTCCCAAAATTAACTGGGGAAGTCACTGGTTTCAGGATCTGAAATTCCACCACTTGTAGGAAATATGCAAAGAAGAGAACATAAACTCCCATCTTAAACAACTGTGACGAAATCATAGGTTACAAAGTCAAAATATTCTCCTTCCAGCACTGTAGAAATACCTACAAAAGCAATCTTACCCAATAAATCAGACATAAAACCAGTATTATTCTTTACCTACAGAAACTAACAGATATGCAGATCTCCCAAAAACACACTTCCTTCTGAAGTCACTCAGCACTTCTCTATCTTATACTGTATAAAAACTGTTTGGTGAAAAATGTAAATTGTTAATTTGTTTATTTCAGGTAAGTGGATAAACTCAGCTGATGTTTCATTAACAAGGAAAGACTTCTTTGCAAGTGTTCAAATCTCACTGGAACTAAAGAGCTACTTAAAGGACTGTAATTTTGGAAAAAAACTTTAAATATCTCTAAATTATTTCAACCTCTTTATCTGTATTGAAATGAGTTACAACATATCAAATCTGTTCTCTCAATATAAAATTCTGAACAATGTAATTTCTATATTTAGCACACCAGTAGTGTCATGTTACTACATGAAGTAAGAAATATGTAACTCCTCGTACTTTTGTGTTCCAGTTTCAAAACGTGAAAAGTAAATGAGATATTTTTGCACAAACTCAAATGTCTAGTAGTTAAACATCCAGGCTTAGTTAGGAAATTATCCAGTTGCTACCACACTGGAGTTTTTTGAAAGGACTGAACTCCAGTTAATATTTCAGCGAAGCCTGTCTGACATACTTTGTGGAAGCAAGCCATTAGAACAGCAGAATTCATTTCTGATTGCTCACAGGGAGCATATTTCTTTTTTTAAAGGTCCATCCAACAGTGCCAGTATTCAAACTAACAGAATCTGGCCTAGATGCCATTAAATATCATTCTATTCAAGGAGGAAAGGAACATCTTTTAAAGTATCTAGTCTTGACCTAACAGTGCCTAGAGTTGAAAAAGATGATGATGCCAGAGTGTCTTTAAAATGAAGTCCTGCAAACTACATTCTTCTAAGATTTTTATTTTTCTCTTCCATATGGTGGGGAAGGCACAGATGCTGTCACCAAGGAGTGAAGTAAAAACATAGATAGAAAAATCTGAACCTGGAAAAAGCTGTGTTCAGGTGGCAAAGATGGTAAATACAAGAGACTTCAAAATGAGCATAGACAGTACACCCATCATTAGAATCCAAAAAGAAAATAAGAAGAATTTATCTGTGATCTGTATCCAATATAGGTAATAATAGGATAAGAAATTATTGAAGGAGATAAACAGAATCACAATAGTCCTTACAAAGTAATCATATGTTTAAAATTGCACCTTTGTCTAAAAGTAACTGCGCTGACCTCTGTGCAATAAAAACATTGAGTTTGTATTCCAAGGATTTATTTTTTTTTAAATCAAATTAGACAGGCTTTATTATCAATACTGTATATTTGGAGCTAATTGAAAATATTCTTTGAGATTTCTTAAAGGACATCGTATGCCTTGAATAAGGATTAGTTGGATAACTCACAAGTCCCCTAGGGAAAATATGTTGTACAGACTACTCCTCATAAGTGGAGAATAATATCAAATCCCCCAGGAAGTCATGCACTGCAGCATTTGTTTTCATTTTGTTTTATATTTACTGGCAGTTTATATTGTTCTTTCAAGCTTGTGTTTAACAGACATTGCAGCATTACAGATTTTTCAGCACATGTAACATTGTGTCTTTCATGTTGGCCATCTGATAATATTTGCTTGGTATGAGTGTTGTTCAGTGGGTCCTAGAAGATTTGAAGATGGCATGAAGTTGAGTTTACCACATGGAATTTGTTCCTTTACAGAATTTTTATGCTTAAAACATTTCTAAACTTAGTATTGATGTGGCAGCTGCTGCCACTGCTCACCATTAATCTCACTGGTTATGTTCTCACCCCCAAGCAGCCTTCACTCTTTTTTCACTCTTGTTAAACTTTTTTTTTTTTTTTCCCCTGTATCTGTACATTCCCTACTGCTTTAGTTTGCAGCTTAGTTTGTGCCATTTCTGGCCAGCTCTGATTACTTGTCTTGTACCTTTACCTGTATTTTCAGAATTCAGTTCTGTCCCATTACGAGCCTGTCCTTTGAGATAAATACAACTTCTCATTGATATAACCATGAAAAAAGAAAATGTTATACAAAATAGTGTCCAATACACTCCAGGACCGATACTACAAAATCCTTTTCCTCTTCACAGTATTCAAACCAGAACAATTGTTTGAGCTATCTAATCTAGCATTCTGCTATCAGCAAACTGTAGATACTCACGTTGTCATAAAACCAAACAAATCAAATGGCAAGTAATTTCAACTAAACTTTCCTCTTAACTCTTCCTTCAAAACTTATCTGGGTATGACCTGCACCACATAATATAACTTCAGTTACCCTGCTTTGAGTGAAAGAGGGTGCAGACCAGCTCACGTCAGGAGGTACCCTTCCACTGAAATTTTTCATTATTTTATTCATTAACTACAATCTAACACCTTAAACAGTATCTTTAGTCATGAGTTTACGATTACAGCCCTAGCAAAATCTCATTTATTTAGTGATTTCAGGTAAGAAGAGCCTGTCATAAGCACAGATGCATGGTCCATAACACTTACTACTGAGGTTGAATTTAATGTCAAAGACACCCTGCAGTTTCTCAAGAAAGGGAGGGGAAGAGGATAAAGTGGTAGTACTACTGGTATTTTTCTCTGTGTGATCTTTTGACATGGAAACCCTCCTAAAACTGGCAGTTTTCTCAGTCTCTACTGAGAAATACAGAAGCTGTGAATGGATAGTACTGACTGCTTTACATACTAACAAATGCTAGTGCAGCAGACAAATCTCCCATCACATTACCTGAGGTTCAATCTTTTTAAGTGCCTGTTTGAGTTATTAGTCCTATCTTTAAACATGTGGTATGTGTCAATGTTGTAACACTGTGTACCTTGCCCATGTCTGCTCACACACCTAGCATCTGAGGTATTTTAGGTTAAGTCTTGTAATCATTTCAGATTTTGTCTGAATTAAAAAAAAAATCTGCATTACTGAAATGCTTACTATCTCTACATTGTACAGGAACCTGTTAGCTCACATCTTGTGTACATTGCACCTTCAGCCTCCTCTGAAAAAGATCATGGAGGGATGGCATAAATTGAAATACATTTAATTGATAAATTTTGTTGTGTCATCATACAGAACATGTCCTTGTATCAAAACCAGATGCCTAGATTTCCATGCAATATTGCAACAACATGGAAAAAAACCTGCCCCTGGAAAGGTAAATTTTAGGAAATGGTACTGCAGCTCTAGCAACAATTTAAGTAGCACAGGCAAAGGGGAATGAAGGCAGTGACAGACTCCAACATATGCTAACAAGTCTCCTTAAGACTCCACACTGCTCTGTAGGGGATAAAGGAGGGAGGCAATGGGGATTCACCTATCTGCACAATGTTACCTATGACTAATCAGCATTAGCAATACAGGGAAGCTACCTACAGGTAGAAACAGTTGTTATTTGCTCCTTGAAGAGGTGGTTGGCTTTTAAATTGTTTATTCACAGTTGGATTTTCCAGTAGCAATTTTAACCACAAACCTTAGGCATTAGAAAACAACAGGATACAGGGTTGAGAAATTACATCTCTTAATCTATACGTTGTAAATAAATCTTGGTTTGATCCTGTAAGGATAGGTAACAATAGTGAAGCCTTGAATTTTTTTATGAAGTAATAATTTAATTCCTTCAGATTTTAATTATATACCATATGCCTTCCTGGGAGGACACTACCAGAAGTATAGCTGTCAGATAAAAATTAATTTGCTAGTTAGATGACCACATACTTCATGAATTATACATGAAACTTTGTCTCATGGTGACTTACCAAAAGACTCTTTCATCACTCTTATTTAAAAACTATTGTAGTTTATGTAAACATAAGTCTGAACAGAAGTAAGGAGAATATGAGATAGTGCTAAGAAGTACTTCAAAAATTAGTATTTTAGGCATATTTTGTATTAGTGTGTTTTGCTGCAATGTGGGTCATTCCTCTGCTCTTGGCTGTTAGCAAAATGATGGGCAGACCATTGCATTCGCTTTCAAATACAACATTGATAGCTGGATTTACATTTCTTTTTAAGACTCAGCTTTTGCAAACAAGCCTTAGACTTCGGACATAATTCTGTTATTCAAATGGGAGAAGAGTTTGATAGCTATGCTAATCACTTTTATCTGAGAAAACATAACTAATAGCTTGGTTTACATTTGCCTGCATTTATGAGCATAATTTTAGCACATAATTTTATTGCACTATAAAACATAATACTGCATTAGTCTGCTCTTAAAAAAAAAAAAGTTACCTTTGAGTGATTTGCCCTTAAACCTTCACACTACTTTTAAATAACAGCATCATTTTAAATTTTTTACCTTTTAAATATAAAAAAAAAAAAATAGTAAAACAATTAATTCTACAAGGCTATTTTCTGTAGAGATAATATTGAGTGAATATATTTAAGGTAGTCACAGCCACATTGATCACAGGACTGTTTAGAGACAGTTATTCACATGCATAAATTGGACTGAATTAAGATAATTTGTTTTAACAACACATCAAAGGAACCTCTTAAAGTTCTCCATTTCTGTACATAGTAGCCAAGAAGAAAAGAGGAATGATCCACATAATCTGTTTTGTTCTTTTTTTATTTGTTTGTTTTCTTTCATTGTTTTTAGCACTGGAAACTGGAAAGGAAATAATGCCTGATATTTTAAGAGGGTCAGTTATTATTTTCAGTGGTGCATAAACATAAAGAAAATATGCTCAAGAGCTTAATTTTTTAAGTATTGTACTTAACATTTCCTATTCTTCCTACTGGAAGAGTCACAGCTAATAATGATATGAGAACTATTTTCTAGGACACAGCTATGCCAATTGACACTGTGATATTACTATTAATAATACCTTGCACATATGTAGCACATTTCCTCTCAGAATTTGAAAATCCACTTACAAATTTAACCTTACCATTCCCTTGGAGGCAAAATAAGCAAGGAACAGGAATGCAAGATGACCTGTGATGTCAAGTAATTATCTATTACAGAACCTGGATTTTCACACAGCTTATTTTCTAGCTAAAGACTTCTTCTAAGAAGGCTCTTAAGGAGTCAACAAATGGCCTTGTAATTGCCTGCAGCACACAGTGGATTTTGTTCTTCATCAAGCCCCTTCTCCCCCGCAATGGGTTTTCTTCTCCAGTATGGATTATTACTGAATTAACACCCCTGTTCCTACAAATAGATATGCAGAATCTTAACTTCAGCTATATGAGTAAGTCCACACGCTCTTGTATTTTAAAGGTAAACACAGGCATACTAAGGGGGATATTTGGTCTTCCCTAATATTACAGAAAATTTGTTTTGCAATAGCTTGTTTGCTTACTGACTGCAGACTAAATTAGAGCACCGAACTAAATTTTTGGTACTTGGTTTGATGAGGGGTTTTTATTTGTTCTTTGTTATTACACAGTCTTGGTGTTTATGGACTACTTTGTCTGATACATTGCATTAACTGTAATAGTAACATGACTTGATTGTAAAATTATTCCATGACATTTACAGACTCTTGTCAGACTGAGACACTGAGAAATATGCACGCCAAAATGATCACTAACCAGAACCTTTTTATATTGTACTGTAGTGTCATGAATTCACAGTAAGGACAACAGGGGAGATGCTGACATAATATTTTAGTGTAAGAATAAGGACTTTTCCTAAATGGAATCAGAGAATTTAAAACACTAACAATTTTTAACCCAGAAACTGTAATCTGCAAACTGAAAACAACACACACAAGTACAGCTTTCAGTTAACTTTGAGACATTGCCTGCTGCTATATTGATTTCTTTAGCAAGTCTTTTAAATTTCTTACTTAATCATTCCTGGAAAAAAATCTTACAAACTAAAGAGTTTCAGTTTCCAGGTCTGTCCTTGGTTGGCATTATCTGTCACTCTCTAATAGCTTTCACATAAGAACTTGTAATGGACCAACACTTTACTAAAATGAGTGCCACAAGCATGATAAATTAACTTAGTGCTGACTGATACTTGGAGAGGTCAAATGTCAGAGCCCCAAATAGTTATAGTTGCTCACTCATATTCACCTGAGAAATGAACACGAAAGAGAAGGAATGAGGTTTTAAAAGACTGGCAGCAAGATTACATACTAAGTCCATATCAGACTTGGGAGTAAGGCCTCAACTAAAGCAAAGGTTCCAGAAACATATTCATCTTGGAGGGGCTAGGGAGGTGCATTTGTCCATTTATTTATTTATTTTTTTAATGCAACATTTAAATCACTTTTTAACACTGAAACTCTTTAATGTAAGAAACCCAGCATGTTTTCTTCAGTGATATTCTCCTATACTCATTTGTAACTGTGATAAAAACTTTCAGAAACTCTGCACTTCAAAACATGCGTTATTAGACCTTGAACATAACAGCATAATATAATATTGACAGGATAATAGCTATCTCAGTAGCTGTTCACTTAGCAGTTAATAATAGTTCTTCATGTCTATGAGAACTAGGTCCATGACCAGATGATGATGAAGCTTCCAGGCACAGAAAAGCAGATAGTGGCTGGGGTATAATAAGAATGTAAGAAACTTAGAGAAAGAGGAAATTGGGAAAACCATTTTGTCTATGACAGGCCATCTAATTATTTCCTAAATTGGAAAATGCTTTTGTGCCTTACCTGGTTGGCCACCACGCACATTCACCATGAAAAATACTTCCTGACATCTGGTCTGAATTTTCATCTTATTTCTATATGGTCCTTTGTCCTGTTCCTTGTGTCAGCCTGTGAAGAACAACAAGAAATGACGGGATCTAATCACTTAAATAGTGAAAAATTGTCCTTTTTTTTTTTTTTTAAGCAGCAGTTTTGATAGTGTACCATTTCCTCTGTCTCTGTTAAGTGTCTTCTAATTGCTGTCATGTCACAAAGTTCAATAACACAGAACCAAACAGAGGTTTCTAACTGAGAAAATATGGGGACCAAGACACAAAGAGTAAAATTCAGACTTCCAGAGTATAAATTGGGCTCATTGGAAACACTAATTACCCTGATCTCTCCTTTCCACCAGACAAAAAACTAACTTGAATGCTTCTTTGTGGGTCTGTCTTGCATTTCTCAAGTGCCCATTACTGTTATCACTATCACTCCTCTGGCACTGACACTGACTCTGGACTTCTGAAAAGAGGCTGAAGTTGTAGAAGTACCTCAGGAGAAGTGCCATTAGCTTCATATTAGCACAGACCAATGCCAGTAGGCAAGACAGTCACACCTTCAAAAGCCTCAGAGCTTCACTGTAGAATGTACCTGCCTGGTTTGTTTCATATTTCTGGGAGAATCTAGAGGCTGAAAGAAGCTAACAAACATATGGATTATTCCCACTATTTGAAAAAATCGGTAGGATTCAAAGTATTGGTTATTTTTGTGACAGGACAATAAGGTTTGCAAAACTGTCTGTTTGGAAGATTCTCCCAAGCCTCTCTTTTTAGAATCACCATAAAGAGAAGAAGGTTCAAATATATAGAGCACCTTTCCTGGCTCAGGCAATAAGATTTGCAGACCATGCTACTATATGGATATATGGATAAGGAAGCTCATCAGCCACATCCCAATATGAAGACAAACATTAAAGAAGTAAGTATTCCTACAGAACTGAGACTGGCATGCAGGTCAGCTTGCCATGATGTTCCATACCCTGAACCTTGATTAAGATCAGGGATTGGCCTGGCCTTTTTTTTTCCTCTTCACAAAATGGGCTGAGTAAACTTACCATGAAACCTGGTGACTAGTACCAACATGGTTGCAAAGCAGCCATTAAAACTTTTATATTGTTCTCTGATATAAGCCTATACTATTTGATAATCTCACAAGTCAAATTCACATAAGCATCTCAAGGTCTAAAATAATGAAAAGCAAGTTTCACACACAGCCTATAAATTCTCTTCTGCCTAGCAGCTGACAGCGTCATTATTTTACTTCCCACAAATGAAATATGCGTATCTGGAAGGTTTCTTTTTCTAATTTTTAAGAAAACCAATGTAATATTTGTTGCTGGAATTTGCATCTAGCCTAACAATAGCTATCATTGTGCTGCTCCTTGGCACTGAGTACAGATGAAGCAGGCTCAGAGTTCTCCTTTCATCTTCTCCTTGCATCCTCTCCAACTCTAGGTCCTAGGCCCCAATCTTGAGGAAAGATTAGTGCTGACTGATCCCTTCACCCTCGTATGAGATGCCACAGGGGGCCGTAGAGCTTTATGTGCATACATCTCCCAGTTTATTGAAGAAAGCCATAGAGCTCCTGTAAGAGCTGGCCCAGGTTTTCCTATAAGTTTTGCAGTCAAAAGTTTTGAAGAGTTTGAAAAGTTTCGAACAACCATAATAGATATTGATTTGTTTTTAAATATCAGGTATAAAATGATCTGCACCCAAAATATGCCCTCTATATCTGTTGTTGCAGAGTTGGCAGGATATGTTATCATATTGTTGCTGCTTTAGCAACAGTCCATACAGGTTTCACCAGCAACATTACATATTGGACACAGCTGGATGGCCCATTTGATGATGTGACCTACTGTGGTTAGATGTACATTTCTCTAAATACTTGAAGGCATTAAGACTTGAACACTTTCTGGTTTTTAATAGCCTAGTTAGGAGATCCTTCAGCAAGACCTTGTGCAATATCAACCTAAGACTTTGATGCAGGCTTCACTTTTATAATGAATTTACAGTTATAAAGGACAATCCCCAGAGAACAAAAATAAAAGGTACCTAAGCTGCTGCTGAGTTAGGATTGTAGTCATAAAACTAATACTGTGAAAAATTTAGTCTGTAGGTAACAATGAAAAGTTGATACAAATGGTCATTGACTTCAGTAATGAACTCTCTGGCAACAACTTTTCCAGACTCATGTTAATCCTTGAGAGAAACATTTTAGCACAGAACCACTTAATCATTTATATGAATGAAAATGAGTGCAAACAGAATGCTGAGATTGCTTTAAGATCACCTCTTTTTTCTTGTACGGAATACCTACTATAATTACATTTTACTTGTCAGTTCATAAATTTTGCTTATTACAAATCAGGCATTATTGATTGCTTTTTAAAAGTACTAAAACTAAGCTAAGAGCAGTAGATCTCTCAGCAAATTCAAACCATACTATCTTCCAAACTAATCACTGGCAAAGAGACTGTGGAAAAACTATCCAAGTTTATTGTAAGCCTAATGCAAAAAACTGAAGTTACCATGAGTTTTAGGTTAGTAACTTGGCTTTGAGTTTAGCATGTTTCAAGCCACAATGGAAAAACAAAACCAAAAAAACAAAACCAAAAAAACCCAACAACTTATTTGGCAAAGTCAGACACTTGTAAAGCCAACATCCTGTAATTGTTTCCTCATTTTGCCTGGCACTTTGAATAAACGAAAAAAAAAAAAAAAAAAAAAAAAAAAAAAAAGTGGAAAATGGAAAGGAACAGAACAAAGAAATCAAGTTGTCTCATTTGTAGTAAGTAAGAATATAAATTACCTAACTTGCTCTTTGTGTTCACCTCCTAGGTAGCATCCAACAAAAAGAAAGTAAGTCAACACACCAGTCTTTGTGGGGAAAAAACCCTGAATTTAAATTCTCGGTTTGAATTAGTGCAAACAGTGGATATACTAACACAGTTGACCCTAGAATACAGAAGAGCCAAAAGGATAGAGGGCAGCATAAGAGGACTCAACCTCTGAGATCAGTTGATTAAACATCTCCAAGTGAGATTAATACACACTGGGAATGTCCTTATTTAGAACCAGTAAGAAATAAAAGTGATCAGAAGGGATTTAGAGCTGCCATTCTCATTAAAATAAGGTTAGAGGATGACAGCTACAAATAGTCATAGGAGAGGGAGGGGAAATCTTACAAAGAATACATTAATAATGTTTGGTAGTGGATTAAATCTATACAATTTCTGAGCAATCTCAGACTTTATTTCTTTTATTGCTGAACTAATACTGAAAAAACCCCCAAACATAAGGTAGCTATTGATCTGGCTGGGATACAATGTCCTATTCAAACTGAGTATCTGTTCCAAGTATCAAGCAATAAAATTAACTGTCCTCTGTAAAGAGGGAGGAAAAGAGAACATTTATGTCAATGTCAAGCCAGGAAAGCAATTTTTTACTAACCTAAGAAGTTAACAAAATAGAATACAGAAAAGTATTTTAAAATAGAAATAATCTAAGAACCTTCTAAATATCTTAACAGTGCACTTGGCTACACTTGCATTTAGGAAGCAATATTTTACATGGAGCAGTAGATTTTTTTTACAGCTTTAAATCCAAAGGTGGGGCTTTAGTCCATCAAGAAATGACAGAAACAAACTTAATGCCACTGTGAAAGTACCAAATTAAATTTGGCAGTTTTCTGAAAATGGCCAGCTAATAAGACTGTGGCTTAACAGGTACAATGAAAACAGCTGTGTTCAGAACAGTTGCATTTATGAAGCCATTGACACACAGTCCTG
This sequence comes from Heliangelus exortis, assembly GCF_036169615.1. Taxonomy (NCBI): domain Eukaryota; kingdom Metazoa; phylum Chordata; class Aves; order Apodiformes; family Trochilidae; genus Heliangelus; species Heliangelus exortis. Next base: position 10,706,292 of record NC_092439.1, read on the forward strand.
AGTCACTTGAGTGACAGATGGAAAAGTCTTTGGTCCTCAAACGTTAAGAGAGACCAGAGCAAATTCTATACAGTTACGTGTGACACCTATTACTAGAGCAAAAAATTATTAAAAATGCATTTGAGGCACCAAGCAGTGGGAAAAAAAAATTTAAAAGTAAGACTTGGGTACTCTTACAAGGTGAAAGATAACTGTGTAATAAAGGTAAATGATCTGCTGCTATCTTAGAATCAGAAAGAAACTAGCCACATTTTCCATGTTAGCAATTCAAGAACAGAAAATTGCTATACATGTAGCCTAGAAAGAAGCTTAATTTTCTCAGGATACATCTATGTAACTGGAGTGAGAATAAAGACTGCACCAGAAATAAACAGGAGAAATATGTTGTAAGGCAGGTCTGCTTCTTTGTTGATTTTGTGCCTCAATTTCCTTTCCCTGGCAACTAGGCAAAGGAACTCATGTATGTTCAGAAAGCTCAGATATCTGGAGATTTGTCTTTTCCTTTGCCTCTGAACAGCACCTGCCCTCAAGGAGACAGGGCTGGTAAAATAGGAGAAGAAATAGTCTTCCTAGCTATTCAAGTTTTGTCCCCTGTGAAGATCCTTCAGCTACAGTTACAGTCAAAGCAAACAGGATATTAAAGTAGCTTTTTCTGTACTTTAGCCACCAAAATAGAGGAAGGAGTTGAAAGACCATAAGGGTATATGCCAAGCTGCCTTGTGACGACTGATAAGCTGTTGCTGCATGTAGTTGGAAAGTAGTGTGCCCTTGGGCCAGTTTGGCAAAAGAATGCATTAGGTATGATTGTTGTCTGGGCTGATGGATCTATGTGTCATAGAAATTATTATTTTTTAGTATTTCACATAGCATCTGCTGATCTCACAATTATGATAGATGCTGGATGGTGTGATGCTAGAATCACATCTTCTATGATAGTTTCCTATCTTGCACCATATCAAATACTAACTCCAAGGAGATTAGATCAACCAGCTTTGTTTTTTCAGTCTGGGAAGCACCTTAAACCACGAAAGAAAAATGTTTTGGTTTTTTTTTTTTTCATAACAGCCTTAGAGGTCTGTACATGCTCCAAAGACTTCCACCAACATCTTAAATACTCTGTTATTCTCCAGCTAGTGCCATTCATAGGCCCACTAAAAGACCTGGAAACATGACCTTCAGCTTTTTCTTTCAGTGTTCTACACTAAAGAATATCTATTTCCCCTAATCTAAAGCATATTCAGCTCTTCCGATTTTATTTCCGCCTTTGTTTATTTCCATTTGCACACTGATATTTCCTATCACTTTGCCTTTATCTCTGTATTAAACAGCTTCCTTCTAACTTTTATAAGTCCCAACGTGATAAAATCCTGTCCTAAATATGACATATCAGATTGCATTACTGTTAGAATTTTTGATAATTATGTCACCATTAATTACATTCAGCAGAATATCACCTAAAAGAATTTCATGAGCTAAGAGAAGAGATATGAAACAGCTTCGCTGCAAACAATGAGAAAAACACCTCAAAAGCTTTTGTCTTCATGACTGTCAACTACCAACAAAAAAAGTCCCTCTCTGACTCAGACAAGTGAAGCTTAGACTGCAAATACCACAAGGAACTACTCTGTCCAGCATCCATGTCACAACTGCAGTAATATTCTGGTTATGCTTTGCATAAGCACTAAATGTACCAGACATCATCTGACTACAGATACTGCATCATATAACTCTGCTCAAGTCAATCCATTCTGGGAGATTCTAGGCAACATTTATTCATTATTACTTATATTAGAGCAGAGGGGTATGGATATGGTTTGGTTTGGTTTCACTTGAGAAGAGTACTTGAGGATTCAGTTGAGGATTATTTAGTTGTGTACAGAGAAGAACCTTGTTATAGCATCATTGTTACTAGCTTGATTAAAATAGAGTATATTGGTACGGTCGAACACTTAATATGAAGTCAGTACATCAACTCTGTATTAACATAAAATCCTATGTATACTAATGTAATTCAGCCATGGCATAAAATCCTATGTTCTTTAATTGTGTTAAAAACAAAAAAAAATTTTTAATATCAGCCACAATCTCTTTCACGATGATGCTTTTCCACCACACATTTATAAGGTTTTGTTTACTATTTTATATTGCAAAAGAGAGCCCTGGTAATCAGCTGTACTAGATTTAATTACAATCTGATAACCTCAGAGAAGTTGTCTCTGCCAAAGTTTATCTCATAAGTAAACCTCACAAAGGGTATAGAGGGAAGAGATAACAGGTCACACAGGTACATTTGTAACTGATTGAAAGAAGTAAAAATACTTGATGGCAAAAACCCTGAAAGCTAGAAAGTAGTTCTGTTCACCAAAGGAAAAATCCCACTCCTCCACTTTGATGATCTTCTTGATAAAGAAGTCTGTTCTTAGGTCAGAAGGTAAGCTGACTTAGATGAAAATCTAGACACTGGCCTCTGGATAAGCAGAGCAAAACATGGACAAACACCATGCAGGAAAGAGAGTGTCATGTCATCATGCTAAGATGTCTTACTGGATTTTCCATAGAACAGGACTGAATGCCAAGATTTGATGAATTTTGTAATGAAAATCTATGATAACCCCAAGCAGAAGTAAATTACCAGTAAACACAGATGAGAAAGCTCTTCAGCTTGGCATCAATAGCAACCCTACTTCCCTGCTGGTAAAGCAGAAATGAAAATAACTTACAGGGGGAAAGAAAAATCTTAGTGTATATTTTGACAGTTTGCTGAACACACTAAAGCAGTCAGGCCGTTCTGGTGGGAGATGGTGTCCTGTTGAAAAGGAATCAAGATGTTGCACCATGATGAAATCTCTAAACTTTCTGGGAAGATACCGGTTTTGCTATTTCAGGAGCTGTTGAACTGAATTCCCATAAACTGGAGTGGAATAAATAAGATGTGGTCTAAATCATGGTTCCAGAATAGGCTCTGCTTGGAACAGAACATAGGGATAACAGGGTTCAGTTCTGAGGCTGGTGAAAGGCTGTTCCAGTTGACAGATTATGTTAACAGCTTCTGTGCTGGGAGTCTGGCAAAAGGCTTCAGGGGAACTGTCTCTTTGCTTTCATTCATATTTTATACATACTATATATATATACGCAGAGAATGGTGAATGTACTAGCCTGTAATTTTCTGTCACAATCACAGACATCACACTTTGTATGTGAGCAGTCATGGCTAAGAATTGATATTTCAAATCTTATTTAATCGTCTCCATTCTTACGTTCTGGCAAGGGCATCTGAGGAACATAACCTAACAATGTTAAGCAGTGTTCCCTCTCATAGAGCAGATACCACTTCCAGTGCAAATACATGTGCTTACAAGTTTAATGTTAGCTGTCAGCAGGTACTCAAGCATGAAAAGTTAACATTTGCTTTCTATCAGGATTCACGTGACCAGTGCTCGGTGGCTTGAGTGTTGGAGAAAAGTGAGCACAGAAGGTCCTTGACACCAGAGTACTACAGGCTTTTAAATTTAAAATAAAGCTTTACAGATGTTTTGGCATCTCCCCAATACAATTTAAAGAAAATAACAACAAAACCAAGTAAATAGGCAGGTATTTAACTAATTAGAAATGTTTTTCAGTTGCACCTCTGTTAAATGCTTATTCATCTGGTAGCTGACTGAAAACTGATGTTGCATACTGTGATACTGAGGACATTGCTCAGTAGCAGTCCCCCTAGAAAATCTGGAAGAAGCCAAGGCTGGTTCTACACTTGTTTAAAACAGCAGAATTTTAAGAGTATATAAAAACTGGGTGATCCCATAAAGACACATGTGTCCAGTTTTGGGACTCCAGTATGACAGGGATTAACAAACTTCCAAGAGTCCAGAAGAAAGGCCTTAATATGGTTAAGAGCTGGAACAAATAATATAGAAGATGTTGAAGGGACAGAATTTATCCAGAAAAGAAAAAAAAAAAAAGCAGATAGGATTTGATTTTTTTTCCTGAAACCAGTATGAGGAACTACCAAATAAAGCCAGAAAAACAAAGTTAAAAACAAAACAAAAGGTGGTTCTTCATACTGGCTGGTAGAAGAGTTGAACTTGCAAGACAGTAGTAGCTTACTATTGAAATAAAGAAATACACTGTGAGTTACTGACCAAACACACAATATCAGGAACTCTGAGTTGAAAAATAGAGGCTAGAAGCAAGCTGGGTATAAAAATATCATGCATGTTTTTCGTGGTTTTAATCTGTGCTGGGGTTTATTATCACAGTTGAGTAGAGGATACTTGGCTAGATAGGTCCTTGGCCTTAATCAGTGCTGTCTTAGAATTATCTTACTGCAATGTCTTGCAAGGTTCCCAACTGTTTGTTGCCCATTGCACTGCGGTTCCACAAGTTCTGAGTTTTAGTCATCCCTAAAAAGAATTAGAGTTCTTGAGTTCTTTATGAGATATATCAGTAACATTCAATGCATGACAGCTGGATATCTTACAAAGAACCTAAGACATAGATAGGATTTTGGTACCATGTTCTATCAGACCATGTAATTTATTCAGATAAATATTTTTACATGACCAAAATACATACAAAAATAATTTGAAACACCAGAAGATGCAGCTGCATGCATGAATAAGTTTGATAGAGATATGCTGACTTAGAGATCGGAGGCATAGTTTAGATCAATACACCCACCACTGATTTATGGTAGATGCTCTGCCACACCAGTAAAAGTTGCAATAGAGTGGGGTACCCAAGAAACCTTGTAGACAGGCAGATGATGCAACATGATTAAAAACCTAAAGCAAGTCAAAAAGATCACACCAAGAACAATGCATACAAAAACAGAGCTCATGTCAGTTGTGCTAATATACAACTGTTGCCACTTTTATTTTGTATCATAGTGTGATCAGGCAAGTTGTTTGTTATAGATGAATAGAGTTGATTATTGTTGATTACAAATGCACTAATTAACACAGTTCTATTTGTTCCAAAACTCTATTAATAATCAATTCCGAAAGATTTAGGCAGACATGTGCAATTTGGCATAGTTTTAATCACCAGAGGACGATGTACAGTCCCTTCAGAGGATAATGAAGAGACAGGGGAAAAAAACCCAAAACAAACAAAAACCAACAACACAGGAAAAGCAAGCCTTTGGCAGAGAACAAGTATACCTAAAATATGCTACTTTTCAATCTAAGCAGCTTACTAATCACCTTACCCATCCTGACAACTTAGACAATGATGATTTAGAGTTCATCCCATAAAACAGCTTAAATGAGAGGTGCAGAATTGTGCCAGAGCTCTATATATGAGCCAGAGAGGCCAAAAAAAAAAAAAAAAAAAAAAAAAAAATTAGTTAAATATGTACTGTTTTACTTTAAGTGAGCAAAAGTTGCCATTGAGAATTACTCATAAGTCTGGAAACACTTCTTCATCCATAAAAGGACCGACAATGTAGGCACAGTTAGGAGTTAAACAGGGAATGATTACTTTGCTGTTACATAATAGTTAAGGTTATGGTAGCATTTACTTTTCAAACACACATGGGCCAGAGACTTACAATAGAGTCATAAACATTCTAACCTGAGACCTGAGACTAAGCTCTATCTTGAGATCTTATCTGTTTCACCATTTATGGACAAATGCACACAAAAACTGTTCACTTATACAAGTCTGAAGAGAAAAAGAAGTTTGTTGCACTGAAAAGCTCCTAAAGATTTTTATCTAGGAAGAAAATACAATTTCTGGCATGAAAAAAGGCCAGTGGCAAGTCATTAGTCCATAGTCAGCCCTACTATCTATTAACAGTTCTACAAAGAAGCAGTCTATTCAAGGTACTGAGATTTCCATAATCACAGAAATATTTTAAATCTGGCTGGAACACCAGGATGAAATGCCTTACAAAGAATGCCACAGGATCCACATGACAGAGCTCCATTACAGGTCCTGATCCACGTGGGCTCGTCACTATACAGAGGCACAGTGAAGATAATGTACAAGTTGATTACTTTCAACTACTCATTTCAGTTATTTAGATAACAAAACATTTACCTGGAAATTTAATAACAACACCCAAATGGATGTGTGCATAATCTCATGTGAAGCAACCGATTTTTATGGAAGATTTGGTTCATCATTGTAACAATGGTCAGGATTAGAATCTTACATCTTTACCTAGGTAACCTTTCCTTATACTTTGAGTTTCAAAGTTGCTGACAGAATATTCCACGCAAAATTTGGAAATTAAAGAACTGTATTTGTGGTTTTATAAAAATAATTAAAAAAAAGCTTTACAATACAGCTTACACTCTCTGTTTGCCACACTGCAGTAGAGTTAATGGAGACTATCAAATAGACAATCTGATTTTCCCCACCTCAATAACAGTTTATTACAAATCCTTGTCTAGCATGAAATAATTCTGTGAAAATAAACCAAGCATGAATCTTATTTGGGTTACAGAAAGGTCTGAATCATTTATGACTGAATTAATTGCTAGAAAGACTTATGAGCAGCCAATTAGTAGTATTTGTATTTGGATCTGCCAATTGGCCTAGAACTGAAAATTAATGCTAGTTTCTACATAAAGAATGCAGTGTTCATGATAAAAAACATTCAAATAAAATCAAGAATATCCTTGAGAATTACTGTCTTGAATGGAACACGCCTGATAACTGGCCAGAAAATTCTATTAGCCAAAACTGCCTAAGATATTTCCCAACTGCTGATTCAAAAACTGATTGTGCATCCCTCATACAACATCCTAGAGTCTGATTTTTTGGTTGCACTGTTTCTAAGAAAAGTCCTTCAAGAGTGGGAGTAAAGGATAGTGCTATGCATGAAATCTAGATAGATTCCAGCAAACTGTCAATTTCTATCCCTGAGATTTCCATATGGCTTCTGAGGACTTCATTTCGTCCACTTGGAGTTCTACTTTTCCACGACCAGTAAATGATTTTCACACTCATCGGAATTATCTCGAGAATACTACCTGCGAATAGTAGAATATTGTAGAGAATATTCTGCGAATCAGCAGGTAAAAAAAAAAGCAGCATAACCATGCACTGCATCCAATATCCTGCAGAAGCATCCTTTTAAAGACTGTTATGGAAAACACACATAGTAAACACTGTTTACAGGATGGGCTGTACCACAGAGGGCGACATCAGGGGGATATTACCTCTCTCAAGTTACTCTCTCCCCCACACGCTTTTCTCAAGCTGAATGTAACAAAGCAGAATGGGGCACCAGAAGTTTCTGGAAAAGGAAAGTCATTTTGAGCTGCTCCTATGACTGATCAAAGACTTCTCCATGGGAACCCTATATTTCCTCTGAATTGTCATCCTCTCACCACCCAAGCCTGACAAGACTCAGGCCAAAATTAAATATGAAAAGAGAAATAACAAGATGGAGAAATACCGAAAGAATCTATCGCAAAACAAAAGGGGAAGAATAAACATTGACAAAAGCATTCAGTACTAGCAGAAGCTTGTGTGCTAGGCAAGCATCTCAAGTTATTCTGTAGCTTCTGGTCAGAATATGTATTTAGTGACTTATGACAATTTTTAAATTTCTCACTTAATAGAAAAGTAAATAATTGCATAACATGCCAGGACCCAATCCTGGACTATCCGCAGGCACTCACACTCTGAACTGTGCATTTTTCCTCTTTCTTGAATGATTTTTAACAGCAAGCTGTATTTTAAATGTATTCCATGCTCTTTACCACAGACTGTGCTCTCTGAGGTTACAAACTTGAGGAGAAGTTGTATAGCCAAAGGGGGTTTTCAGAAATTCAAAGTAACATATTTTGCCCATGAAGAACGTACTCACACTTTCTTGAACTAAATTACAACAAAATCCTATGTAATTAGAGCATAAACTTTAATACATTTGTACCGGTAAGAAATGCTAGAAGAGGAAGACAGTGGAACATTGTGTAATGCTTAGAGGAGTATTTGAAAGCTTTTAAGCATCATTTAAAACAGATTGTAATTAAGGATTTTCCTTTTTTTATTACATATTAAGATCTCTAAGAGTATAACTTCCATAAATAGTCAAGAATAAACTACATTCAGACCTACATATAAGCACATTTCTTGGCACAGACAAATGAAAACTGTGATTGCTGACATCTCTTTGAAGGAAGATTTTCCTTTTTATTTTTTCATCCCAGCCCTTGTTTTATTTATATGGCTCTGCACACTTTTTTATTTTTAATTATCCTAAGGAAAAGAAGGGGTGGAGGGAAAGAGATCTTTGTTTTCCAACTGAGACAGTGAAATACATTCCAAAGCTGCTTTTGTTTTTAATTTACAGAAGCCCTCATGTCTAATCTACTAAGCCAACAAATAATCTGTTTGCCAGGTTTTACATGAGAGTCATGAAAAGTGCATACAATTGCCGACTTTATTCTTTTTTGGGATACAGATTAATTCTCTGCCATAAACTTGAAGAGATCCTTTTGGGGAACTTTTCACAATGAATTTATTTTTAACTATGCATTCTGTTTCCCAGGAGTTATTTCATTTTAACCCAGTTACTTGATTATCTTCAGCTCTAGTTTCTTTAATAACAACAAAAAGAAGTGTGTTTGCCTATCTGAAAGGTATGTATGTTGGGTCTGTACCACTGCTCATGAAAGCAGCTGTTTAAAAGCAAAAAGAAGCAAAAAGGGGAAATGTGGTCCCCTCTGAAAAGAGACACAGAGTACATGAACACACTTACATACGCCCATATAGTGGAAAAATTACATTTTTTCATCATTTTTTCTTTTTTAATAACCCTATATCCTGTCCTTCATAATATTCAAGGTGAATCTTGATCTTTAATAAATGAATTTGTACCCTGAGATTCAACAAGAAAATCCATTATGTTATGAGGGAAAAAGCAGAGAAAGCAGGACACCAACACAAATATAATTTCTCTAGACTGCTGTAAATTTCTTCTAGGAAATGCATTTGTGTAGGCAAGGCAGAAACATAGAATTCCCTGTTTACCAGCTGTAGGCAGAAGGCTTCAGCCACAGCTCTTACTGTAGAATTACGGGTGTAGTCAAATACAGCATTCTTCAGTTCAAAGTAAATAAAATTTTAGGTATTTTTCTGATTTTCTTCAAAGATACTCTACAAAATAGAGCTTCACGAGCAGGTGCTCCTTTTAGATAGCATTGCAAATTTAGCAGACCAAAATCTCACCATTTACTTTTATGACTGGGAGTTCTGATTTCATTCAAGGGGCTTATTTTAACACATACCTTCCATCTACTTTATTCATATTGAGTTCTTATTACTGCATAAGTCAACTGCCTCCATGCTAATCAGAAAATAAAGATATATTCTGTGCTACGGAGTTTCAGAATTTAGAGATTTTCATATTTTTTAAACCAACAATACAGATGCAGATTTTCAAATGTGTTATAAAGTGTCCTGAGGAAAAACACATAATGCAGAATTAGAATTTTTTTCTTGTCTACGTACAATATGTTCACAAGTCCCTTGTATTCAAACAGGTTAATAAGTCTGTATTCACTGGGTCCTTATTGTGGAACCATCAGTGCCACTTCAAATAACTGCTTTCTAAAATTTCTATCTCTCAAATCCCTTCTTCAGCTCTCTTGACTGACACAAAGAGGTGCAAATTCTTTCAAAGCCCCACATACTATTATGGAAGAAAACATCTATCCAAAGTAATATGCATCTAGGATAGTATAAAGTCAGAATGTGAGCTTAGGTATCCATTCTTCTTCTCTGGTGTAGTTTACCTTCCTAGTACAACAGCCTCAAAAATTAATGTCTTTGGAATAAGAAAAAATGGCCAAATAATTCTTTTAATGAAGGAAAACTGACACAGGGAGAATCAAGCTAGAGGTTTAAACGTGAACAACTCCAATAAATGGCATCACCACCATTACCCAGTAGTACTATGATAACTGAGGAAACCTGTATTGTTCTGTAAGCCTCCTCCATTGCATCCTTCAGCCCATGCAGTGTAGCAAAGTTAGATGCAGTGACCACAAAAGATGGTTTTGCAGAAAAAGTGATTTTTCCATAACGTTATCATTAATGATGCGTTTGCCAGTGTTCACCCACTCCCAGGTCACACATTTATCCAAAGACAGTTTAAGAAAGTAATGCAGCCTCCCCTCTCCCACCCACTGCTCTCAGTCAGGCTGCTGTGCCTTTCATTTACTTTTTTTTTTTTTTTCCCAACTTATGTCTTTACATTCCCCTTAAGGCACATGTTCTCCAAAGTGAGAACCACTCAAATATAGTTTACATTACCCACATTATAAAGAGGCAAGAAAATTGTCAAGCAAGGTGACAAGATTCACACCAAAAATCATTTTGTAAACTCTCTGAAATGTTGTCACAACAAATCCAGAGGAAGAATTCTACTTCTTCAGCAGCCAATAAGGGAGAAGGTGACAGGAGAGCAGAAAGGGAAAATGAAGACTCCCACATGTGCTTGGGACACATTTCAAATCCTCAGCTTTGTCTATACTTAGGCTGCTAGATGATTTATGATCACTAGTCTCTACTGCCAGTGCAACTGTTCACTTCAATTCTGAATGTTCCTTGATAGGTTGGTTACATTTTCACAGATGCTATCATCACACTTTAACTGTAATAATCATCTGTTTGAATTGTGCTGTTACTATATTATGCTGCCAGCCAGCTCTCCTCTACTAAAACGTTCAATGCTGATGAATAGTGCAACTGCCTGAAATCAAGCCTAGAAACTCCTTTCTTGAAAGGTTTCTTAACTGAGTGCTGTTTAGTATGGACTGATTATTCCCAAGACTTGATGAGAGGTAACATGATGGAAAAAATGAGTGCCCAACAAAGTGGCAAATTAGGTATGGACAGATGACTGCAAACTACAGTTAGCACAGCTTTACAAATTTCCACTTACTAGATGAACTGTATTAACAGACCACAGCATACTTCTGATTCACTGCTATTGCAAATGAAAGTAGATTGCTTTAAAATGGTTGTTGGTTTGAAGCATGACACCTTAATACATAACTCTTATCTTGGAATTACAGAAGGCTAGAAGCATGCACACAAGCAATTAGCAACTACTCCTTTAGATGCAAAAAGCCCAACTACTTGTCTCTCCCTGTTCTCTAAATTTCTTCCCCATTTTGATGCAGATCACTGCTGGACCACAATTTCCATTATCCAAAAATAATTCATGGTTCTCAGGTCTGCTTTACACAAATAAATAGAAATATAAAGTCAATTTTTCAGCTGCAAGTTTGCATCCGCAGAAGTCAATGGGACAAGATCAGTAGCAGTGGTTTTGCTTCTAAGATGAGACCAAAGGACATATGCCTGCCTCTGTTCTCAGGGCTGGGTGTCCCCAGTTGTCCAGACAAGTTTGTTCCAATGGAACTACTGGAACACAGTGTAGTTTTCTCCCTCACTGTTGCCCAAATTTCCTTTGTAGAGAACACAGGTGCAGGAGAGGACTATGCATCACATGGAAATCTTACTCCCAGATAAGCTGGAAATGCCTGTGTCCTGGACCACAAACACAACCAGCACTATTTTGAAAAAAAACTAGCCAGTATCTTCAAGGTTTTGAGGTTTAAAAGATACAAGAGACTGTCAGCTCAGGCTGGAAATTAACACATTCAGCAACATTCTATAGAAAATGAAGCAGGCACAGGAAATGGTAGAGTATATAATTTCTTTTGGTTTGTTTTGACATGACCTATTTCAATCTTTGCTTTAAGTCTCCTCATACTCAGCACAGCATTTTACTTCTACAGGTCCACTGACAGTGTATAAATGAAACCAGCCTCCTCTTGCAAGCATGCACAGAAGTCTCAAAAATTACTGTAGGGCAAGGAACTGGGTACAACAGCCTCAAGCTTAAGGAAAAGTTGTAATCAGGAAGGACAGTCTAATTCAGGCAACATGTCACATTGTAGAAGATCAAGGAAAGAACCAAAGTTGGCTGCAACGATACTCAAGCTTTGCCATCAGGTAGGATTTAGGAATAGTATTGAGAATTCAGTGTGTACTCCTTCAGATGAGAAGGAAGTTGGGCCCTCCTTTGTCTCCTTCACTGACATGGATGCTTCTGCTAAGCAAAGGTTATACTGTCTCACATGAGTAGAGAAAGGAAAGGGATTACTGCACAGATATGAGGCTTTTCATCAGAATAAACCCACAGGGTTACATGCAGAAGGCACTCTAATCCCTGTAATCCACCTGCAGAATAAAGCATATCAGGTATGGTTACTTCTAGGTCTGCTAGAGTACAGTCAGAAAAGAACAGCAGTCTGGAGACTAGAACAAAGAGAAGAAACTGCCTTGGGAACCAAGGACAATAAACATCAGTTCACTGTAACATTTACTACCTTTTTTTAACCTTTTGTTCATTCTTCACTCAGGATACTCTTTAATGCCATACTTCCCATAGCATTTTTATTAGCTCAGATCAGAGTTCAACCAATTGATCATGCTTTCACTGTTTCTGAAACACAGATGTTGTTTAGCGAATTTGTATAAAATATTCTTAACATACTATAAGAATATATTTCTTAACATAAGAATATGTTTCTTCGTAGCAATTAATATTTCAAAAATGTTCAGTAGCTTGAAATGCTGTCTAAACCACAGCATGCACAGCATGTAGACAGAACAACCTCCTCCATGCTGCTCTCACCTGCTTTTTATCTTTCCATGTTTTGAAATCCTGGTTTCTCCACTGAGAGCTATAATGCAAGTGACAATGCCAAGAAGCTCATGGTTCTGCACAGTTAAACGTTCACCACCTCCAGCACAAAGTTACCAGGGATCCTGTTCCCCTATGTGAAAATTCATGCTGGCCAAATCAAAGAGCTGTCTCATATTGATTTGGAGTGAAACTACTGAATTCTGAATATGAACAAATAGCTATGAATTATTACACTTAGTAAAATCAAAAAGCCTAGAAAGCAGGCAAATGAAGCAGGTACTATACAACATATTATAAAGCAAACAATATGAGCTGACCAGTATATAATGAAGAATTGGCCAGCTTCTCAGAATTATTTTTCTCCTTTTAACATCAGAATTGTTGCAGCCCTTTTCATCTTATGAAAGTTGTAGGGGCATGATGCTCTGTGACAATGGGAAGCCAACTTTTTTTTAGCTTGGCTAAGAATGGCACTGCTGTGCAGCCACTTTGTGGCCTATGTGGAAACATCTAAGCAAGGAAGAGAGAAATCAGTCTTCCTACTTTTAAACACCACTCCCATTAACAGAAGCATCTGGAGCTACTTTGGTACTAAAATACACTCAGAGAAATCACATTGCTTACGTGGTACTCTGTAAATAGTTTTCTATCATATTTGGTTTAGAGCTGACAAAAAACCAAACCAAAACAAAAACCCACATAAATGTCTCTTCTCTCCTGCTGGTACCAGCTACCTTGTCAGTTGGTACCACTACAATTGCTTAACAAACCAGTCCACTGAAAAGATCTGGCTTAAAATAGCTGGGTTGAGATGGAGATGGGACACTGGCTTTGATTGTTTCTTTGAGGACAGTTCACCAATCCAGTTTACACTGTGGTCACACCAAGACACATAGACCCAAGTGAGAGGGCAGCATACAAGCCCATATAGGAATTTCACTTTCCACACACCCCAAGGATGGAGTAATGGAGTGTAGAGCAATTTGTATACTAAGAAAAACACAACATTGCATTTTTAAAAAATCTATTCCCTTAGCACTTATAACATCTTACACACTACGTCAAAATACCCAGGATGCTACACTTGAGACCATTCACTACCCTGACAGTATAACTAATAGCAGGACACTAATCTGCTCCATGAATGAGCCCTCCAAAGCATAGACAGAGAAACAGAACACAGACGAATAAAAATTGCTTGGGAAAAAAAAATTCAGCAAATGACAAAACCATTCTTGTAGGCAATCCCACACTCTTAGTAAAGAGATAAAGCCCTTAGTTATTCTTTAAGAGAATTTACTAGCCCCACAGCTTGAGGATCTGTTAAGTATAGAATAGACTCAACTGCTTGTCCACACCACAACTCCAAACTCCTTAGCAGTACACACCCAACCTCACATTTCTTCCTTTAGCCTCTTACCTCTCCTGCTCTATTATCCCACCTATCATGTCTCCAAAGCAGGACCCTTCATCCCATCCTTTCCTAATTCTGGCTACCCCATCTACTTATCTTTACCTCCCAACTCCCCTGAACACATGCCCTCATACCAAATACTTATTTAAGTGGCCCCAGCTTCAGGTGCTGTTTTCAGGAGCAGTTTAGTGATAACACACTGAATATCTTGGTTGGGGGAGGAAGGGGTGGGAGCAGGATATTTTCTTGCCCCCTTATAACACAAGCACACTTCCCCGACATGTTCCCTTCATCACATATTTGAGAACTAATATCTGAATAGTAAGCAAAGACTTGGTATTTTCAGTGGAGATTAAAGGCTGCATCTTCAAATAAGCACTAACTTGGGTGGGTTGGTCAAATTCCCCCTACAGTTGTTTTATTCTAGGTACCCTACAATGGAGAAAAGAATTCTTTTGATATTCCCATTTCAAAGAGCACACTTTCCAGAATATTTTTCAATAGAAGATGATAAGCACCACTGATTTATACAGACTGCGTATAAATCTACACATGCATATGCACAAATGTACACGCACAGCACATACATATGTATATGTAGAACTATCTGTAGCAGAGGAGGAGATCCTTTCATTTTGCCTTTTGTGTTGCACACTCCAGAAATCTATCCTTGATCTTGACAGAACTGATAGTTTATAATGAATACTTTTCCAGCTTTTATGATTGGCATCAAGGAACACCTGGGAGTAAGATTTGTTCACTATGGTTTTGTGTATTTCTTTTTAAAAACGTAGCTACTGTGCTGTTTGCCTATAACAAATATTTTTATTGTTTTTAAATATTTTATTGGTTCAGTCAAAAACAAAACAAAAGAAAAAAGCAAGTAAACAAGAGGGTCTGCTATACTTCTGCAAGTGGAAAGAAACCCTGAAAGGATAAAAAAACTGGACCATTGACTATACTACAGATTAACTTAACAGGACATTTAGTAGTGGCTCATTTTTCTTTTAGTTATCTACATAGAAAAAGAGATACAGAAAAATGGCAATAATTCTCAGGAAAGCCCTGATTACTATTTAAATACCTGCATGGTCCTCAGAATCTTGGCATTCACTTTCTGTTATACTTATCTCCACAACAACCCTGTGAGATTCAGAATATATTCTCATCTAACAGTAAGGAACTGATGCCTTAATAGGCTGAATGACCTTACAAGAGTGACACTAAATATTTCTGGCAAAACTAAGAATCTCACACAGAAGACAACATTTTAAATTAAAGCTTTTTTTTTTTTTTTTTTTTTTGCATCAGTTTAGCACAACTCATATTAATCCCAGAAACAATACCCAAAGAAGGATAAAATGCCAGATGTACAGCACAGCAAACAGAGTATTTGAAGAAAAAATTTAGAGAAAAAATACCCCATTCATTCTGTTTTAAGGGAAAAAGTTGGCACAGTCAGATAATATCACATTCTACAATGATGTGGTCAGACTTCCTTTGTCATTAGAACATTTTTTCCTCCTTACTTTGTGTATTTGATTCAGATTTGAAATCTTGATTCTAGGCACTAGACTTATAACTACCTATTCTAAGGTTTAAACTATTTCCAATAAGAAAAACTGTTCTAAGTAATTGATAGAAATTAGAACTAGAGATATCTGAAAAGGTATGATGTATTTTAGGTGATCTGTTTTCAAATGCTTCAACTAGTTCTATAAACAGATCTGAAAAAAAAAAATTTAGGTATCTCAAAGTCAAGAACATCTGTTCCAGGCTTTGTTATTTAATCTAAATGGAGAAGGCATAGCCTACAGCTAAGGCTAACATGAATTTTTCATACACAAGAAGGCAAATTGTCTTAAAACACAATTAGTAAGATCTTATCCTATCACCTCTTTGCAAAAGTGTAAGTTCCACACAAGATACAAACCAGTGAAGTGTCAGTCCCTTGTTCACATTCAGATTGGTAGGAAAATGCTATTTCAAATGCCACTGAAATGGTGTTGTGAAAGCCCTATTGCTTGTGTAGGCAGTTTAAGAACACAACCATGGAGTCTGTAAATCTCAACAACCCCTCAGTCTACTGCTCCAAGTGAGCAAGGAGAGGAATACCATTCTATGGAATATTTTTGCTTCCAGGGATACATTTTAGTCTAGCCCATCTCTGGAAAGAAGCTTCACTAGAAGGTCAATCAATTTGACAGCTTCAAAAGTGTTTTAAAACCACCATACATGAAAAAGGGAATAAAGGGGAGCATCTAATTCGGTCTCTTTATGAATACTTATGAAAATATGTGGATCAAAGCCTCTTTCTCTACAAGTAAATTTCAAGCCTCCTGTAGAACTCAAAGGAAAAGTATTAAACTAATTTTATATTTCAGTTAGCATAAAGCGCATGAACTTAGAACACTTTTCCTTAATTTACAGGGAATTGCTTCAGAAATGGAGAAAAGCAGTCTGAACAGGGCCTTTCTCCTGCCTCCACACAAGGGGAAATGGTATCAGGAATTTAACAAACATTCAAGCTCTCATTACCTTAACAACCAGCTTTAGATACCTTATGTGCATGAAGAGAATAATTAAAGAGAGAAATTACCCTATGTTAAATATAATTTCCTGAGCACTCTCCTTGCTAAAATGAACACCAGCCAACCTGGTATTTGACAAAGCCCTTTTGACCCTTGGAGTTATTTGTCATACTGAATACTTGTTCCAACATGTGGGTTTCACAATTCTTCTGAATTGCTGCCATTTCTCCTGAAGAATCATTTTGTTTTTGTCTAAAAAGGGCCTGTCAACAGAAATACATTTCACCTGAGATTTTCTTCCTAAACTCTTGAGTTGCCCAGAACCAAAGGATGTCATGTAGGCACAGTGCTTTAGCTACCATGGCCGTTCTCCTGAGGAGGAGCTCCTCAGCAAGGCATTCCGGCAGAGAAAGTGGGCTGCACCAGCATGGATATAGCAGCTTCCAGGCCAGCACTAGATAACACATCCACAGCAAGGAGGGTGGGACCCTGCTAAAGCCACCTAAGCCAAAAAGTAAAATTGACCTTTTCCTGCACCATCCTTTCCCTTTCTCAGGAGAAATTGAGTCACCTCCCAGCTGTGGCACAGACTCAATGCACAATTTAAACAACTAATTTAGCAACGAACCTTTCTGAATTTTAGTTCCCCAGCAGTAAGAACTGGGCAGCACTTAATGTATTCCGTTCTTTGTCTCATTTACATAGGTGGTAAATGCTGAAGGGCAGAGACCATTTCTTAATACAGATTTCTGCAGTGCCTAATACAATAGAGATCTGAACACAGCAGGGCCTTTCAGAGCTCTCTCATCTTTGAAGTACATTAAAAAAAAAAATATACTGTCCTATGCTACATATGTCTCCCAGAGCTTATTACAGTAAGAACTAAATAAAGGTTCATGATCATTGAGTACAATTTAGTATCAGAAATGAAGAGGTCAAGAAAACCATTAAAAATTGCAAATCTTCCCTACGTAGATTACCAAAAATACAGCATGTGGGTGAGGGAAGGGGAAACAAAAGCTAAATCTGTCTTTGGTGAATAAATAATAGCAAAATCTCCTAAGAAATCTCAGCCTAAATTCTGCAGCCCTAAATTGCCTACAAAAAAAGTTTCCATAAAATGGCATTAATGAAGAACAATCCTCTTTCTTAGTATGGCAGCAAGAGCCACCTTTTTTAAGAGGGAAATGCATGACAATCTAGAAATCCTATTACTAACATTAGAGTCCTGAACTTTAATGTATTAATGAATGGACGTGCACCCATGCTGTAATCATGAATTTCAGCATTGCCTTTGATGCTTCATTGGGCACAAAGCTCTTACAAAATGTTTGAAGTGTCTGGCTGTGTAATAATGATTTATAATTCTCTTGAACCAAAGCAAAATTTGCTAGTAAAAATCATTTTTGAAATAAAAAATAAATTGTGACTGGAGGGTCTGGGTTTGTTTCAAAAAGAGATCACCCACAAGCAGCAAATTATTTAAAAAGCCATTGGTTCTAGTGTTTTGAGATAGGGAGCGTACAACTCAGAATTTCAAAGTAGTGTTAATTAAGATCAGTTTATTAAAATGTCAATCTTCTTAACCAAAAAATTCTCTACCATGAATACTAGCTGCTAGTTCCTTTATGTTCAACTCATGAAAAAAATATTTTTTCTCATACCATATATTGAGCTTCATCCCTCTTCCAGTCTTCCCCACACCCCATCTCTTTTTGTCAGGGTTTATTTGTAGAACAAGTGGTATTTGTATGTCTGTTAGATTACTGCTTTCCCCTCCCCCTGCACTATCAGAAAGGTCTCTAAACTACAGTAACCTTAAAATAACCTTAAACTTTCATTAATTTTCTTTCTTCCCTTTTAGCTCACTCCAAAGGCCAGAATCAATGAAAAGAATACTTTTTACTTCAGAGCAATGTGGATCAGGCCCATATTTGAAATTAATTTCACAGCTTTATTCTCATGAGTGCTTCCTTTCCAAGACTTCTTTCTCAGAAAGCGTGAGAAAAAGCGGTGGACAAAAATGAACCTGGCAAGTGTATGCCCTTATCACTCTCAAAACACTTATTCTTGCACAAGTATTTAGAACAGTTGAATATTTTTTAAAGATCTGCCAAGGAAAAAAGGATGAACCTGGTAAAGCTGGAGAAATCCCTTTGTACTCCTCTCACAAACTAGAGGCCAAAGGCATGGTAGGAGGGGTTCAAGTCAATGCAACAGGTTTTTCAGAATTATAATTGTCTAGCTCAAATATGGATAAATTGGAAGTGCCTTAAAGATACCAGTTTTTTAAAGCCAAATATCACTTGTTTGAGCTCCATTAGCCCATCACAAAGAGACACTGTAATCAGAGTATATGAAACCAGTGAATATAATGCAATTATTTGATAGTTAAATACATGCAAAATACGGTGAGGATCTAAGAAGTGAGGAAGCCAAGCGTTACTGCTCACCACCCCAATAAGGCAGATCTCCATCAACACAGACTCTGCTCTCTGTTTCCTGACTCCCCCTTTCCTTTCAGGGTTCTACACCATTCCATGCTGGCTTTTTCCCTCCAGAACACTAGAGCTACTTGTGACCCTCTATCAGCAGTCACATGTCTGACTTTATTTTTTACCTTTCTCTTTACAGATTTTTATCACAGGTTTTCTTTGGCAGCTACAGTCCAGATTAGGCAGCTGTGCTACATCAGGGCTGAACCTTGAATCTTTGGTATGCTGGAAACTTAAACCACACATGCAGGGATGCTTACAGCAAGAGCTGCAATCAGGGCACTATACATCTTTCTAACAAATGTCTCTAGTATAAAACAGTCCAGTATTTTGCAGGGATATAAATGTCAACATCGTAAAATCAGCTTCTTGCTATACACAGCAGCTTTCATGATGGCATGTTTGGTACAGTTATATCCAAGGATTACAATGAGGTAACACGCTGATAAATCATGTCTCTGACTTCTAAACCAGACCTCCCTTATCAGCTTGGGGCCCACTGCCATTGGACTCTGAAGTCTCCTTTTTGATGCTAGAGGTGGAGCAAAGCAAAATAACTCATACTATAATAGAACACTATAACAACATTTTAGAACATTCATCTGGATCTCACCATTGGTGGAGAATAGTCGTGTTGTAGATTTATACCACCTTCAGGAATTTTTCTTTTAAGTGAAAAAGGGAGGATTGCCACATAATTAAATGAAGAGAGAAATACGAAATTTAAGCAAGGGGCCAAAACCTATTACCAGCACAGACTCTGGAGGAACCAAGTACTTTACTCAGAAGTCCATTCACAGCTAGTATTAACATAGTACTGTCTGTATGTCAAACTGAAGACTGGATAGACTTAATTTCTCTGAAGTAGAGAGAAAAACTGCATCCCCTTTCAAAAGCGATACTCTGCTGTATGTAAGCTTAATACTTTTTTAACCCTAGCAGATTCTTAGGTAGAATGCATTGGCACTACATAAATCAAAGTATTATTCTATTATTACCTATTTAACACCTAGTTAAACATTACTTAACCCACTGGCATAAACCCAATACATCCCCATTAAGTTAAATATTGCTAATGCACTATTGTTTGAATTAAGCACTAGTCTAAGCAGCAGTAAATGTCATTCACTGTCATTAGGGTAAATTGGTTCCCTGGGCAACATACCAGGAATGCAGGTGCCCTGGTTAAATGGGTCCTCATTAAATACAGTTGACTATTTCTTAAAAAAAATGGAACTCGAGCTGATTGTGACAAAAATTTTTCACTATTCCTTTTTTGCAGCAAAGGTGGATGCACAAACACAACTACCAGAATGCACATACTCTTATCTCCCTGCAGCAGCTCCTAGATCCCTTTACAGAAAAATGTTTGCCAATCATGTCATGGCTCAGTCACAGGCCCTGAGCACAGAAGCAGCAGCTCTACCTCGATAGGAATCTACACAAGAACAAGGAACTATTGAAGGCAGGCATCCTCCTGCAGAGAGCTCTTTATATGACTGAAACCTTGAAGCAGATAAGGCTCTGCACAGATAGGTGGAAGTACTGCTCTCCTATAGTAAACTGTGAGACGAGAGCATGAGATGATAATCACTTGCTATTTATCAAGGATTGTGTCTTCCATGAAGACCCTAGTATACCTCAGGGGGCTCAATGATAATGAGATATACCTTATCTCCCATACCTGAAGTATTACAGATCAGCTGTGATAACACATTCATGTTCTTACTGCATTTTTCAGTTACTAATGTGACCAAATAGCCTAAAGCATATTAGCTTAATAACCATAAAAAATCCACAGGTTTGTTTTGTTTTGTTTTAAGATGTGTTATTTCTATTTCCTTTTTAAAAGAAAAGCAGGCTTTGAAATGCTAACTTAAGTATTTTTATTTCTGTTTAATAAGCTATTCATGCTCTGGAAGAGTTAAGAAGCAATAGTAGTGCTGAGAATCATATGTTCCCGTTAGCAACTACTTTATGGAACTGAAAGACAGCTGGTGATCCTTGCCTTGGGGTTCGTGATCTGATATCTATTTCAAGTTTTTCTTGACAATATGAATCCTATCCATCATTTACATAATGCAACACACTTGAGTTCTTCTGCTGGGCTTCAGAATTTAGATTAGTGAGAGAAACAGGAGTTACACTGATTAAACAATATAGATGAAATTCATTAAAATATTAGTTTTACTCATTGTCCCAGTGCAACCTTTTAAAAAGAATATTTTGAGCCTGAAGATGCAGTTCCTTCCACACAGCTCTTTCTAATAAAATTATATGTAGACTGAATGACACAGAGTTTTATTGATTCTACTTTCTATTGGTAATGAAAACCAAAGCAATTCATTGTATGGAACCTAAAGCAAAGCAAGAACATTACGACTCTAAAATGTGGCCATACAATAAACATTAAAGATTTGTATGTTAAGAATCAGAGAAACTAAAATGAAAAATGAGCTCATTCAAAGAATGAAAGCATTTTACATATATAAAGCATCACATAAGTGCAAATTCAGTAGCACCATGGGCATGAGCACAGGAAAAGAAGATGAGCCTGTGCTGCTTCATTAGTAATTCCTAGCAAGCATCTTAAGCTGGTATCAAGTATCTTACCCCCTCATTCCTCTTAACGAGAAAACCAGGAGTTGGGCAACAAGTTTATGACATAAAATATATATGAAACCTTACACAAGAGTTTATCTAGAAGCTTTTAAATGTGGAAGAGATGCAAGGAGAAGGGTTCTGAAGGTAACTGCTTCTATGAGTAAGTTTCAGTGAAGTCCATTACACTTTGAGAGCAGATATCCATGGTAAATTATTCTATTCAGCTCCTAAAACTGCTTAATCTCTACAAGGAGCATACAGCAAAATAACTTTAAATTTTAAGCTTCAAAATCATTGTGTCTGTATTAAAAAAATTTGCTGACACTCATGAACAACATACACCCAGTTGAAAGCATGTCAAGACTGAGTAGTAAGTGACAAGAGGGTGGTATTATAGAAGATTTTAGACATTATGCCAGCATCTTAATATGCATGTAGCCAGACATTGGTAGAAGCTCCATCTTCCCAGATGTTTGGGCCTTCTACTATTAATTTTAATATATACATGTGATTGAAATTTTGGCCATTTGCTTAAAAAAAACAAAGTCTCAGACATCATCAAAACATCCTAAAAGTTCAGTACTTACGCAGCCACTCCCCATAGCAAAAATAATAAATGTTGGTAAAAATGCAGTAACATGATTTACTAAGCAAAAATCTTAATAAATATACAGGGGTAGCCTGCAACTTAAGCAGTTTAAATTCAGACTTCTAATAATAAACCTATGTGAGAATCCAGCAAAATAATCACAGAAATTACTGTTTAAACTACTTATTACTTAAAATAAAGAAGAAATAGTGGCTACAAAAGACCATATAGCCTGAAAACAAAGCCCTGAAAGAAGAGATGGACAAAAGGACATGCCAGAAATGCCACTTACATAAGTCAAAAAAAATGCAAAAAGTAAAATTAAATATAAAAACACAAAATATTTTTTAAAAAGGAAAAATTTAAAAATAATTAAAATTAATGAAAAATTTAAAAGCTCAAATACTCTTTCTCAGTTAGATTGTATTACTGAGTTGGCTCCTCCCACTATGGGCCTTAGCAACAATGCAGCCACTTGGAATACATTCAGCCATAGCTTTTTCAGATGAAAGTAATGGAAAAGACAACAGAATGCCACTTGGCACAAGAGCATTTATCGCTTCCACTGCTAAATGAGTTTTGTATTTCTGCTTATGTGCAGGAAATCCTTGCTCCTTTGCCAACAAGCCCATCATACTGTGACTACAGGAGGAGGGGGATTTCCATCTGCTTTATTCCCATAACAACTTGCTACTTTCAGAAACTATGTGGAAGAGCTCAAAAAGACATTCTGTGAACATAGTTTCAATAAAATACAATCTGCATATCTTCTGTGTGGACAGTCAAATTATTTCCATACTTGTTTTGGTTTAGGTTTTTGGTTTGGTTGTTTTATTGTGAGGGCTATTTTGGGGATATTTTTTCCCCAGAAATGCTGTATTCCTGAATTTTCTGCTGATCTGAAGAGGTGCAGAACTTCTGACCTTAGCCTATTTCTGACTTGACAACAGATTGGTATGCACTAAAAAAACCACTGCATCCCACCAGGCAATAAAAATTGCTCCTACCATTGAAAGGACAGTGCTTACAAATATCTGATTATGGGGCGCATTTCCAATCCTTCGTTTCCAATACTTCAGAACAGTGCTGATTTTTCTAAACCAGGTCAACATTCAAAATGGTTGCAGTGGCCTCCTCCTACAGCATGGCATCAGCAACAGTGATGAGTAACAATAACAGAGATCCCATACACAACTCTTACCTGTTCCAGAACACAGGGTGAGCGACACTTCAACAAATAGCAATGCTCAAAAGAAAAGGAAGGTTGCTGGATCTGGGCATAGTGGACATATCTGGGCATACCACATGCTGAACATCTGATCCTGTCAAATGGGGACAGGAAAGGCTTGTGGTTGGAACATACTGCACTTTGATTCATCTCAGTTCCCATAAGAGAAAGCATTTCTCTGTCCTATGGTGCAGCCACAGCTTGCACAGATGACTAGGAGAATAAGGGACCCATAGATCAGTCCCCCTCCTCCTTCCTTCTGCCAAGCAAATCACAGAATCTGGAGCTTGCTCATTTGATATTCTAGAGAGGGCCTACACCCTAATGTACTAGTTAAAGAGGTCTTGTTGCCTTTCTCTGACCCTTATACAACCTTGGTGATTGTACAATACCATGCACACTTTAAAACCACTCCTTTACTTACTCCTCCCAAATACCCATTTTGCTCATAGATTTGTACACCACTCAAGATGATCTAAAACAGCTACCTGGGAATCAAACACTACATAACAAAAGATGTGATTGAAAAATGAATAGGAAAATAGATAAATAATTAAGCTGTCAGCAGAGACAAACTTTATAAACTATTGTGTTTGCCATATCACACTGCATGATGCAGCACTTGAAGTCATACACTATATACTTTACCCATCTATTTGCATACCGTATCGATCTCAAGAGTTGTATAATGTGTTTGATTTGTAGCACTTCTTCATAATTTTCTGATTAAGTTACTTATTTAACCTATTGACCTTTACTCTTAATTAAAGAACCGATGTAAATGTTGAGCTGTAATCAACTTGCACACTACTGAGTGCAATTTACATCTTCTGGAGTTTACTTTTTAAGGCTTTACACTGTGTTGCACACAATGGACATTTGCATCCTTTGTGGTGTAAATTTGTCAAGTTTCCAAACAAAATTCCTGCAGGCATTTGATACTTTAAGAACTAAAAAAAAAAAAACAATTAGACAACTAAAATTCCTACTTTGAAAGCCCACAAGAGAAAGTCCAAGTTTAATCTCTGTTGAATTTCATTCTGTCCCTTGTACTAATGCCTCCAGTACATTCAAGAGTTCAGTTTGGATCAGATCTCTGTTGCCCACACTATGTACTCTTATGCTCCACATACCCAACAAGAATTCCCTGCTCTACTGAGCTGACAACACATTATATTTGGCACTGACCATCATTCTACTATGCCTGATTATTTCTCACTAACATGGAAGTCCTAATTTGAGCAAAAAGTTGATGATCAAAGCAGAAAAAACCCAACAGACCACGGCCACTGCATTGCACTATATTCTTTTATTATTTTTTTTTACTATTTATTAGTTTTGAGATGTCTGATTTAATTTTAATAATTGAGGGCACTTAGTTTTTCTTTGTAGAAGTAATATAATATTTTACTGATTCACTTTCAAGCTAGAGGACATCTCAGTAATTCAGTTAACAAATGAACTGCAATGGTTTTTGTGTGTGGAAAGTGTTAAGTCGATAGCTTGTAAAGTCAGCAGTTTGACAGCATACATGAACTAAGTATTCAGTAGCTATGGTTATACATGCCTCACAGTCACATAGCCCTCACCTCTCCCTGCATATACCCCAACAAAAGAATAAAGATTAAAGACAAAAAGAAGGTAATGTTCAGGTAATGACTTCATCCAAAGACTATGATAGCACTACGCCCCTCGAGGCAGTTCTTGCTGCTCTACAATGAGCAACAAGAAAAAAAGTCACCAACTTGATCAATTACCAATGGCCTTAAGATGAATGCCAGTGGTTAGATCCAAAGGATACAATTCAGAAACTAATGGGCACAAAAATAATTACATAAAACAATTTGGGGAATTGAGGCTGAGTGGGTTGTAATCCACACAGACTAACAAACCAAATGACAGTTCCAAACATTGAAACAAAAGCCCCAACCTTTCTGTACAACTGCTTGATTTCCCATAGAACTCTATATTGAAGTTACCTGCAAGAAGGCATATTTTCACTCTTTTTTAAGCTCAAAAAGCCTTTTTTTTTTTTTACTGGGGAATTCACTCATCTTATTTCCATAAAGACAGTAGCAATCACAGGCATTTTTTCAAGCAGCCAATATTACCCTTATGACATTATTTAAGCTGCTGAAACGTACAGACAGAAATCTTACTGTGTGAATAATGCTGCTGCATAGTGTTGACCACAAGTGTCCATGTGTTAAAATCCACAGAGAGAAGCAAACAAAATGCAGAAGGCAGCTTAACTCAGAGTGAAAGAATCAGTTCCTCCCTGCAACACATGCAATCTAGTCCATCAGCATTTTGCTAACAGAGGAAGGTTCTACACCAGAGTAAAACCAGATCAAAAAGGCCAGAAAACCTGAAATTGCAACAGAGGATATCAACTGGCCTTTATTATCATATGCAGATGTGGAGTAGAAATTTGTGGAATTACTTAAGTTTCCAGTATTTATTCTCTTCCCCTCTCTTTCACCTTCAGCTTCACTTCCTACCTGTGTGCTTTTTTTGTATTTAAAAAAACCAAACCTTAATCTCCTTAATAGCATCCTTTGACACTATTCCCTAAATTAGTTAGGATGCATCATTTCTTGTTGCATGTCTAACATGTTCAGTTCTAGCACTCAATAATGCTGTTACCAAATTTTCTGCAGCAACTGTTTATTTCTCCATGGCTTCATAGATTTCCCCATATGTTCTGTCTGTTATTGGCAAGAGAGGAAGAGAAAAACCTACCATTCTTGCACCTTCATCAATTAGAGATGCAGCTGAGCTGTAATGAAGAAGGAGTTTAGAATTAAAACTATCTGATTGAGGAAAATAATCATCATGGGAGGGCTTTAAAGATCAGTTACTTGTTTGAGAAGCCCACACCCCAAATTGAGGTGCAAGAGCTATATGAAACATATGCATCCTTGCATGGATACTGCTATGGTAGGAACGTGTTCCAGTGTAATTCGATGAGTCTTATCAAAGGGAAATAGAGTCATTTGCTCACTAAGGCTAATTTTGATTTCTTCTTCCCTGAACTCCACTGGAACAGGTATCAAAGTGACAGCTCACATTCCTTCAATTGGCAGTAATGGAATAGCTCTTGGTGGCTTTTTGCAAGTCATGTATGTAGGCAATAAGAGGCCTGCAAGCCAGTTACCAGAGCACATTAAAAAAAAAAAAAATTAAAAATCAACATTTAAAATATTCAACTTGCTCAACAAAGAATGCACCTTGATTAGTAGAGTGTATTAAATTTCACCTACTTAAGTTTGCAGCTTGATTAGTGAAGTATGCAGCTTAATTAGCACAGCATGCAACTCATGACAACACGCACAACCTAAAACTGAAACTAATGGTAAGACCCAACAGAATCCCCAGTAGGTGTCTCTATGTAGAACATGTAGTGCAGAAGACTCAAAGCAGGCTCTTAGATCTGTAAAAGAACAATTAAAATGTTCAGTTCCAGTATCAACTTTATGACTTCGTAAGGTTTTTGATTCAGGTTGTAAACCTTCAACTGCCCAGTAGTTGGTGTAGTCAGGCAACAGATAGCTTGTTCCAGTGCAAAACCAAACAGCTTCCCCACCAGTAAAGCTGGTCACTGTTACGCAGCACACATTTACTCATCATCCACAGGCAGTAAATATCCAAATCCAGCTTTCAGTATTTCATTTTAAGGACACCTAAGAAAGCATCATTGGCCATCTAAAACATGATTTCATTATCACAGGACAATTAGGGGAAATATTTGAACATAGCTAGCATTTCAGCAATTGAGGTAAATTATCATTACCATTTACATACTAGCAAGCTAACAACAAGCATTAGATGGGGGATCAACTCTACACAATTAGGATCTGAGGGCATTTCAGATACAAATCAAGTTTGGATTCTAAATAAATTTAAAGCTAAAGATTGTTCAGACACAGTGTTTAGACTGCTTTGCTGCCCCAAAATAAATTCTAGCGTCATAAGGTAGTAACTTCACTTTCAAGAGACTATAACTGCACATTCTGTCCCTAAACTATAAAGAAATGCTGTTATAGATGTAGCTTTCTGTAGCTATCACTCTACATTGTATTACCTTAATGGTGTCACACACAGCCCTATGGTTATCCTATAAATGCTGGGAACACGAGATGAACTCAGTGTTGCTATTTATGGTACAGACTCCAAGACTGCTGCACTTAATTCAAACACTGTGTATTGTCTACAGGGGAATGTAGATAACACAGAATACATGGAATTTACCAGAGCAAAATCTAAAACTAGAAGTACCTGAAATTAAACAATTCTCAGCCCCTTTTGGATACTATGGATTCACTAGGGCAAAGAAAAACAGGTATGTGTCTCAAATTCCTAGATACTCAGCTGTTTCTCAGAGGAACTGGATGCCATTCCCACCTCAACCAACCTAGAGCTATTATAGTCAAGGTTTTGGCCTGTCAACTTCTGCAACAATTAGAATAAATAAAAACTATTGTCCAAAAAATAAGGTACAGAGATTACCACTTTCAAGCCCTGTGTCAAAAAACCCAGACTCACCCAACCTAAATACTCAAAATCTTTTAATTCCTTAGAAAGATTTGCTTTACTAAGAAAAACAAGTAAATATCAAACAGCATTGAGCTATGGTTGAAGTTTCATCTTATAGCTCCTACGTGGCAAATATGAACATACACGCACAGAAAAAAACCCTCAATCTTTCAGTTAAGAAGTTAAGCCTCAGGTAAGACTGAAAAAGGCTGTATTGTTCTCACATCTTTCCATGAATCTAAAACCAGCATACTGATAGAAGAACACTAGCATCAGTTTAGACCCACTTCTGAAAGGTCATGCCACCAGAAATAAGAAATGTAAAATCCTTCCCAGTTTGGGCATTAGGACAACCTGAAAATCAAAAGGTTAATTTTCTGATTGCATCCTTTCTATCACAGCCTCCTGGATGGGATTCACATTCTATCATGTTTCTGGAAGTAGCACAAAGGTGTATTTAAAAGTCACGTGTTGGTCCATTAGTCACAATGTTAGGTCCCCTTCTAGTGTATACTTCTGTATAATAAAAAAAATCTGTTTACTCTAACCATTTAATCTCCTGTGCCAGCTGACTGGTACTGTCCCTGTTCCTTATTGCCATACATCTATGCAAATATTTCTGCCACGTAGTTCAGAAAAAGTATTAGAAACTTTTATATTTCCAAAGTGCTGTCTATTTTAAACATCTTCATTTGGAAACGAGTAATGCCATATTTTATATTTTTAGCATGTATATTTTAATTAGAAGTATTTTCTTTTTGAAAACTCTAATTGGAGTATCAAATTAAAATAAACAGTGTTCACTTGCTAAAGTATTCCACTGATCGCTTCCTGGTACAGTAAAGGCTAAGATGTTAAGCTTTCATTCTATGAACTTAAGCAGGAGAACTTGCAATAAAACTTGAAGTGTATTTAATATTAGATTGAGTGGATTAGGAAAACACATTGGATAATATTACAGGTCTTAATGAATTGAAAATTCCACTGTCTACAGCAGCCCTTATTCAGAAGGCTTACTAAGTCTTAAACGCTAGTACTCCAGCAAAGCAAAGGAGCCTACAGGACAGCTGTCTTAGTAGCTATGAATATAGATGCAAAGGAGTTTTAACCTGTATTTTTACTCATATCCATTTTACACCATGCTGTATTCACATAGCCTTCTTCTAAATATACAGTAATATGACTAAGTGAAGACTCCTGCTGTTCTTTTAATTTGGCAGCCAGCGGATTTTGCATAAATTTTTGGTCATCCTAAATGTTAAAGGAAAACATTTCTGTAAATAGATCAATGTCATAACATTATTTGAAGTACACTACTTCCCCTATTTGAAACATTGCCAGTCATTCCCTATCCATTCCTGGAACCACAGACTTTAAAACACCAAGTAGTTTATTAACTTCAGTTGAAGTAAAGCATTGCTATTAACCCATCAATCACTCCTCTCAACTCTGTACCATAGCTGCAGGACTTTTTTTACCAGATTTTAAAAAGATGACAGAACCATTTGAAAGAAGTGTAGGTGTAGAGTCCTGCACCTGGAAATGAATAATACTATGAACCAGTACAGATTAGGGGCTGACCTGCTGGAAAGCAGCTCCAAGGAGAAGGACCTTGCAGTACTGGTGGATAAGGTGATCTCCATGGGACATCAATGTGCCCTTGAAGCCAAGAAGGCCAATGGTACCCTGGGATGCATTAAGAAGAGTGTCCAGCAGGTTGAGGGAGGGTCTTCTCCTCCTCTGCTCTGCCCTAGTGAGACCAAATTTGGAATACTCTGTCTAGTATCAGAAGTGAAGATGGTATTTCTACCCATTAGCCTAGAACCAGGCAAGAGTTAGAGTATGCTAAACTACCTTCTCAATACAACCTGAGACTATTTTCTGAAAAGTCCTATCAACTATGAGAAGCAAGACCAAATGCAACACTGAGATGAGCTCAGTTCTGAACAGAACTAGACATAGAAACATGTAGAAGCATTTTCTGGTTTGACCCTTTTAAAAGATCCAATGCAATGCTCACTCTTGCAGCTGGTATAATTTACCAAATCCTACACAGCAATAACGCAGGAGTCATGCGTGAAGGCAAGAAGAGGGGTAGTTAATATTATTGAACTATCCATGATTATTGCCTGGGATACAGCAAAACACGGAAGAAAAGGGAGTTGGGAAAATTAGAAGCATGGACTGATGACAACAGAAGATGGGTTAGGAGCTCATGTAGATTCAAGGTATTTCAGATGTTTCCTCTCCCACAGATACATCCCCTCCTATTCAAAGAAATAGCTGCAGTACCACAGAATCCACCATGTGGTGTCTGTTAGCAAATGTTGACTTTTGCATGGTGACTGCTGTAGGTATATCTAGATTGTGTATTTAAACATCACAGTTCTGTTTTCATTTCTTGTAAGAAGCATTTGACTGAGGTTAATGTTTTATATCAACAGAGTAAAAATAGCTAATTCTGGGCCCAAAGGTCATACACATCAGCACAACTTGAGTTCTGAAGTGCTTTTAACCTTGATTTTTCCTTGTAAGCCAGGTCCTTTAAAATATACAACACATTCAACCCAGTCTCATAAGCACTGGGGGGGGATGAAAAAACCCAAAAAACCCACCAGTTTCACTCTCTTTGAAGATTATGGATTTATTATGGAAGACCTTAATAATTACTTGCCAGAAAATACACAAGACAAATTCAGTTCACAGAATGGAATACAAATCTGAGATATCAGCACACAGAAGAAGGAAGGAAAAAAAAAAAAAAAAAGACATTTTCTCCATCTGATTCATTAGATTTTTGGCACCCAAATTAAGTTCTGACAAGCTAGTATTCCCGGCACAGTAAAATATTATTGTTCCACTAGCTTTGCTCCAATGTTTAGTCATAAGATCTATACAATAATAACAGAACAGTGGCCTATCTTGACCAACAGTACATTAGTTATTATCTGCAGCACAAACACCTACCACTTTATGCTAACATTTTGGCAGTTAATCTAAACATAGCACTTAAAGCTACATCATAATTTTGAGATCTAACTGGGTCATTTTCCTTCCAGCTGGCACCAGTAAAAAGTATTTTATAACAAAAAAGTAAATGAAACTTCTTTTACGAGGGTTTTTTTTCCTTCTTTAATGGCAGGAGCACAAGTATGATTTCAAGCACACACGACACATTTTTCAAGGCCTGTTTGTGGTGATGGTAGCTTGGTGAATTACAATAAGATTTATTGTGTAGTGGTGTATGTCTAATTTTCCATCTACTGCTAGGAGCTTCAGTTGGCGGGAACTAACAGAGACACCCATTATGTACAGCCTGGTTTAAACTGTGGTTTTGGTGCAAACTTTCAGGGACAGGAACTCACTGCACATGCTGGCAAGAGGACAGGGAGAAAGTTGTTGAAAAGAACAAAAAAGGACTTTTTAAATGGCTTCTTAAATATTTGGTATCCCATTCATCGTCAAATTGTTTTGTGGATAAGGGGGAGAAGTGGGGAGAGAAGTCACAAGAGATTTTTCTGTATAAAGCAAGGCAGCTAATGACTTCTTGTTATTGTAGCAAGGTCTCCTGCTGACAGGAGTCAAAATTAACAGTTCACCAGAACAGATTTGCAAAACTTTATACTCCACCATTTTTATTTCCAACCCCCCCCCCCTTTTTTTTTTTTTTTTTTTCTTTTTTTTTTTTTTTTTTCCCTTTCTTTCTACCAGACACCCCAGTACTGGAAACACAAAGGCCTTCGTAAATAAACATTCAGAGACTTCTTTCCCATGTCTTCCTATATCTTACTCGGTTTTTTTCAAATGTTCTGTATACACTCGCAGGTAGCCAACTTGACATAGTCCATGCAAAGTGAAGGTGGGGAGAGAAAGTAACAGCAGGAAGGAATAACAAGAGGAAAAGATACAATAAGAAAAAAGCAAAGTCCCAGAGGGATTTTCACTAAGAGATAAGGGATGAGAGGTTAGCAGGAATGGAGAGAGAGCTTGAGGAGAATAAAAGGTTGGGGGAAAAAAAATTAAATGGGAGTGGAAAATAACAGTATAAATAATGTAGTGTAAGACTGCAATAACAGAGTAAATTCCTTATTCAGGCTAGAGCTGGGGGCTGTCTTACTGAGCCACAATGGACAACGTCATGTTCATATGCTGTGTGCTTCATCACAGAGATCTTGCTGTAGACAAGCTCCACAACCACATCCCTACTTCCTTAGGAACATCTTGTCAGGAAGAAAGCCATAGAACACACCGTGTTTCTTCCACACCAGTGTAACACAGGGGCAAGGAAAGATGATTTGCATAGTCTGTTCCATAACTGGCACTCAGAAAAAGCATCTTGCTTAAACCATGCAAATCAAGCAAAAAGTGAATACAGTCTGTAAAAATGCTGTCCTCTCATTGGTGGACATTTAATATATCCAGTTTTATGCTTCAAGTTTACAGTACAGAGTAGTGACCTAGGAAAAATACCTTTTTTTTTTTTTTTTTTTAAAGATTAGTTACCACTCAATATCCTCATAAAATGTGCTTGAACTATCAAATTTGATGTGATCTTTTTTGATTCTCTCAGGGGTGTTGATTCACCATCTATAACCTACAATGTAGTTCCACAGCCACACACTGGATGGCACTGTTAAAATTAGTCGTCACCAAATCTGTTCTCCATTCTGACTCTGTAGACAGCAGATTCAAGGCAAAGGTATTTTACTCCCCAGAATTGTACTTACCCACCACAAACTGATATCACTCACTTTTATGTCTGGTTACTCAGTTTTATTTTTACTTTGTATCAAGCATGGAAAACCAATGCCTGCAAATGTATTAATGCTACATTATGATTTTTGGATGCTTTGGCAGCAGAGAGAAGAAACAAGCAATTGGGTGTGGTATTACAATGTGCAATGTGGTATTTCATTCTCTCTAGAGATCTGTAATTTTATGCATGTTGAAAAAAATTTTAAGGAAACTTAATGCATAGAACATAAGGAACCAATTTTCTTCCTTAAGGAGAAAAAATAAAAACAAAACAAAAAAACCAAAACAAAACCACCTTTGGGCTGTAAGAATTAAAAACATCAGTCCAAATGGAACCATTCAGCAAACTCGTGTGGGCAATAGGCAGAGTTAAGAAACAACCGTTAATTTTTGTCTGCCTCCTTTTTGCTGCTATAGCTCTCTCAATCATCACTCAATTCATTAGTGCTCTGTAATTGCATGGACATAAATTCTATATAAGGGTAACAGCAGACAGAGACACTCTTGTACCACATTGACCCAGTCAGAATAAAGGACATCACAGAAGCTTGTTGTTGTTTTCAGATAAATGCAGAGACAGAAGGTCCAAGAAGAGATATGAAGTACAGTTAGAGTCCACCTAAGGCTGTCTCAAAAAAGCAAACTTAATTCAGATTTCTGCTATTACACCCTTGCCAAAAATCCTCTTCTCATCTCTAATCAAGATATTAGTTCAACCATACGCAGGGCAGCAAGGGTGACCCTATGCTGTCATGCAGAAAAGATGGTATTGTACAGCGCAGCACTGTTCTATGTCCCGACATGGAAGCAAGGCTCCAGAAATAGCTTATACCTGTAGGTGATATTTAAAAAGAAAACCCACACATATGCTTTCAAGAATCTTTAGTACAACATACACATTGTGTGGACTGTAGTCTGGAACAAAATATTATATAACAGTGCCAGACAGGCTTCTCAGCACTTAGATTGTTTAAAAAAAAAAAAAAAAAAAAAGTACTAGACACAGCACATCCTTGATGCCAGTGCCTTTTTCTTTTTTTTTTTACCAGTTGGAAGGGGTACAGAACTTGTGTTGTAGAAAATGGTTATTAACATCTGTATATTGACAGCAGGGGTTGAAACTGCATATTTTTAGGTCTATGTTAATCCAGTCTCGTGTAATAGCTAATGGTAACTGCAGCCCCCTTCTCCACTTATTTGTCAGCTTAAGAAACCTTCACATTACACTTGAAAAGCAGATTAATCACAAACTGCTATAGCTGCAACTAGCATAAAATAGCACTACCACATCATTAGTATGTTCTTCCAGATAACTAGGTAAACTCTCTAGACAGGAAAAAGTTAAACACCCAGAAAAATTCCTTTAGGAAGTGATCTTCAAGTTATACTTATCTGGCACAAGATACAGCAAAGCTGGGCATAATTATCTCAAGTATTCAATGGATTCATGGCACACAAAGCAAAAACAGGCAAGCTGAGGTTACCTTGAAGGTTCCCAGCATTGTTTTCCATAGAGTGTCACCCACATCCTTGAATCTTTCTCTATTCTATTTTTTTCTAACAAATGCTTCAACACAGAGTCCAGAACACTGCCCTCCCAAGATACTAGAACAAACCTGCCTATGATTATCTCTCTCTAGACTTTACATATCTTGCCCCACACAGGCTTGTCATAACTCACCCATACAAAGAGACAGAAAAGAAATGGGTAGAGGATGTTATACCCTAGCAAACTAACTTCACAATACCTCCTCCAGTTGGTAAGGCTCAGTGCATTGGGGCAACAGTTCCCCTACAGGAATTCTACTTCAGATCTCAAAGAGATTTTAGCATGACTGGAATCAGTAGCCTGAGCCTTTGAAAGAAAGCTCCATCAGTATCTGCTGGCAGCCAGATGAAAACAGAAGTGCAATTCACAACTTTTAAGAAAACAATTCACAACTCGCATGTACAAATTCTTAAGCTCACAAACCAAAAGAAAAAGAATTTTCAAAGGCTATTAGTCTCCAGACTCCATCTACCACAGGCCTTTGTGCTGGAAAGTCTCAGCCTAAGATTAAAGGCTAATTTCCCCTCCATAATGAGCTGTGTTTTCTGTTGAAGTTCACCACCACAACACATACTGGTAGAAGTACTATTGTATCAACCTTTAAAACCAGAGGAGCATTAGTTTAGATAATCTCAGTTACAAATTACTTTGGAATGCCTCAAGACCTTGAAGAAACTCCCCTTTCACATGTAATTTTAATAAAGGGAGGAATAAAGTAGACATTATTTTACCCTGTTGCAAAGAAAGCCAAATAGAATAACCCAATAAACCAATTTACTGAGGAAAATAACTCCAATAACCAGACAGATAGAATATTAAGAGTACCAAATTATATTACCTCTTTCTTTATATAGATGCATCTAGCAATGTGAACAAAGTCAAGACAGAGAACTCATCCAGAGGTTTCAAAAACAGCAGAGTAGTTTTGCAAGTGATCAGAGTAAGGTCTTCTAGCTTTGCAAATACAAGACTGCCTTCTACAAGAGCAAAATGCTGAGTTTTCTGTCTCGCTTTTATAGAAAACAGGTGTAATACCTTAACACATTTGTGTTATCAGACCCTGATGCAGATCAGCTGTGTTATCCCAGGAAGGGTTAGTTCCTTCTATGGCTAAACAGAGATTTGAGACACCTGGGCCAACATTTTAGTTCCCCAGGTGTCTTCTTCCTCACCCAGGGCTACCTTGGGCAGACAGACACACACATGGAGCAGGTTTTCTCCTTCCTGGAAAGCTTTTTGTCAGTGTAATATGGCAAGGAAAGCTTAATCTCATCTGCACGTACTAGGTCTGTTGTGCCAACGCACTAGAAAGAAGCAAACCCCCAAAACTGTAAGGAGAAAGTCACAGACTGTGTTGCTTACAATCCATGCTAATGCCAGTTCTGCCATTCTTCATTGTTTGAGAACTTAGTAGGTACTTGGGTCCTGCTTTTTCCATGTCCTGTCTTGTATTTACTATGGCAGATGGCTTAGCTGAAGTCAAGGTACAAGACACAAGCTACAGCTAGCTTGTTCACTCATAGAACCATAGAATCATAGAATCCTAGGGGTT
Source organism: Heliangelus exortis (assembly GCF_036169615.1). NCBI lineage: Eukaryota > Metazoa > Chordata > Aves > Apodiformes > Trochilidae > Heliangelus > Heliangelus exortis. The sequence continues at coordinate 10,742,221 of NC_092439.1, forward strand.
GGAAGGGACCTCGAAAGATCATCTAGTCCAACCCCCCCTGCCAGAGCAGGGCCCCCTAGAGTACATCACATAGGAACGTGTCCAGGTGGGTTTTGAATGTCTCCAGTGAAGGAGACTCCACAACCCCACTGGGCAGCCTGTTCCAGGGCTCTGTCACCCTTACAGTAAAAAAATTTTTTCTGATATTCAACTTGAACCTCCTATGCTCCAATTTACACCCATTACCCCTTGTCCTATCACTGGTCACCATTGAGAAAAGCCTAACTCCATCTCCCTGACACTCACCCCTTACATATTTGAAAACATTGATCATCATCCAAAACTTTCTGGTCAGATTTCAGAGGCAAGATTACTTTTAAAACCCCCCAAGAATTCCCACTTTTGCTGTACTGAGGAATCATCCTGCAGAACCAATGTTGAAATGGGTGGGAAGGCAGCAACAGTTCTCATCTCTAGTAGTCACATTATACACTGATTAGCATTTTTACCTTTCAGGAAACTACAAAAGGAATCATAGAAAAAAAATGACATTTTATTAAAAAGGAAGGTGAGAACAAAGTTCCAATTTCTGGTACTCTGTCACATTTCACTGTAACATGCAGCATTAACTCATTATTGATGGACTAACTATTTACCATAATATTTTGCTTTTCCAATAAAGAAAATATCATGTTTAAGGTGATTCTCTGAAGTCATCAAGCAGCCCTAGAACTCAGTGTGGAGCAGAGTTTGTGCTCTGTGAATGGGTGTATAAACATTGAGAGATAAAAAAAGACAATCCAAAAAGTTTGGAACTGAAAGCGTTAATTGTTCGTCTTCCAAAACCATCAGGCCTCCAAAGGCTAGGGACTTCCACAATGGCCTAAGAGAATTAGGTACTTCTAAACCTACTGCATTTCATTGGAATTTAAATACCTCTATTTCTAAGTCTGCCCTAAAAGATTTAAGGTGGCACTGTTCCTTTTTAATTTACCATTCTCAAACTCGGTGCCTTATGTTCAGTGGGTACTGTGAAACAATACAAAACCCTCAGTCAAAGCCTTCCATGGCATGAGGAGTGGCAGCTGTTGTAGGACTAGGATGTCTCCTAGCAATTTAGTTTTTCAGTCATTTGTACTGCAAAGTATTGTCTACTTTCCTGAATTGAGAGGAAAAATGCAAGCATAAGAAGAATTCATCATTCAGAAACATAAGCAGATGAAATTCCTGATTAACATGAGGTGAAAATCCTACATCCATTAGCCTAACAAGAACCCCATTTGCAGTTTAAAAAAAAAACAAAGCAAAACAAACAAACAGAAGTGTGAGAAATTATGCATCTGTTCCCACCAACAGCAGTAAAAAGCCAGGAACAGGTTTGCACCCAGATAGCTACATTTTGGGTGCCAATATTATATTAATTACATTAAAAATGGAAAAGCAGAAACCCTTCTGCCTTCTTCATTTAGCTCATAACCATTTTTTCGCTATTTTTTCTAGAAAATGAGTGTTTTTCCATTTAAAAGGTGAGAGCCACTCCGTAGTTACAAGTGGTACTTTTTGACTTGCTTAATATAACCCTGTGGCTACAATTAACACAACGGATAAATAGCAGATCAAATTACGGTCTGATCCTGATTTACTTATAGGTGCAATCCTTGCGATAAATTGCAGCTTAAGCTGTTGGAGGTAGATGAGGAGAGGTGGGAAGCACAGTCTAGGGTGCCTGAATTTTAAGTGTTCAGACATTAAAAGCAAGTGTGTGAAAGAAGATTAACAAAATAAAGATAGATAATTTCAAAATTCTACATTGCCTTTGTGATTACTATAAGATTCCAAATGTAAGATGCATGTTTTTCACAAAGCTTTAAGACATGGTAGCAAATTTTGTATTTCTCTGCATGGGCTATTTAATGCTGTTATCCCTCACATGGGAATAACATTTTCAAAAGAGCAAAAGAACAGAATTTTTCTTCTCATTATTTCAGAGTGCTTTAGGTTCATTTCAGAACTTCATTGTCTTTGAAGTTCAGGGAATAAGGGAATGCATACCGTTTCCATGCATGGTCTTATTGTTGTGGAAATCCACTAGCTCATCCACTTAAAAATGAATAAATAACTGAACCAATTTGAAGTCCTTCACAACCTATAGTTCTTACAGGCATCTTAAGAATGCATACCATCTGATCTATTCCATTTGCAATTCAATCACAAACTCCTTGCAGTATAAAAACAAAAACATTGTAAAAGAAGTGTGTATTGTCTTTAGCATGATTTTCAGGGAGGGATTGAATCAAGAAAGGTAGTTTTATGAATTACTGTCTGAAGCATATAACATCAACTATGAATCCTAAGGTTGTACCTGGAAAAATACTGTGCACTTGCAATCAAGCACTGAACCAATTGTCTGCTTCCTGTGACACAGGTGGGAGCTGGACGTAGTCAGAACTTCAAAGAAGCCACCTGTTACCTGAAAAATAAAAGAGTAACCAGATAATTTTAAGTAATTCACTGTCCTTTATCCCATGAGCTGCTGACCAGACAATATATTTTTGTGTTTCTAGTCTTTCTTTCTGTCATCACATAAACTAGCAAAAGGTAGTGGTAATGAGCTTTTCTACATTCACTGTTACAGCCTTAGCACTTTCCAAACACTCTGTTTGGTAGTATGCCTACCAAGGTTGCTCTGTTACACTACAACGATTTTGGTTTTTTTTTTTTTTTTTAGGGGGGGGAGGGGGGAGGAGGTTGTGTTTTTTTGTTGGGTTGTTTTGTTTTTTTTTTTCATTAAACTTCAGAGAACACTGTGAAGAAAACATAAGAACATGCTCCAACCTGCCTTTTCTACCTTTTGCTCCTTCTATGGCAAGACAGAAAGAACAATACAAAATAATCAGCCCTCACATTCTCGGGTAACTTGGACCTTTCTTCCTGCAGACCAGGTTTGTCCCAGAGATCAGAAATTCATTCCAGCTGGGGGCACTTACCACAGCTGGCCCTTCACATCAAACAGCTCACAGACCAAGAATCACCTGCTGTAGAGGGTGGGACTCACCTCTATTCTGCTCAGACCATATCATCAAGTCTCTTGATCCCATTGCAGGTGTGCAGATACATTTAAGACATCTTCCTCAGCAGCAAAGACCCTAGTAGGAAAAATGGAGGTTGGGTCAAAATTTTTAAGTTTTAAGATAAAGTGTCAGTCTTTTTCTGACTGATCATATGTTGTGACTACTGAATTCCACAAGGAAGAAAAATTAAGCGTTCATATACCTATTCTGAGATATTCCTCAAGGTTCTGCTGCTGCCAGCAACACTGTGAGAATCGTAATGCCCGGTACACACTCCTTGCATCCCTCACCCTGCGACACGAACCCTACTCAGCCTCACCCAGCTCCAGCACCCACAGCAGACGTGGAGTGAATGCTTTAACCCCAGATCATAAGTTTAGCACTCAATTCTGTTGAGGAGAATTGGGGGTGCTGGGAGGCTGCCAGAAACAAGGAGGGGAGAGAGGTATGTACTTGCCACCTCTCCTTCTGCAGCAGCGATCTGCAGGACGAGATACAGCAGGGGTGCCCAAAGGGCACAGGAGAAAACGAAAAAAAAAAAAAAAAAAAAAAAAAAAAAAAAAAAAGAAGAAAAAGTTCACCACCCCGCTGGTAGGGAGCTTGTCGGAGAGCTGGAGAGGCAGCAGCCCTGAGGCGACGGAATCCACTGCCCTCAGCCCAGCTGCGCGAGCACAGCCGTTATTTAACGGTCATCCCGCGCAGGACACGCGCCTGGCCGTTGGGCGACCGTTACCCCCTGCACGCGCCCCCTGCAGGGGGCGGTGTGGGGGCTGAGGGGCGGGCGCTGCTGCCCCTCCAGGCCCGGGGGGTGCGCAGCGCCTCGGTCTCCCCTCTGCTCCGAAAAGCTGCAGAGCAGCAGCCAGGCGTGTTTAGCTGTAACAGCCCAGATAGACCCCGATAATGAATCTGTGAAATGCTGGATGGCATCTCTGAAAGAAATCTACCCTGTCCTGGAATAAGAACTGGGCTGTACCAACTCACAGACATTACAAGCTGGCTGAACCCCACAGCCTTGCTGCCCACTCTAACAATGTTTGTTCCCCCTCTGGACTTCGGAGGGGCTGGGAGGAGCTGGTGATTTGAAATAATTATGTTACTATGCTCACAATTTTGTAATTTTACAGGTCTACCTTAAATAAGTGATAAATTACAAATACAGAAAATTATCATTAAACCATCTATCATGATAAAACAAAAAATCTCTTATCAACTATTACAAATGTATGCATGGGAGAAGTGAAGTGATGCCTTTCTCAATACAGATTACTGCAACTCAGCGAAATATCATGATATTAATATTTATACTTACTTTCCTTGAAATACGCCCTTTTTCCTTTATAATGATCTAAAACTGCTATAGATTATCTAGTGCTTCCCTCCTGTACTTGGAGGCATATAAAATGAAGCCAGCATTCAGGGGGATTTTTCAGGCTCTCTCCATAGCTATACAGATAAAATCGTATACACTGACTATCCCCCACTTTTTCTTTCAGCCCATATTAGACTTCTGAAAATGAGAAGAGCTTAGTGGTAACTATGTCATGCTCCTCAAAATAGGTAGTTTGTACCTAAAGGTTTTTCCAGAAGTCCTTTTTCCTCAACATGTGGCAAAAGACTTGTATTTCTTTTTGTGGGGGTGTTTTTTGAGGGATTTCTTTTTCCCTTCCCAGCACTTACCCTTTGGTTTTCCAGCAGCTGCAGCTATTCCAGTGGAATTGCAGTATGGATTTCCTGGTGTTTGAATAAAAGATATTTCATTGTTATTAAGTAATTTGATCGTTAAAATCAATTATCTCCAGATTTTTCTGAACTGAGTTTGTTGAATTTTAACCAACTCCTGCAAAAAGAAAAAAAAAAAAAAAAAAAAGGGGGAGAAATTTAGCATCCTAAATATTTTAAATCATATGACGGACTTGGCAATTCAGTTGTACATAGGCTGTTTTTGTTCTCTGATTATCTTCCATTAAAAAAAAAAAAAAAAAGGGTGTTGGAAAACTCCTCAGCAAGGCCCTTCCCTGTAAGATCAGGCTGCAAGCTTAACTGCTAACTTGCCCCCCAGCCACTTCACCTACCAAAACACCGTACTGTGTACTAGGACAGGCTGTATCCATTAGCAGCCCAACATAATGGCTGTAGGTGCTAAGGAAGGTGCAGATGTTCACCAGGCTCAGATGCTCCTGTTAGGTAATGTCCCCTAGGAGCACTGTTGAATATCTAACTACTGGCTCGGTGGACAAGTAATCTAACCCAGCAGAACAGTTACTGTGTTTTGAATTGTATAGGTTGTGACTAATTAGTAGTGAACACACAGTAGCTATTAAGAAATGGTGACAGAGATGCCTTTTCATTTTTTGTAGTGTCTTGTGGACTAGGGTCCCAGTGCATGGCTGTGGATCTGGCACAATATATTTCCTGACTTCCAAATATAACCCTGTGTGGCCTGACTTAAACAGGAGTTACGTGCCTAAAGTGTGAGACACCTCGCTCATAAAATTCAAGCTGGATATCGTGGAAGTAATGCAAAAGTCAGGGGTTGTTGTACTTTCCGTTCACAGATTTTCTGCTTACATCCCATTTTTGAAACCTAAATTAAAATGATTAGTTGATTTCTTCACACATCCTGCTAGTAGCTAATTAACAAGAAGAGTGGCCAAAAATACCCAAATAATCAATATGCATTTCTTTTGTAATTTGATTATTTGAGGAGAATTATTTAAAGCTCTAATAATTACCTTTTTTCATACCAAGTGATCCTTTGCTGATGAACTGCAACAGCAACCAGATCTCTAAGTAGGTTTTAATACAAGTATAGAAGCTTTTAAAGTCTGTGGTGTCAAAGTAAATTACAGTGTCCCTAAATAGTTCTTAATACAACTGACCACAGAAATTTCTACTGGGCAATTATGTTTTAATGCATCAGTCATCCAGTAGGCATTAAGACAAAGCAATACAGCTCTGAAGAAACGGGTTATGGACTGTCATGTCAAGAACCCAAATACTAACCTGCAATGGCCTTGTTATTATTAGAACTACTAAGGGTCAGATTCCAATTAATCTGCAGATTTAACAGTTCTCCACTGTAGTGGGTCTTGATACAATTAGGCAATAACAGATGACAGGAAGGATACTTCCTGGCAGTTAATGACCAATGGCATTATATATTTGAAGGCCCTTAACCCAGCTGGTCATTAACTGCTCATAGGCACAACCTGGAGCTCATATTTTCTATTGTAAAACACATATTAAAGAAATAAATCAACTACTATTTTTCTTCCCTCCTGTCCCCCCTGCTCAGACCTCATGCAAGCTGCTGCTGTTGGGCTACTGAAATAGAAATTAATTGCCGCAGGAAAATCCCAGTGCAAGTAACCAGTGGGGAGACATCTTGTAATCCTGAAAACTGCAGTGAGTCCTAAGGGCTCCCAGGGAACCTGCAGCTGGTGAGCAGTTTGTGTTCTGAGGCAGCAACTCCTCTCTGGGCAGGACAATCGAGCAGCAGGAGAGATTCAGTTCTCCTCTTGCTTGTGCTCTGTTGTTTGGTGCCACAGAAGTGGCTCACCTTCCAGTGCAGTATGACCTTCCTGTGATAACTGGAATAACAACAGTAACTTAGGAGGCCAATTTCTTACTTGTCCAGCACTGTGCTTTCCCTAAGACCACTTTAATGTTGATGGAATAACTAGCTGATAGCTTACCAGAAAGCTTAAAGTGCATAAGTCAACATTTATGAAAATTTAGCTATCATAACATAGTCAATGACTTTGCTTTTGACCCCTAAGTATTTAATCACATAGATTAATAATGCAGTGTGTCATTTTTAATAATTTCATGTACGATGCTCTCTCTGGGGACATAAACATTCATTCCCACTTAGATGTTTAATGGTGGTTTGTTCAGTAACTGAAATTAGGCTGAAATGTGATGTAATGCACAAAGTGCAGTTACATTATAGTACAGTACACTTCAATATAATTTATTCTTTTCCTATGAGATCCATGACTAATTACTAAGTCAAAAGTCAATCATATTACACAACTGGCAGCGGTTTACAGACATGGCAATATGGCAACTATAGGGGTTTTGTTGTCAACTGTGGTTAGTTAATGTTATATGCAGCAGAAAAGGAGAAGGCAAAGAGAGAAGAAACATGAGAACCATTTTGTCTCATTTGTACTCAATAAAAAAAATCCTTTGAGATTATGTTGTTAGCAACAGCACTTCCTGCTTACAAAATTGATGGTACCCATTCAATATTAAAAATTTGGTTGGTTATCATGCATGTCTTTTACAGCATATGGTGTTAATGGATTTTGGAGGCTGATAAATGCCTTTGTAGAATGGAAAGGCATGGGGAAAACCTAAGAGCTGGGAGGTTCAGGCACTAAATGTAAAAAGAAGGCCATCTGAACAGGCCTAGTTGCATTTTTCTGTCCATCAAGTCCTCATGATGAGTCTTCAATGCTAACTTCAAAGGACTAATAGAGGATGCATAGAAGAAGTCACACACACATCTCATAAAACAAAATTTATCTTTAATTTGTAAGTGTCAACAGCAGTACAAAAGATGGAGTGATGGTGAATAGATTAAGGGTAGAGAGGACAGTCTTGAGGTAAATGAGCATAAATAGGCAGTCTTATAGACACTCCCCTGAGGGGTCTAAACCCCTGTCATGGCATATACTGTATCACCCAAGGATGACATGTTTAACATATCAGGAAAGCACCTTGTGCAAAAAAAAAAAAAAAAAAAAAAAAAAAATTCCCCCCCCACCAAAACATGTAAGGTGCCACTGTACACCAGAACATACTGTATATGGACAGTGTCTTTCAATTTTGTCTTTTCCATTAATAACTGAGGCAGAGGAGGAGAAGACTCTTAAAAGTACCACTGAAAGATCATTTAATATTTAATTTACCTCACGTCAATACTGCACATCAAAATCCAAGAAGTCTGTTTATGCAATGAAGCGGAGCTAAGAATAATTATTCTCTTTTTCAAATTGAGAACAGGTTATTTTTTTAAATCAGTATCCTTAGCAAACTTTTTTCTTTTTTTTTTTTTTTTTTTACTGTATCAAGAGGAGAGTGTGAGATGTGATGGCAACCTTTAAGTTCATTTAAAAACTTTACACTGGACTGTACAAGATTTTTTTGATAAACTATTTACATTTTCAGACTTTAAAACATATTCAAAGCAGCAATAGACACTAGTTTTTCCTCTAAACGCCCAAATAATTACCGGCCAAGGGCCCAGGTAGGTACCTGCATTGTATATAGAATTTCTACAAAGAAAACCTGCCCATTAAGTTAGCCAGTGGGTGTCCAACGAGCAGCCCTCACACTTAAAAGCTGCACCCACAGTGTTGCTATAGGAATCAAAGCATAGTACCTTGACAAGAGAGTCTCAGTTGTCCCAACAGCTCTACACAAACTTTACAATTTGAAACAGCAGCTAGCATGTCAGTCCAGCATGTCAGTGAATTGTGCTGATTAAATTAACATAGAGTACAATCTCACAATATACATCACAAACAAATTACAATGTCAGGAAATAAGAGTTACAGTAAGATAAGTTATGTAGTAACAGCTTATAAGCTTGTCTTTATGTAATAAAAAAAATTTTTACACGGGAAATACAATAATGGATGAACAGAAATGCTAAGCATTCTAGTTTGCTACAAGCTGAAGAAGGGTACAAGAAAAAAAGCATTGCTTTCTAGAAAGCAAAACACAAATGACAAAGGAAGACAAACGGAGAATGCACACTAGCAGGTCTGCAATGTGCAGCATACAAACAGTTAAATATTTGCACATTCCCCATACTCCAAGAGCACCAAGGACCTCACTTGTGGTTTTTAGAAAGCGGAAATTACAAAGCAAGCCATGTCACTAAGTTGCTTTATAGCTTTCATATTGCCATAAATACCAATTTGATAAGTTTTCCTTTAGCCCAGTTCACCCACCCCACCCCCTTTATACCCAGTGTGTGAAATCTCAGAATACTTCTTTGTTACAATTTTCAAAAAATCTGGTGGTTAAAAAAGGGAGATGTATTAATTACTTATGTAAAAAAAAAAAAAAAAAAAAAAAAAAAGTGGGGGTTGGGAGAAGTGGGGGTTGGGAGAAGTTTTTTTTAAAGGAAAAAGACTTCTGTAAAAGATCAAATGAGGTCATATAGTATTCTTTCAAAAGAACATGCTTAAGTGCCAACTTGAATCTTAAAAAAAAAAGCATGCAAAACACCAAGGGTCAAAGCCCATTCTTCTCATAAAAACATGAAGAACTCTTATCATAGATTCTGCCGGCTGCATCTCCACTGCAGTTGTTTGCAGTGTGGCTCTGGCTCAGCAATGTTTGCCCCGCTTAACACCTACGCTTTACTGGTCCTCATGACCACCATGGAAGTACCAACATGCTTACAATTAAGCAGGTAGATAAGTGTTCTGCTGGGGGAGGACAGAGGTGTAAACTTGTAGTATGTTTTTGCTAGGAAATTATTTTGAAATTTCGATTGACCAGATTTCGACACGATCAAAAAACAAAGCCGGAAAGCCAACCCAGAGAGAGGACTATGTTTTAGATTGCATTGGGGGGTGGTTGTGTTTGTACTTAAAGCAGGAACTACCCACAGCTGACTGCTGTACACTTGCACAGGGTTTATTGTATTTATTGTGACTAATGCTGCTGTTTGTTTTGCATTCCCATCCTGGAATAATCCCATCTTTTGCCCTCCCCTGCCTGGCGCTGCACCTGAGTACACTGACTAAGGAGCACATCATGAATTCTCAGCAGGCAGTTTCACAACCTAAATGGCAATGCCTGAATATACAGCCAGACCAGAACTGGGCCACTTCGTCGAAGTAATTTCTCCATGTAAACCTGAAACCTGGAAAACAGTTGTTTCCATTAAGTCTTTTATCTTCCATTTTTTTGAAATGTGAAGTGCACTATTCTAGCTTGTATCAGACTGTTTTGGGAGTGTTATGCTACTGAAAATAATTATTTTATAATTTTCAAAAAAGAAAATATATTTTATCTGTTAATTAAATACACTGTCTGTTTGCAAAGAAAATAGCATTACTATAGTAGTGCATTACCTGAACAGAGTTATTACATTTTTCAGAGTTATTAAGAGAAGCTCAAACACAATGCTTAGAAAGCAATTCCACAAGTCCTCTCTGTGTATTGAGTGAACAATTTCCCCTGGTTTTATAGCCTAATATGACAACAATGTGATTTAAAATGTTTGAAATAGAGGTTTGATATTCTGAAGTCTTGACTGCATTGCAAGGGCCATCTTAGTAATGACAATCTTTCCAGGGATGTACTTTTGACTTCCAAATGTCATTCTTGTTAAGATGTAAAATATGTCACCAGTTTACTTGAATTCAGAAGACTATGTTTCCTATACAATGTATTGGAAATTCTGTATGTCTAATCTATCAATGTATCCTGTGTTTATGGAATAAGCTATTAAAAATCAGTGAGAGCACAAGTGAGGCAACTTGCTGTCCCAGCTACAGGTCCACAATACTGCACTCACACTGCGGTTGTAAATTCAGCATCTACATGAGGTACAGTGACTTGTCAGCATTTAATATGGACAACATACACTGATAAAGAACAAAAGTAAATACATAACTTATACTTCACTAAGTATCCATGAACAAAAAATAAAATTCTATTTCCTATGTTATATTTACACAATTTAAAAAAATTCTAAAATGAGATGGTAAATTCATCAAAAACTTTGTTTTGAGCTCCAATTAAAAAAGTAAAAATGTTGGGTTTTATCCTTATGATTGTCCTTCCTTGATTTCTACTGATTTTAGAGCCAATGTCGGCTAATAAATAGAATAAAATGCTCATATGCACAATTCAGATTCAAATAAGTTTGTGCCACTCCCCCAGCCAATAAATGCAATTTTTACCAGCTGGTGACTCGTGAACAGCCAGTCATTTTCAAGAATGTGGCTTGAACATACAGAGCATCAGCACTGAGGCAGGGCTGGAGCTAAAACAAAGTGTTCATACATACATGTATTTTGCATAAATAAATGAAATAACAAGACATAAAAATGACTCAAATCCGGCAACTGTGAGGCAGGCCCACACGAGTCGAAACAGATGACTTTTGTTCATGTAGTTTTCGTACAACAGTTTCACATTAGTCAGAAGTGATAAAAAATACCATTTATATCCAGTGCTTATAACACTTACGAAACAACATCTGTGAGTGTGTGTTTTTTGTAGTAAAAGCAAAATCAAGTTTCAGTCCTAAAGAACAGTCCTTTGTTCTCCACAAGCCTGCAGAATATTATTTTGGCATGGTCATAAAATTTAAAAAAATTAACCAACTAATCTAAATGTTTGCCTTTGTGCAAAAAAAAAAAAAAAAAAAAAAAAAAAAATTACATAAAATACAATGCTAGCAGTACAGCATTCTAGCTATTGAACAAAACCAGAAAAAGAGAAAGCAAGAGAGAAAGTGACATGGGGGGAGGGGGATATACTTCTAACTGGAGAATTGTGTAAGACATTAATAAATATTTTTTTTTTTTCGGAAATAATGGTATCCTCCCCCCAGTCTGAGCTGAATATATTAAAACCAGTTCGAATTTCAAAGCAATTATAAGAACAAAACCCACTTTCTTTCAGTACCTTAGCCAGCTTAAAGAGGGCGCTCACCAGCTAATGACACAGCATATGCCTTTAAAGTCTTGGCTAGACCAGTTTATTGCTTATTAGACATGGACTAACACATTTAAATAAATATTAAAAATATAGCATTTTGTTCCAAATTTTAAAAAATGGTCAGAGAAATTTGACCATTGTATTTCTATGCCATTATCTTCATAAATTGTCCTATAAATTGAACAATCTTCTTTGTCTTGGGGGTTGTTCTTGCACATTTAAATATGATTCCTACAGTGGCAACAATGGCTATCTCTGCTCAAATAGATATTAGTGGGCCCATGAGGAAAATGACTGCTCCCAATACAGAGCCTTGTCATCACACCTCACACAGATTCATGTGAGGTGAATGCAGAAGCAAGATAGGATGATAGCTTGAGGATAACCAGTATTAACACTCTACTTCTTTCATTGCCTGGGCCCTAAACAAAGCCCTTTCAACTCTACTTGAAGATCCCCACAGACTTAAGAGGAGCTGCTCTAGGCCCACTCATACCTCAGCCTGAGTCTGAATTTAACACTGAACATATCCAATTAAAAATAAAAGCTGAGGGAGTTGAGAAGCTTTAACACATGTATTCCTCAGGCCCATTGGATCTGCCTATATACAGTGATGTATTTGTGAATAGGAGTGGAGTGGGAAAAAATAAAGGCAATTCCTTCTTTGAAATTAATCAATTTGCAATCTCTGCACATTTCACTGTTGCATATTTCCCAGAATTTTCTCTAGCAATTGGCATTGTTTCTAAGTAGTAATACAAATAAAAATTTTAGTTTCTACAGCACTTTACATCCAAAGATCCCGAAACACTTGACAAGCATTCATCAAGATTTGGCTCACACTCCCACATGACTAATATTCAATAAATATGTTTGATGTACCATTTGTCCAGCTTTGCAAGTCAGACATTTGTGTGGCCTTCCCTTCCCCACCAGGCATCTCACATATAAATCACTGCATAAATACTTAAAGGAGCAAACAGTTCCTTCAGGTGACAACAGGAACATGATGTACAGAGCCATGATTCACTGCAGGATTCTATAGACCCTAAAAATTCATCATGGTGGACTCTACATGCAGTTTGGATTTTACATCTGCCTTTGCTGTCTGACTAGAGATGTTTATAACTATAAACACTTTTTCTTAGGAATATTTATCCTCTATGTACATATAAAAGTACTCACTTTATTTTGCATTACATATAGCAGAATATTTCCAAGTGCTCCTTGAACATACAGTGTTACAGGAACAAGTGATTTTCTCATTCATAGAAGTCATGTTCATTTTAGTAGCAGGTCCACTTCTATTTTAATATACTTGTGTAATTTAAGGGAGGAGAAGGAAGGGGATCTTTAAAATATCAATAAGGAATTGTAAGTGTAATGCCACCAACTGTACTTTTAAAAATAAATATTAAGTATTTGGACCCTTGGCATTCTGGAATGAATAAATTAATTAAGAGAAAATGTGTTAAGACTGAATGCAAGGGTTAAAAGCAATGGGGTAGAGAATGTAATCAGAGGTGGCCTCACACTGCTAAGACAGGCCAGTCCATAGCTGGTGATCGCTCTTTTGTGCTTACTTAAAATTTCACACTAATGGCACATCAAGAGGCAAAAGCAATTGGGCACATGCACTATGGCAACCATGTTCACTACTTAAGAATAGACTGTCTCCAGATTCCTGAGTACTTTACCATATTCTGGAAAAAATTAGGTTTCATTTATAATTTTTTAAGATGCCAAAGGATTGTCTAAGACTTTACAGTGTCTTCTTTAAGACTTTTTTTTTTAAAAAAAAAATGTTAAGATTGAAAAGTTATGAAAAGTTTGGCACATCAGAAGTTCAGCTATACATCTGGAAAAAAATGGAATTCAGAGACTATTTTTTAAAGACAAGCTATGATGCACTTGTGGACTTGTTCTGTTTCACAATATGAAATCTGCAGTTTTTGTTTTCTAAAATAATCCAGAATAAAAACACATTCACAACCTGTAGGCTGGCACAGCATACCTGAGTGAGAATGTAAAACCCCCATCTAAAACAGTAACTTAAACCTTTATCAGCATCCAAAAGGAAAAAGACAAAAGGTAAGACTTGTAAGACAGCTATTGATTCATATAAGTTTTCAAGTCCTGATGTCTGATATTTAATATGTCTTCATCTAAATAAAAAAAAAAAAACACACAACCAAAAAACAAAACAAAACAAACAAAACAAAAATCCTAAAAACCCAAGTTCATGAAAAATTAGGGAAACAATCTGTCGCACACATTAAGAAACATTTAAGACCATTCTGCTGATGTAACTGTAGGAGCCACACATGCATGCAGGCTCTTTAAGAACTTTTGTTCAAAAAAACCCCAAAATAACCCAAATGAGTCTGAGTACTTTTATTCTGTGAACACTCCTCAGTTGGCACTGACTGCCTCATGGGCTTCATTTTCACTACTATAGTCTGATTTGGGATCATCCTCATAGTCCTCATACATTTCTATTTCATCCTCTCCATTTATCATTTCATTTCCAGCGAGGCTTCCGCTGTCTGTCTTCATACCATAAGTGCTCTGAATGACAGGGATGCTGGGCTCAGGGCTGGCAGAGGTGCTTGAGCAATCTGATGTCATCTGAGGTGACGGTGTGGTAGTTGCCATGGTTATAGCACCAGGATAGACAACCCCCGTTCCTGTGGTGATTGGAATTTGAGGCTGTTGTCTGGGAGGAAAAACAAGAGAAGAACGTGATTTCTTGTGTTCAGAGGAAGGAAGGCCTGCAAGTTCAAACGAAAGAAAAGCAGATGGTTTCCTAGAAAGACCACATATATTCCTCTGGGGTTCACAGTCCAGTCCCACATGGTATTGGTTCATCTTAGCTCCCTCCGAGGACTACTGGAGAGTAAACTGTTGAGACACTGATTCTTTTCTGTATTTTATGAGTTTATTTAAACCATACTTCAAAGTAGCACTTAGACAGAGATTATCAAAAGGTTCCAGACACCTGTGTGATGCCTAACTGCTACTGTAGATATTATGTGTACAAAGTATAAGTCTTCCAAACTCCTGGTAAGAGCTTTTGTTTCCACAGACTGGAAGAAAAAGCAACTCACCCATGGTCACAACTAACAACTGATGGTACTAATCTTCTGATATTTCTTAGAATAAGTAAATTTGCAAAAAAAAGCATTCATAAAAGAACACCACAATACTAATTCCAAAAGAATGGAAACAGTTATTTACCATAATTTAAGTACCTAAAATGGCAGACAGGTGACTAAGTAACAGTGCCTCATTCAAAGTGTGTAATTTACTATTTCAATGGTAGGTAGACTACTATGCTGCTCAGAAATACTTTTGATATTTTGTTGTTGGCTTTTGACTTTAATTTAAATCTAGTATCAGAATGCCATTTGTTCTTCAGGATTTCATGTGCAAGACAGAGTTTTTGAAGTAAAGTACCTTTAGAACACAAGTGTTCTTTTTTCTATTGTAGCCAACATTCTACAGAAATTAAGACTTCTTCCTGTGGACTCAATGCCAGATCTGATTTACTTTGTCAATGCACATACATGGGAAGACTCAATTAAGGGTGCACTACCACTACATTTGATACATTTTACCTTCTGATATCTAATTTTGTACTACATAATGCTGTCTTTTTCATGTGTGTGTGATTTTAAGCATTCTGGAGCAATAACACAAATTAAAATTAAAGCAGACCAATCAAGCAACTCAACACAAGCTTTACTGTAAGCATGTCCATAGTTGTGTTCAGTGATGGAATGTCTCTTCTTACAGTGATGTATGTATATTCAAATGCTTTGCTGAGTAAAGGTCAATTCAATGAACCCATTCCAAGGTCAAGGCCTTATTTGCTACAAATTAATTAAATGTACTTCTTACATTTGGGTTAATTAACTAATAACAAACTTTCTATACTAAAATACCCCTACAAACATTCTCTTATTATTTCTGGATCATTAGCTATAGTAAAGCTAAAAGAAATAAGGGCTGTAAGTTGTCTGAAGGAAGAGAATCTCCATCATACTTTAGATGTAACACTGACTGAATATACTCCTAACCTAAGTGCCCTTGAAGATGCTGTTTTGATGTGGAGTAGTTACTACCCATACATGCCTATTTGCATAATCCATTTAAAGCATCATGTATTCAATGTATTTTCACTCTTCTTTAAAGCAATACTGACCAGAAATTAGAAAACTATTACATAATTTTAGCAGAAAAACAGCGTCAGGTATGTTTGAACAATGAATCTATAACTTGACTACTGTGACATTCTATGCTAAAATTGAAAAGGGTATTTCATAAACCACACTCTCACAAATCCTTAATCATTGGCTAAAGCAATAGACAAAATAATGTAAAGCTTATTTTCAAGACCCTAAATATTGAATGTATATTGTTCGTTGATCAAACTACAGAATTACTGGAAAACCAAAGTCCATCAAGTCTAGGAATCAATATAAACAGCCAAATCATGCACCCTCTGTGTAAGGTAATATTAAAATAGCAGGTAGCATTGTCATTGCTGGTATTGCTAGCCTGACTTTTAAAGCCTCTGCACAGCTTGGGAAACTCAAACATCTGTTGTGTAAGTATGGTACACCTGGCTAGCAGCAAGCAAAAACATCACAGTAATTCATTTGACACAGTCATTATACTCCTGTTTGCAAATGATGATTTGCAGATGATTTAAAAACAGCTATGGATTTTTCACTAAATTTTCACTTTTTAAAGTGGTCTGATAAATGTTCTGTGAAAACAATTTTCAGCCACTGTATTTGCTTGCAAGTGATTTTCTGCAAACATCTTTCAATACTTTATCCATAAAACTGAACACCTCCCTCACATGGGAACTTTTCTGTTTTGGGATTGTATGTTGTCAGGAGGATAAATTATTACTGTTAAAGCCCCGTATGTACCTCCTTCACTATTTTACATACAGAAAATGTTCACATTCAATGACTGTTTCCACAGACTGGAGGAAAAAGCAACTCACACATGGTCACAACAACTGCTGGTACTAATCTTCTGATATTTCTTAGAATAAGCAGATTTGCAAAAACAAAAAGCATTCAAAGAACACCACAATGCTAATTCCAAAAGATGTTCTGAGAAAAGCTTTTTTTACAACTCTTATAGTAACAGTTGTATAATATACTCAAAAATGACTGAGTGAGCTGCTCTTGTGTTACAGATGACACCAAGCATCAGAACCCTAATGTCTACTTATAGCCTTCCCCCCAAAAAACAGTTTGCATTTTTTGGAAGCAAATTCCCTTTTTATAAGCAGCAAGAAGTAAAAAAATTTGCTCAGGACAGAGCTGTGAGGTGTCTTGATAAAATTATGGTTGTTAAATTTTAAGTGTTGAGTCTTAATGACAGATTAAATTACAAAAGTTAAGCCCTAAATGACAGATTAAATTACAAAATTCAAGTTTTCTTTCAAATGTTTATCAAACCAGCAAAGCTCATTTGCATATTCATCTTTCAATGAGACAAGGTGGATTTGTCCATGTGACACCCGTTTCAAAGTATAGAGGGAGCAGGTCATCCAAGCATAATAAGGTAGAATTTACAGAGACACCTTTTACTTGAGAATGCACCAAATGAATGGTATATTATAGAATTAATCTAACTGGCAAAGAATGAGATTTCCAAAGCAGGAAATATCAAGTTTTACCGAACTTGTCATTCTTAAATGCAGTTCTTTTTACACATTGAGCAAAAAGCAGATGTGGTGTATAACCCTGCTGATGGATGGGTAATAACTATGAGCTTTAAACTACCTATATCTCACCATGGAACTGTACACATGTGGCAACTATGCCACCTGAATGGGAAGTATCTCAAAGTACTAACCATTTGCTTTCAAAAATTTGCTAGCACTTCAACATGAGCACTCACATACCCACACTAACTGGACATCTACCTCTCACTTGAGCCCTGTTAGTATTTTGAGCTGATTAGATTGTTGGTTGTTACTGTAAATTCTGCTCAAGATGCCGAATTGCATCCCAGAAACCCTTATTATAAGATATCACAATCTATAAGGATGGCATATGCTACTGAAGATGAGTGTTATCATTTTCTAAGTAATTAATTTTATAGGACAGGGAGGGGGGGAGAAATCAGAGCATTTATTCAAATTCTAACCACTCCCCTTGAAAGGAAGAGTTGGAGTTTCTAACTTATGACAGTTTCTAACTCTGCCAGCATTGCTAACATGGCTGTCCAGTCTGGGGCCATAGTCTTGGTTCAAAATAGTTATGTAAATATAAAACATTAGGTAAATGAAAATTCTGAGACCAATTGACCTGCTCACAGCTTTGTAGAATTAATATTGTTAAGATTTACCTTTGAGAATGTTCCACTTTTGAGTTGCAAAACTAGCTAAACATTTAAATTGGCAAATTACCATTGTTTTCTGATCTCTTCCCAACTATTTTCTGACACCTTTAAATGAGCAAAGCAAAATCAATTGCATTAAGGAGAATGCTTATATGCTACCAAGCCCTGGAACTTACATTCTCGTAAGGAATTAAATAGAAGTACATCTCACAAAAGCACCCATTGTGTGCTTACTTTAAATTCAAGCTACAGAAGTATAATATTACAGCCTTACTCAAAGCTGTAGTCTAGCAACATCCAGGCTATGTGTGTACAGTAGTTATAAACACTATAAAGACCTAATTCCAAACATCTTACACTGGTAAAACACACAGAAATGTTACTGCTTACATCATTTTGCAGATAAATGTATATATCATCCTCTTGTATTTAGAATATATTAGACTGTAAAAATGACTGAGAAGTGAATTATTTTTGTAGGACAAGGCAACAAAAGATAGACTCAACTTAAGAAGTCTGAATTTATGTTTTATATAGGATCCATTTGTTAGTTTATATTTATTTATGCATTACAAAAAAGTATTACTGAAGATAAATTGAAAATCACTTCAAGTCTGTGCAAGGATTAACTTTAAGCTGAAGTTACCATTCACAAATTTCCATTAATAATTTTATTGTTAAAAATAACTATTATTTTAAAGACATATCTGGCTTCAGATTCAACTTCCACTGATTAAAACCAGCAATTTTTTAATATACTCTGCATTAAACATTAATTATTTCTGTATATTATGACTCATCTAGAACAAAATTGGTTCATGTAAAGATATAACGGGAGGCCTACGCACATTTTCAGTTCCACTCTGTTCTTTATAATCTCTGCCAGTTCCTAGATTTTTGTGCTGGTCTATGACAGATATACATGAATTTTAAAACATGAATTTCCTGCCCAATTTATTCCAAGATATGTTTAGTGTCATTCAATTATTTTGGAAGCTTTTCTTCAAATATTAGAACAGAACTTGGCCACTCATTAGCTTGTTTCTCTATTTTGTTTTAAAGCCTAGCTTGTTTGTATACCAAGATCCTCTAAACAACTTCTGTGCATCTTATCATGTTTATCAAAGAATGTGGCTCATGGAAAGAAGTATGCAGTATGAGCTTGTTGCATCTTAAAAATTCAAGCAGTGAGAACCTCTATATATGTGGTGGGGGGTATTTTAGTTATACACATGGCAGGATTATTCCATAGCAGCCAATGGCTCACCCAAGGGAACTAGACCTTACTGGATTGCTTCAGCTATAAATGCACATTTGGTATAAGAGAACACCGAACACAAATATGAAAGAGTATAGTTTTTCTTACTATTTATACTTTCTTCTAGCCACTGATTCTGAAGGTCTATCTCTTCAGACATCTTGCATTTATCTTTTTGTTCTGTTATGATAATATTTTGGTGTACTCATTCCCAAATTAATTGGTACATTCTTTTTTTAAAGAAAATACAGGAGGATTTCAAGCAGTATAGAGCACTTGGCAAATTTCATTGGAGTCTATTGCGTACTCTTATTCTCTGTCTTACAGTGAACTATTTACTGTAAACATAGAGTATATTCAATCCTAAAACCCACATTTGTCTCGTATTTCATTCTGAAAGGAAACTGCATCTCAACCCCCACATCTACAGTTCTGAAGGACAGTTTATGCTGCTTGTTCCATCAAAACAGTGGAAAAATTATGGGTGTATGAGGTCAGTTAGGAAAACTGTTCCAGATGATGCTTTATGTGATATTTACATTCAACACACAGAAGAGTAAGTTTAAGAAGTTGATGGGCTCAGTTACTGTGTTTCATTTAACTATACATTGATTTGGATGAAATGTTGCTTTTTATTACTCATTAAACTATTCTGCTGAGAAATGATGTCATGTTTTATGTTTCAGTTCAGAAATGCTGTCCTGGTTTGGTTTTTAACCTTTTTTGCTTGGTCTCTCCCAAGAAATTTGTTTTCTTTTTTTTTTCTATAGAGAAAAAGAGAATGTGGGGCAACAGTGGAAATCACATAAAAGCATGTAATAATTGTGAAAAACCACAGCCTGTGTTTCCTCAGTACCAAAAATTATATTAACATTGAGCTGCAACATGGATCTCATTTCACCTTTATTGAATGCATCCATTAAACTTCATACCCCATTTTTTGTCAGCAGCATAACTAAGTCATTGTTTCCAGTAACATCCACTGCATCATTATATAAGTGCACAAAGGCAATTCACTCATACTTCATCCACGTGAACAGAGGGGAGTGAAGTGAATTTAGTGTAAATAAGAATGAAAACTTTCAAAAAAATTATGACATTCTTATGGTCTTTGCAATCAGAGTGTTTGATATAAGACAGATGTTACATTTATGTTGCACCAGCAGTTTAATTCTGAATGGTGGTCATTATAATTTTTTTTTAAATCACATTATCACTCTTCAAGTAGGCACCTTTAGGTGTTTCTTAAATCCATCTTCAATGTTCACCTTCACACTTAGCTACCACTTCCAGTGTGTAAAACACTACTGCTCATAGTGTTTTGAATTAGCAAACAATTTTCAAACTGTTCAGGCTGCTGTTTTGGCATTCCTTTTTGCATTTCTTGTCTTTATGTGATTTGGTCTGTAAATGTGCCTTGGAAGACAGAAAATGCAGTTTCATTCCATCAATCTGAATACAAAGTTCTATGCACAACTTTGATGGAAGCTTATTAATAAGCAATTCACCTTAGACTGAAGAATAAAAACAACTTCAAAACTATAGACTGGAAGGTTATTTCAATATATCAAAATCACTTCTATTTACTGACTGAAGAAAGAGCCCACATTGTTGCAGTCTGTACCACACAATAATTGACTGCAACAGGAGTTCTGCATCCCAAGCCAAAAATGAGGGCACATAATCAAGGTCAATTATCTGGTAGAAAAGTATGCAACAAAAGGAGACTATTGTGATTAGATAAATAAGCAGAACATTGTGAATTTGGAAAAGCTGGCACTGGAGACAGCTTTTAGACTCTTTGTAAACCACCAGAAACATTATGCTAGAGCATGGAGCATCACAGATTAATTCCTTAAAAAAAAAACAAAAAAACCCCAACCAAACAAACAACAAACAAACAAACAAACAAAAAACAAAACCAAGGAAAGAGAAATCAGTTGTGGTGCAATTGTTTCACTGGACTTTTGTTATCTTTAGCCTGTATATCTTTCACAGTGCTGTTTTCTCTGCTTAAGACTGGAGGAATACTCTTTTTAAAACTGTGCCAGGATCTTTTTGGACCATGTATTCTGAGTTGTAAAAGTACCTATTCTATCTATCTGCTACTTGAAAGACTCTTCCTAAAGCAATAAATTTTTTAAGATATTTTTTCCACAGGTCTTTAAGTAACAGAATTTCTACTGTCCTCATGCTATGTAATTATTCCTTCCTGTGTGTTTCAAGTGTAAGTGCTATTACTTTCCTCCATTTTCTCCCTCTCCAAACTCCTTCTTCTATGCTGGAATATTTATCTCTTTGCTCTTATCTTATTTTAGGAAATGATCCTGAAGTCATTACTAACCCAGAATGGATTAGCTTACTAATAACTCACAAAAGACATGATTCAAACCTTTCAGGCTAATGGGAAACATTTTTTTTCTTTTTTTACTTTAAAGATTTCCACAGTCAGTCTCATAATCAGCATTCAGTGGCAAGCTGAGAAATCCATATTCCATGAAATGTTTTACCTTTTTAATAACGTTTTGCCTTTAAAATTACATTAGTCAGTGACTTAAACAGAGAAGTCTATTTGTTTTCAAGCAGTATGCTCTGACTTTGAAAACTGTTATAAGGAAAGTACTCACCCTACAGTAAAGAACTGCCTCATCTCCTGTCTTCGAGACCTCATCAGTTGTTTGTATTCACCAATACGCAGTTTCTTTCCATCAACAATGCAGGTACGTTTTGGTCGAGGTTTGTATTTGTAATTAGGATACTTTTCTAGGTGGATTTTACTTAGTCGTGCCTGCTCTTCATAATAAGGTTGTTTTTCTTGATTTGACATGGACTTCCAGCGAGATCCTATTAATACAAATCATAGGTGAGTGCTCAAGCAAAGCAGGTAGAGCTTTACACATACACACATTTCAACGTGCATTCTTGCCATAATAAACGATTTTACAATAAGTTAATTAAATAAACTGGTTTGAATTTACATCAGCCAGCACATGTATTGGGACGTACAACCTAAGATACCTTAAAAATACCTTGACTTTCAGATACTGCAGACCATATATACATGAATCTCTATCAAACAGGTGTGCTTAAAAGCAACAGTTCTCAAAATTTCAGCCTTATGCTGCAGAACAGGCTACTTGTTTCTTTACAATATGAGCATTAATCCATGAATAATTTTATCTTTTTGTAACACCATGCACAGTAGTTAAGTTCTACAACCATACTTCTACTGTTAACACACTGCCCACTTAGGGATACATCCTTCTTTGACAGTTTTATGATGATTTGGTTTATACACTCCTACTAACAGATATTAATACCTTGCAATCTAGCAGAAAAAAAAATATCAAAACTTTATAGATTAAAAAAAAAAATAATCCCTTGTAGTCTGGATGTCTTAAATTTGCTAATCTTCTGACATAACCTTGGCACAATATTGGTACCTAATCATATTTTAAATCCTATTACGCATATGATGTTTTGGTGAGATGTTACAAATGCATACAACTGCACTAGGAAAGTTACATTTAACAAACTTATCTTTTAAAAAGAAGAAAACCAGAAAGAACATTGTAATTATATACACCACTTTAGGTACTGTAAACTCTCATTGAAAGCTGCACCAATAAAAAAGTTAAAATATTGACACAGTGTACACAGGAAGAGGAAAAAGTATTCAGATCTCTTGTATTGTTTATAAAGAGCCATCTAAACACTTGAATAGAGAAGGGATTATTTTTTTTTCCAGGGAATAAGAAATGCAGAAAATAGCTATTCGGTGTCTTTTTGATGAATAAAACGATTACAGCTGTGGTAAACGTGGGTGGAAGCTATTCTTTTACCAAGATTTTTCATACATCAACAAATGGAAAAGTTATATAAATATTATCCATAGCCAGCAATACTTTGTCAGTTCTAATATTTCAGTCTCTTTTCTCATTGTCCTGGAAAAGTTGCACTGATATTAGAAGGACATAGACTTTTTTGTGGCAGAGCAGATACTGACAGGTTAATTCCATGGTTAGCAAACACTCAATTGCTGGCACTTCTGAAATATTTATGCTGGAAGTTTACATTTTAATGAATACAGTTACTATGCTCATAATAGTTTTTTCACAGAATGCACACAAATAATATAGATTCCCTACAGCTGCCAACACTGAAACAGTGCAGGTTTTATACAAAACTGAAAGGCTATTCATATAGCTTACTTATATGGCAGACAAAAATATGAGAACTACTAAGCAAGATTTTGGAAGTCCTAGGACAAAGTAACATTCATTTCTATGTGTTCTTGCCTCTGATTGAACTAACATACAACAAACTTTGGTAAGAATGTATTTTAACTCATAGTTTACAAAGAAATTACAGAGGAAACTTGATTTTTACTTTTATTTATTACAAGTTACATTTGGAATCTGTCTTTCACTTCAAAGACTGAGAAAGCAAATATAGGTTTTAACATTTCACCACTCATTCTCACGTATGTTTCTAATTCTCTGGAGTGGTCTTAAAAAGCAAATCAAAATTTCACAAAAATGAGCCAATTTATTTGCAGAGTGGCAAAATATAATCCATGGTATATTCCCTGATTGTCCCAATCTATACAAATTAAATATTAGCTTTGGTGTCTTTTAACTAAGCAGTATCTGAATTGTATGATACCAGTGCTTCCTTAGCTTTTTGAACATTCTGAACATTTTGAATCAAACATAATTTTGCGTGAGAGAAGGTATGCATGTACACGTCCTTTGAACTATTTCAGGTTTCTTTCTTTGACACTGCACTGTCTGACATAAACCTTTGATTTTGATTTTGTACATTATTAATTTTTTCCCAGTAATTACTCCAGCAAGTACCATTTTGCATTCAGGTGATTTGTAGTTCAGGTGGTTTCTAATGGGATCTTGCAATTAGACCTTTTATCAGGATAGACTCTTGCAACAGATTTCACAAAACTTTCCTTTTTAATGGTGCTAAGTCTTTAAAACATGTTGTGACTCTTCTGTTGAGAATAAAAAGCACTAGGGAGGAGGCAGAAATAGAAAAGAAAGGGAAGTGAAAAAAAAAGAGGCGTCTTCATTTGTATAGGTTTCAGTAATTCCAATTTCAGTGAACATCTCCCAAACAAAACATGTCCAAAAATTAGAAACATTTCATATCCAACAAGAAAATAACTGGCCTATTTCACCAATAGAAATACCCTCAATTTCCCACAGCTCCAAAAAATAACTACCCTCACCAACTGCCACTACTATAGCAGAGCTTTCTAAGCTTCCCTCAGTTTTGATTCAGTCACAGTCACAATTTCTTCGTTGACTTGCACTTACCTAGAATTTTGCTAATGTTGGAGTTGTGCATGTCAGGAAAGGCTTGGAGAATTTTTCGACGCTCATCCTTTGCCCAAACCATGAAAGCATTCATTGGTCGTTTGATGTGTGGTTCGCTACTGGCTCGGCCCCGTGAATCCCGGTAGACTCGAGCTTCAGCCACAGTGGCACCTCCTGTTGGCCAACAATAATACTGCTGTAGTTTAGCTGCAGAGCCATTCATTGCTTTACTTCCTGTAATGTCAGAGCAGGAAGAAACAAGATGGATGCAAAACATTATTATGTGGATTACGCAACTGCTTTCAGTACTTTATTTTAGCCTCGTTCTCTCTCTCTCTCTCTCTCTCTCTCTTTTTTGCTGCCAGATCTATGAAAGAGAGAGATGGAGAGATAAAGGCCATCTGGTAATTTCAGCATAATTTCTTGGGCTCAGCCAACTGAAGGCGTCAACACCTGAGTGAGGAAAGAAACTGAGCTGGTATTTCTCCAGTTAAGGTATGGAGATCTGAAAAAGTTTCCGTTTGGGATCTTAGCACAGCATACATGTTCTGAATGCTTAACAGAACTCAAATAAAAGTTACTCTTGAGAATCCAAACTGATGTAGACCTGTTTGCACAAGTAATTTACAATGACTTTGCTGCTTGAGCAGTGAAACACATGCCAAACATTCCATGAAATAAATTATATAGTACGCCAGGTACATGTCGCTAGTTGCATGGGTCTGATTATGTTTAGAGCTGAACATACTTAAATTTGTATTTGCTTTAGCTGAACTTTAGATGTGTCCTGGATCATTTGACCACATACATGTAATAAAACTCTCTGCCTTCTACAGGTATCCTTGAGTTTCTGGAATGTGAGACACGCACTTCAGCTTTTCCATGTCTGCTGGGCTTTAGTGGACCCCAGTGTCCTGTCATTACCCACCATCAGTTGAAGTTGTTCATGGTAACCTAAACCAGTGTTTTGAATGCATCCAGTCCTGCTTCTTGACCACAAGCAGCAAAGCTTCATGAGGATTTTGAGTTCACTGAGGTATGAGGTGTAGAACAATTAATACAGGAGAAATAGATAACCCAGCCTAGATAAGGCATGCTGTTACCAGAAAAACTTCTGCTATTGTGATAACATCTGTTTTTAGGGTCACGCCTCAGCTATAAATGAAAGGCAAAAAGTCTTTAGTGGGAGAGTGACATACTTGGTCTTGGACCTCAACAAACTGTTCATATACTGCAGTACCTTGAAAAAGCAAGGTTACAATAAATTAGTACAGCAATAGACCTCCTTTTTTATAAATTATTACAGCTTCAGACACAGACATTTAAAAAAAAAAATGAGATTAGTTCTTTACACTATGTAAAACACTGCAGATTTTCTGATTTCAGTGGCTGAGTCACAAGTTTTTAACTGTGCAAAAAGTAAGTTTACAAATTTAGTGTGAAAACACTGTATGTTAATTGTACCATTTAAAAAATTCTATAGAGGAGACACATTTACATGAAAAAAGTCCTAAAAGAGAGGATGCATAGCTAATACACTACCTTTTTGCCACCAGGTCCACAGTACATTAATTTCATTTAAAACGCACTGACCATACAGGATAAATTGATTTCGCTTTATATGGTGTTGACAGCCATGTTTATTGTGCAGTGAAATGTAGTGTAGTTTCAAGCTGACTATATCCATCAACACAGGGCAATGTGCTGACTACTGGGCCAGATGAAGACATACATTACTCTGAGAGCAAAACACTCATTCGTATACAGCAATGTCTTCTCCTGAGGATCACCATGGTAATTTATGATGCCTCCTATGCCATTACTTTACAACTGACACCAATTTGGCAATTTGTATACTAACCTGCACACACATAAAAGAAGACAGGTTTGTGGCAAACGTGAGATGCAAAACTATTTTAATACTATTATAAGTTAAGTACCATGCTACAGGTGTTCAGCATTTAGAGGAGGCTGCAGCTGCAGTCAGATCTTTCTTACAAAAAGAAACAGTAGTTTTGCTGAGCAGCCTGCGTGCAAAACTGACTGAGGGGTGCGTATGCTTAATGAGGCTCTGTCCATGGAACGTGTACATCAGAGAGACCTATCTTCTAGAAGTACATATTGTGAAACTATAGGAAGTTACAAACATAGTGAGTCAACACTGAAACATTTATTGTGACAAACGGCTATATAACTAGAGAAAAGTCAAATATATCATGTAATGGTTGCTTGCTCTTTTAAAACAATGCTATAAAGTTTGTAGCTAGTATATGGACAATTAGGAAATTGGTGACAACTTAAAAAATTAAATTATTATTGATGCAAAGTTGGTTGATTGTTATACAATGACTCTACTCAAAGCAAGCAAAAAGAGACATATTTGCATCCATATGATGATTTTCCATCCTATACTTTTTCACAGGTGTTTATTCACTATGGTTAAGGAGTTTGTTTAGCCCTTTCTAACACAATATTGGCCTGACCTTTCAATTCTAATACAGGCAGAGAGTCCCTTATTAGGATCAAGTTTCTAGGCTAGCTTTTTAATCTGGATATAATTTAGACAGAAAGGGGGGGCGGAAAAAAAAAACAAAAACAAAAAAAGGAAAGGAAAAAAACCACCATAAATCATCTATTTTCAGAGCAAGGTTATGTTAGAAAACAATTCCTACTTAGAGTAATAAATTACAACTATCCCAAGAAGGCCAAGAAGGCTGTATCTGCTTTAAGCAAGTCCATACTTGAAGGATTTGAAAAAGCAGCCAAAGAGTTGATGTTCTTTGTGCTTGATCTCTGGGGGAATATTAGCAAGTTGACCCACAGGCCATCACAAAAGCATCTGCAAAATGAATTTCTGCAAATAACTAAAGTAATATAATCTCCATGTTCTTGTAACTATCTCAGAACTATGGAATTATATTCAGCATACAAAGCATTACAAGAAAATACTTCTGTTAGCATGGTGATTCGACGTAGGGAGCCAGAAAGTCTCAGTACCTTTTTAGCTCAGAAATGAGACGCTAATGTTTTTAAAAGCACATATGCATAGTGAGCTCTTACAAGTTGAAACAAATAAGAACAAGCATTCAAATTGGTTGTTCTTAAGTTCTTCATCCTTTAAATCAGATATTTAGACAGTATTGTGCCTATATAAACAATTTCAACAGGTTTTACAAAGTACAGATTTTTTTTTTCTTATTGTGGTAATTATAGTACTGACAGAAACTGAAAGAGATGCCTGCAATTTTAAAAGATTAGGCAAATACAACTGCAAAGAAGTAGGTGTTTTAATTAATTCTAAAAATACTTTTAGAAAAGTATAATAAATAAATGCAAAATAATATATAAAGGAAAAATGTACTACTAATGAAGGGTAAGAAGAGAGGGGGAAGTTTGCAATAGTCTTTCTATGGCAACCATGCTTGATCTGGTAACTACTGTCCATACTGCAATTACAGGAGAAGGTTTTGATTTTCAGAATTAAGACCTTGGTCAGAATTCAAAATCATTGCAAAAGAAGTACTGTTTGGCTGCCCTAATGGCTTAGTTGGCAAAGTCTACATTTCAGCCTAAAGGCTGGGGCTGTTCTCAAAGTGACATTTTTAGCTTCTGGGGGTGTGGACTGCTTCATTTCTTAGATACTTTGCATTTGCTCAACTTGTCATCACTTTTAAGGTTTAAAACTAAAAGCAGATTAGAGCAGAACGATCACTTTCAGTGGATATATGGCAGGCAACTCCTCTGTGGAAGCTGGATTCCAGACTAGACTCTAGGGACAATACTGAGTCGAAGAAAACCACAGAATAAATCTAAAAATGTTACAGCTTCATTAAAGTAAATTCAAACAATGTTTTGTTTCATAAGAGACTGACTGCTCTCTAATGACAGTGCAGTGGAAGAAAAACCCCTGTTCTTTAGAAAGAGCAAGAATCTGATCTTCAACAGGAAAGATAAATATTTTCACACTAAATAAATGTTTAGAAACAAAGTAATAATTGTTACATTGGTTATTTATTTATTCCTACTTTTATTTGACTTTCTCACCTTTTAAAATGACAAGAAAGTTAGGACAGGCACCATCTCTTGCTAGTTTTCCAAAATCTTGGCCAAATTAGGGTTAATATTTTTTTGTTTACTGAGATGTGGTTTTATCTTCCATTTTATAAATCATCTACCACAACAAAACCTCAGACTGGGCCTTTACATTTTACCTGAATGCAAAAAAATGTCATAGAAAGAAGGAAAAAAAGGTTGAGGAAAAGATGAAGAAAGAAAGAAAGAAAGGGAAAAGAAGTGACAGTGAAAAGAAAGATTTTATCAGTCCCTCTGTTATTTCTTAATTATTCTTCACACTCTGGGCATTGCCTCATGTCAGAAGTGATACACTTTCTTTGACTACCATCAGATGATAAATCTTTGGCTTTTCTAGGGAATTCACTTCATACCAATCTCCATAAATATATACCTACCTACGATATATAGAAATAAAGACAATCTTTCTGGGTTCCCAGTGTGAAAGTGACTCCTTAGTAGTATAGCTCATATCATCAGTTATTCATTAAGCTGAGATGACATTTTTGTCTACTTTGGAAAAGACTGATTGTGACCTCTCAAATCTCTGGCCCTTTCTGTGGCAATGCAACTAGCACTGCTATCAGCTTGCATTACACAGACCAGAACCTAATGAACATGGAAATGCCATAAAAACAAGGATCATGAAAAACTGGCTTAGCAGTCCCCTTTCCTGCTCTTTACCTGTAGACAGACAAATGCAGCCTTTATGAAAGATCTAGCAATATTTAAAAGGAAATAGAAGAATGCAAATCTGGAAAGATTTAAAATGACAGAAGAAAATCTAGAATGCAAGAATAATTATTTAACTACTGCTTTGTGTTATTAAATTCAGTGTTCGGGTTTGGTGAAGGTTACAAAATGTGCTACTTCATTGTAATCTGCGTGAGCTGTAGCAGTGTTAGGTGTAACATTTATCTATTTATCCCCTTATCTGCCTCCTTCATCCCCATCCACATTCAGAAGACTTTTTTATTCTTTATTACCAGCAAGAGAGGCAAAAATAAATGGGTATCTCATGAACTATTGTCATTACTGACATGTCTTGTCATCACTAGGCAAAACTAACACCCACTTGGAAACATGACTATCTCTGGGACAGAGATGCCTGCAGTCACACAGTGGCACAAATGTTCTGCAGGGTAGTGTCTTGTTTGTCGAACCGCTTTCATTCCAAATGTTAAACAAATATTATTCATCTGGGATTTGAGGCCTCAAACATTTCTTATAGGCTGCATGTCAGTGAATGAAAAGGGGAAAAAATCAGAAAGACATGAGTGATTCATGAACTACTGGAATATTTAAATGAGGTCTAAAATATTTCACCTGCAGGGGTTCTGGACTGTGCTAAGTAAATATTAAGAGGTGCTACACTGTAGCACAGGTTAACTACATCTATGCAACACTCATTTATGATAAGGCTTCTATTTTTCCTATTAAGAGACTCCATTCTCTTTAAAACATCAACAAGAAGAACCAAAAGGGAATTCCCTAAGGTCAGCTCTGAGGAAACATAAACCTCTAATTCAATAACTCCGCTACTGCACTGAAAAAGGCCTTATTATTGCAACATCCATATGGAGTCAATTGGACATTAATGACTAATCAATCCCTCCCCTTTCTATTCTACTTATAGTGTCACAAGCCATGTTTAGATTAGCCCATTTCCTGCTTAGGATCGCTCAAGATGTCTTTTGTTCTTTCAGGGCTGGCCTGATGGAGGCAGCTTAAACAAACACACGACCCAAGTGGTGCAGGAGTTATAAACTGCCATATGTGAATGAACAAAGGGGCCATACTAAAGCCTTTTGTGGTATTTGTTAATGTTTTTCATCTGAGTTTAAAAAGACCTAATGACTTTGTGGTGAGCTGATGCATGTGGCTCGTGGCTTTGCAAAATGAAGGAAATTCTAGCCAGTTATGTATCATCGTATATTTTCCAAAGTGCCTTGTTTTCAGTTTTGGTGGCAGTGAGTTTACTTTTTTTAGCACGTTTGTTTTACATATGCAAGCAAAATTCATAATCTCAATTAAAACACAGCACCAGTCTTCTCAGCCATCCTTATAACCTGCAAAATATATCTTTCTGCGTTTGAAAGTCTAGAGCTAAAACTAATAGTGAAATATCTTCTGTGTGTGAAAGCAAATCAACTATTCTCAGCTGTTCAATCAGCAGTGTTTAAAGCTGAATTGTTAGTTGGGTTGTATTAAATACTGAAACAGTATTTCTAAATAAGCTATTAGCACACCCATGCTTCACTGCCAGCTATGCCCATATCTACATTGTTCAAATGAATTAAAATTGCTAAATGCAATTACTTTCTTGATGGCTTACACAAACAGTTTAGATTTCTTGACTACATTTCATGGCAAAATTAACCCTCATGGAAATTTGGCATGGAATGCTACTAAAACAATACATTACACTTTTAAATTATATGGAATATTAACTGAAATAATTAGAGCTTAAGGACTGACTTAAGCCTTCAGTGGCCCACTGAAGTCCCACTTGTACTGTAATGTAACAGCACAAGAAGCTATTCTGTGAAGATCCATGAAAGATCTGAATAGAAATTGGGATGAGGAAGCAGCCTCTACTATAAATATGGGGATGTTTGTAAGTGTTGTAAGATTTTTCAATTGTGTGCCACTTGCAGACTTCAAGACCCTTCACAGATAATTAATTAAACGCTAACAGCCCCATTCTGACATTGATATTATTGATAGAAAAAATGTGAAACATATTTAAATTGAAAGTTATTCAGCCTAAGTAATGACAGGAGAAGTAAGGGATTGCCACGCATCAGGTTTAACTACAATCAACATTTCCACAAACACTATTGTTTCCCTTTGATGTTTCATTTCATATTCAAATGAGGGAAATAGAGGCTATCAGAAAGAAAACCATAGGCAAAACAGCCCAGCCCAGAAAAATAATACTAATAATTATTGTTAGGTATCTGACAATATCTCTCAATACTGAAAATTGTTTTAGCTTGGGGGAATTTTTTTTTTTTGATTGGAGTTTTTTGGGAGGAAAAAACCCAACAAACAGTTGTTCTAGCAGCAAAGCAATTATTGCTACAGTATGAATCATATTCAATGTAAAAAAAAAATCTAAAAAAACAAATCTAGTTAACATAAAAATATTTCCATGAGAGTAACAGCTTTTTTGCCAGTGGAGCTGTTGCTCTCATAATTTCAAATTTCTCCTGACCAATGACACCTAGAATTTCTCCTGTTCAATGTCACCTAAAGTATCCAGAAAATATCACAGTATTTTAAAACATGGGGATTAATTCTGCAGTCTTCAGTAATCCCTAGCAGTTGTTTAAAAAAAAAAAAAAAAAAAAAAAGAAAGAAAAAAAAGGAAATCATGCCTAGACAAGGGACATGATCCATTTGTATTTCAGCTAATGCTTTGTTATGTTTTAAGATGGAGAAATGACAGACAGGAAATCACCAGAGAAAAGAAGGCAGCCTGACTTAATATTTGATGGATACATTACTCAAGGTGTGGCTGAACATTAGTGATGAACAACATTGCTTGGTCCTCCCTAGCAAAACAATGAATTTTACAATGTGGTTTCAAAAGACAACTATGGTAAACAATGAAAATTTTACAAAAACACCTCCCTCAAATTATTAATGACATGAAGAATACTTCGCAATAAGTTTTTTAAGTACATTAGAACCACTGCTTTAGTGGCAGAATTTCTGCAGGGAACTACCCAACACCATTCTATGTATCAATATAACTCATTCACTGCATCCAGTGCTTGCTGTTCTCACTTGTCACATCCTATCAGTAATTAGTCTGCAAGGACCTAGGGCTAGGATATGCATAGCCATTTCTTCTTGCTTTTCACATGGGGTGCTGATGTTAAAAGAATTAAAAATATAATTTGTAAATAATGTATCATGAAGGGAAAGAAGTGAAAGCAGCAGGACAAGCAGCTGTAAATTAGCAAGAAACATTAAATGTTAGGAAACACTCTATAGCCTAAATTTTCAAATATGATGCATCTATGAATTTGGGATTTGTGAGTGAAGGAATGTGAGTAAAGATGTTTTTACAAATGCAGCAGCGTGTCCAAAAGGTTGCCACCTTTACCTCATTTGAATAAAAATTGGAGGATTTGCCCTGAAATATGGGTTTCTCTGAAAATTTACAAATTACTATTTTTTGAAATGCTGCACTTCCTGTGGAACTGCCAAATGGAAAACAATAATTTCATACTTGAAGAAGGTGTGAAGACACTGTAATGCCCACCCCATAAACGTTTTGGACCACACTTTCTGTAAAGTTGAGTCAAAGTACAAATTAAGAAAACATTATCCCCTTGCTACTTCTGCACTAACTGCTTTCTTAGATATTGGCATAGCTATGCAGAAAAAAGGCAGATCCTCTCAAGCACTTTTCTACTGCCGAGACACTGAGGTTCCTGAGGGAGAAAATGGTGTGCAGTATAGACTTAGAAAAATAGACAGTTGTTCAAAGAAATCAATTGCTCGGGCTTAACCAGAAAATACGGTGTTCTTTACTTAATATATTCATATTTCTGCTGCACTCTCCGTGCTCAAGGTGGTAAGAAAGAAGGGCAAGATCAGTCCCTCCTACATGCAGAATGAAATAATGGTGGCTTTCTCCATCAGCTGAATATTCAATTGTGCCTGGCAAATTTATGTTATTTTAGGCAGCTTCGAGCTCCTTTCATGATATTGGAGTAATACAAAGACACGCAGAGCTAAGAAGCAGGTCTTTGGGGTGTTTTAAACCACTGAACCACTATATTTAATTTTTCACTCACTCCATTTAAAAATAGATAAGCAAACTAACTGATGCTTTCAGCATTTGTGACAATAATTTTCTCATGAGCAAAGATTTTCTGTGTAAAACTGCAGCCCAAAGTTACTTTTACAGTCTCGTCCTAAATTCCTGAACATGTTTTACTATATAATGGAAATTGTGACGAGCCCTTAGCAATAACTATGTCAATAGACACCCCTATGTAAAACTCAGAGCAGTGCAGCAGTGGTTGGTTGTACAGCATCAGAAATCATAAGTTTTTAAAATAAAGGTGTTGTTACATAAGAATATATCACTGTAGCACGCAAACAGCTAATGAGAAAGCCTCATGTTTAACAGTAGGAAAAAGTACCTAAGACAGCTGAAATCAAAAGGTAACACATCCAGTTTAATTACTCTGGGAATGAAAATGGGAAGCACACTATGTGTCAAATATTAGTGTATTGAGAGGAATATGTTTCAATACCATGGGCAGATCAGTCCATACACCCCCAGCTCAGATTTTTCAATGCTCAGGGAGGGAGTTTCCCCCTTTAAAATGTTAAGGGGCTGCTAGCAACACTGAGATTCATGAAGCAGTTTTCATCAGAACAGTGATGAGAGAAGAAAATAATGCTCTGGGAAGACTTTTTAGCAGCCTTCCAGTAGTTCAAGGGGGCCAAGAGGAAAGATGGGGAAGGACTCTATCAGGAGCCTAGTGATAGGATGAGGATAAACTGAAAGGGCAGATTTAGGTTAGATATTAGGAAGAAACTCTTTAGTGAGAGGGCTGTGAGATACTGGAGGAGGTTGCTCAGAAAAGTTGTGGATGCCCCCACTTCCCTGGAAATGTTCAAAACCAGGCTGTATGTGGCTTTGAGTTTAACCAACAGGATTTGTTTTATATATATATATATATATATATTTACTTATATATATAATCTTTCAATCTTTAAATAATAAAGATACAATTATGTTGCTTGTTTGTTTGTTTTTAAATCCAAGTGATATAACAAGGGGACTAAAAATTTCAGTACTTGAGCTTACTGCATTCTCTGGAAACACTTCTTTGTTTTCAGGCAGCTTTCGCCATTTTCTGATTTTCATCTTTCCCCTCTCAACTGCCATAGCAACTATTACAAATATTTATGTGCGACAAATACTGGCTTGGAGAGGCATTCTTTCCTCCAGTATTTATGAAGCACTGTCACAAAAGTAGGTGATACTTTGTCATGCGTGTACTACCTGCTGCTTACACCTCTGCATAGGAGGGTGTTAAACAAGTTACCTCACAGGTTTGGATCGTGTTGGCAGCCTGCCAAGCCTGATCTGCCTGCAAAATTATGGTTCTCTTTTCAGCTGTACAAAGTCAACCTTTTTTGGAGGCAAGAAGGCCCTGTGTCACCTTTTTGTAGGGAACTGTGACTCCAGATCTTTTAATTTACAAGACCCTGATTCAAGTAAACTAAGATGAAGGGTTTGTTTTTCTTGGTTTTTTCATGGATTAATAAGGAGCTCCTGGACACGCTTAGATGTACAAAGCAAGCCTACAGAGGATGGAAACAAGGACAGGTAGCCTGGGAGGAGCACAAAGAACTTGTCTGAGTAGCCACGGATCAGGTTAGGAAAGCTAAATCCCAGATGGAATTAAATCTGGCCAGGAACACCAAGGATACTAAGTAAAGCTTCTACAGAAGGAAGACTGTGGACCCTCTCCAGAATGAAATATGAGACCTGAATCCTGAATCCCTGACTATGACTGCTGAAGCAAACCACAGCCTGAGCTAGGGTAAAATCAGTAGTTGTCAACAGTATCATCAGGTCTATTCTGCAGACTTCTATCTACTGAAAAAAAAAAAAAAAATCTCAACACACTTCCTAGTTCCTGCTTCCAAAGCATTTGACCACAACCAGAAAAACAGAAGGATCCATAAACACAGAGCACATTATACAACTTAAAAGAAGCAGCACTATCACAAAAAGTGAACATCTACAAAAGCAATATCTTGTTTAGAAGGTGAACCAAAAAACAAGATAACCCACTATTCTCAGATAAGAACTAAATACTTTAGCTCCCCTACATGGAATTCAAACAGGTCTCAAATATGGCTTCTGACTATATTATACACACTTGCACAGTTGATGTATGATATGTCTTATTCAAAAAGGGGTTTTAGCTATAGCTAGATTCAAAGCTGTCTTGGTGTGTCCATGCCTCTTAGCAGCATTTCAGTACTGACATTCTCAAATGTTTGAAATTATGAAGCCTCCCACAGAAAGAATGATGTTTCCTTTAAAATGATGGTTTGGAATAAAAAATCCTTGTTTAGTCGTGTAAGTGGCTGTTGTTTATAATTTTGCATTCCAGTCCCTGAGCATTTATAAAGCTCTCAAATCATGTTTTTGAATTTTGCTAGCTACAAATGTATCATACATTTTAACATGACAACTGGGATTTCCAGGTAATGATATAAGTCTGTGGTTTATTCATCAATGATGTCACAGCCAGTGGCAAGGTTGAGTAAGATTTCAGTATAGTTAGTCCAGTCCTACTGGTGGCTAAGGAAATAGTAGAGATGTCAGTTTATGTCATATTTAATATAAAACTCTTGTTGATGATTTTCAGGCTTCCATTCCATTATTATGAGTAACAAAAACTTTGAATACAACTTCATATGCTAGGTCATCTCTGAAAGAACACCTAGTTAACATAAATATTAAATGTTTCACATACTGGACAAGGACAACAAGTTAAGTCTTAAAATTAATTCTGCAGTATATTTGCTCATATTTGTCATCTAACTGCATAGAGTTGAATTCAAACAATTTCAAGACTTCTCTTAAAATGCAAAAAAATATATACATGTATCTTCAGCTTCTGACCAGTGAGGCAGTACACTCCTAAAAGTAAAGGAAAGCATGACTCTGATCCTGTCAAACTAAGATCTCTGCCATATGTTATAGAAAATATATAAGGAGGAGAGAGAAATCATTGCTAGATACTATTACAAAGGCATTCCATAAAACACAGAAGTCTGCTGACATTTCTTATAACAAATTACTTGAACCTTAAAGGCTATGTTGAAGCTATGGGAATTAGAAGCACTTTCCAGATTTGTTCTATCTTGGCTGCCTGTTGAGATGAGACAGACATGTACCATCTCACTGCACACGTTATTCTCCTATGGAAATGCAAGCCTGCAGGTAGGCAGGGAGTACAACTGCACTTCAACAGCCCCCTTGGTCTAGATCAGTTGGGACAGTGTTGGAGTCCTGGGCTCAGGCCCTGTTGCACCACACTTCCTGTTCTATCCCCATCTTTTCCCCCTTCAATAGCCCTCTAGAAATAGGCAGTTTACCTTCTCTACATGTAGTTAATTTGATAGTTCTGAAGTTCTAAAATTCTAGTGATGGGAGTAAAATCATCTGACAAATCCAACAGCCACACACTCACTCTGTCATAAATCAGATATCTGGATTTAATAATCTTAAAGATCTTTTCCAACTTTAATGATATTATGATTCAGTGATTCTAGAGAATAAGTCTTAAGTTTCTTAGCAACCCAGTGCTGAAACAGACATATGTGGAAGCACAAAGTAAGAACATTCATAAAAAACTTTGAGCCATTAAAAACCTAGAAAAAATTGTAATATTTCTATGACACTTAGAAGCTTTAATATCCTTGAAGATGAACAGGGTTTATAGCATGGTGCAGGACATCAGAGGCCACAATTTAACTGCTGATATTTCAGCAGCACTGTTATCAATGGACTTCCACTTCAAATGACACTAGAAGTATCAACTTTGAGTTAGCTTGCCAAAGATAAGGGGAAAACCTGGGTGACATTTTGAAAGTCTTTTTAAAATACCCAGCTAATATCTAAATTCACCTTGTATACAACTAGAAGGACAAATAAGCAGCTCAATTTTGAACTCCTGCCAAGGCTTTTTTTGTTTTTCTTTTCAGATCACAGGCAGTATTCATCCAGCACCTCTTTTCCAGAGACATCTCTTGGCTGCTAAACAAAGTCTGGAAATCTGAATCCATTCATGAACTCAGATTTCCCACGTGGCAACACACCATGACTTAAACTGCCCCAGCAGCTCTAGAAAGACACGTACACTGTCCTTAAACTGGCACACAGTTGGGGTTACAGATGTCAAAGCTTCCTTCTGCACTACCCAGTAACAGGGGAGGCTGTCAGTACCATGAGGTGTATCAAGATACTAAATTAAGGAAACTAGAAAGGGAAAGGCTGAATTGAAGGAAATGGGCTAAACCAAGAAAGTTGTCAGGGACTTGATGTCATATGAACCCCTAACTGTGTAATTGTTAAATGTGCTCTTGCAACTTTTTCATCTAAACTAAGGAAAAAAACCAGCCTTCAGCATGTTGAAATCTGAGAAGTTGCTGCAAGATGGAAATTCCTTTACAAAGCAGTTTATAAATAACTTATTAGTCAACAAGTGCTTTTGAAAGTCCATGTATCTTCTAAGTCCTTTTTTTCTAGAAAAAATATAATTGTAAAACACCTGGATGAAAACTACTTTTAACTTTCACTATGTTCATTATTTATCTATTTAGAGACAATATAACAGTGACCAGCCACATCCAATAAAGGATGAAAATGAAGCTTACAAATAATAGTTCACTATATGACTGTTAGAGGTCCCTTACCTGGACCATTTTGCTGGGTCACATAAAGACAGAACAGAAAATGTTCTTATAGGAACATTTTTCTGTACAGAAAAATATAAATGCCTTTTTATCAGAAAAATTCTGCCACAGTCTTTCAAGAAGCGTTTGAAAATAACCCCATTTGCCAACAATCACAAGTTTATTAGTCCTGTTCTTTTGATCCACGAAAAAAAACCAAATTTTGAACTTGTGAGATGTTTGGATATCAATGCAAAAAATTAGAGATGTTTTAACTTTTTCTCAAGAACAGTGGTGCAACCAGAACAGTCAGTTTAAACAAGAGAAAGAGTCTTAAAAATACATAAATTGAGGAGACAAAATATTGCATAATATTATATCTGAAGAGTACATTAATCTTACTACCATGACTACAACTAGATTCTAAACTCAGTATTGATAAACACTGATTTCTACCTGTGGCTTAACAATGCATGTCTGATATATAGAACTCTCACTGTGAAATGAGTGCAAATGTACTGAAGGTTTCTATGATGAAAAAAAGACATTTTCATATAGAAAATGTGAAATATTTTTCCATTGTCATTTGACAGCTGTCTGTCAATAAAACTGTGCTTGCTACATCTTGAATGTTTTATGAGCACACCAATGGGTAGATTTCTTCAAGAGCTCTGTCTTTGAAGCTGCTAAATCCTTAAAATCTGGTGAAAAATATATATATATGTATTTATTGCCTTGCTGAGGTAATTTTCTCAATGTTTCCTACACTTTTACTAATAATATAAAATGTAAACAACCATTTGACAGCTGCTGAGGAAAAAAAATAGTTGCATTGCATAAAGGCTTAGAGGGTTAAACTGTCTTTTTCATGTATCTTCTCTTTGCTACGGACTTACTACAATCTCACAAAATCACACAGAATTCATTCATGTATTATCCTGGGATGAAATCTAGACAGTACTTATGACACTGGAAGCATTCAGCTATACCCTTCTGTGATGCAGTACTCAATAACCTATAGCCAAAACTGCAACTCACCTTCTGCATCTTCTGGCCTTGTAAGATCGATGACACCAGGGCCCAGTTTTCCATCATCATTGGGTTTCCCTGTTAGCTGTGGGCCTAAGTTTTCAAACCTTGTTCTTTCCTGGAGAAGAACAGAAGTAGTGTTAGTACTCCATGTAGGTTAGTTCTCATTATATCCTACCCATATGGGCATGCACCAATACACATGGCTAATTTTTAAAAACTGAAGAAATAATGAGAGCATTTATTGAGAATTTTAACTCAGGCAATTTTTTACAGATTCTGAATGTTTGCATGTATGAAAATCAGTTTTAAATGTGAAGTATATACAGGAACTTTGAAATTATTTTGATTTGCACTGCCATAATGCATAAATGCTTGTGCATGCAAATACAAAATACTCTTGGCAGCAAATGGTGCTGATCGATGCTGCTCACTTTGCCTTTCCATTTATTTTCTAACTGAAGTTGGAAAAGACAATCACTATTTGGAGACATGAAAATTCAGAAGTTGAAAGAAGAGCTTACATTAAAATATACTGCTAATTTAGTAGAAAAAGCATATATTTTGAGGTTCCCAGTATGAGTTCATACCTCTGAGAAAACAAAAGTCTAAATTCTATTCAAGAGGTTTTCAAAGTCAAGCATTTGAAAGAAGGAAAATAGATGACAGAATTAAGATTATTTTTTTCTAGGAGTTTAAATTTTACCTTTATGAGAAGGAAGCCTAAGGAAATTTAAAGGAAATGGGGGGGAAAAACTTTAAAAAAAAAAAAAAATGCACACTCCTAAAAAAATAGAAAGCTTTTGAAAGCTAAAGACCTCCATAGGAAACCTGGAACTAAAGAGTGGAAACTGAAAGGTATATTATGTGTTAATCCAGATCCTCAATCAACTACTAGACAAGGGCACTATAAATGACAGTATAATATTGTCTCACAACAGTAGTCTCTGTAGTACTGTGTATCAGTAGCAAAGCATTCAATGGTTATCATTAATTTAGTGTTCTCATTTGAAGGAACATAGCATGTTTTCCCTCTTGCCTTGTTGTTACCTCTTCAGACTAAACTTGTCATTACGTTATACTTGTGAATGAATGAAACCTTGTTGTTCATTACTATGAAACAATATTAAATGTCATGTCAGCTTGAATTTACAGACATGAAATACCAGCTTTCAGCTCTACGAACAGTTTCTCCATGTTATACTTAATGCATTATGCAGAAGTAGAGTGCTGGTTGCTTGTTCAGTCTATTGTTCAATGACCTAGTTCTGTACTGTGCATACTCGATGTAAGAAGCACACATTAGGAGTTTCTCTTCTGCAAGATGGTTACAAGCATGGAAGTGTTATTAAGGAGAAAGCATTCTTGATGGCTTTGTCTCCTCATTTGCTCTGCCTCCAAATACTTCTGCTTTCCAATGTGATTATATTTGTATTATCATTACCCTTCAGTAATAAAACCCCACCAAGCGAACAACTGAGGAATCCTTTTGATTCCACATCCTTTTTATTCGTTCCTTCAGCCACGGATACTTAAAATTATTTTATGTTTCATTTGCAGAGGAAGACAAGAAAGTATGACCTGACACTGGATTTGTCACAACATGCAGCTAGGCATCTCAGGTACTAATTGCATTTCTAAAAGTTCCTCAGAATCTTCTACTTGTTGAAATAAATAACTCTGCTTTTTATATTTGGCTAACTATTTTTCTTCTGTAAAATCTGTAATGAGGAAGGAGCTTACATAGACAAAGGAACTCACTGAAAAAGAAAACTATAAATGAAATGTGACTGCAGAGGAGCCCTGCAATACCAGAGGCCCAATATTTTACTGCAAATTGATGTGCAATATAACAATACACCTGAATCATCAGGATGGGATCTGTTTTACTGGTAGACAGAATAAAAATAAGTTTGTCAAGGATTCTGCCTTCCATTGCAAAAGGCTGATTTGCAGTTAAGATTAAAAAAAACAAAAAGAAAAAAAAAAGATCGATACTAAGAAAACAAAACAGCTTCAGCTTTTTGGCACATATATTGTCTCTTCAAAATATTTGCACTAAAGGCAAATGTTAGCACAGCACCTGCAGTATTCTTGGAAGAACAGCCCATAAGTGTGTTTCAGAAGGAAACACACTTTTTGCAATAGTAGTCAACAGACCCATCAATATGCACATGTGGAATATCCTTCTAGTCATTCATTCTCTTTGATTTTAACAGGGAAGAAAAAAAGGAAAAAAAAAAAAAAGGAAGTTTCTGAAAGAATATCAATATTTTGACATGGAAGGAGAAAAGGGAAAATTACATGGTAAGGCTGAAGAACTTTAAAATGAAAGCACTTACACCATAAAAATATCAGTTCTTTTCAAAAGAAAGAGATGTACAGAGAGTTATTTCATAACCCCCTCCTTGTAATTCAAAAAAGCTGTAACAATGCTAACTATACTTAAGACTTTTAAAATACCTTTTAAAGTAACTCTTTTGCTTGCTTTTTTACTGAAAATAATCTTCATAGTGACTATAAAATTTTTTTCAGTGTTTGTATTTGATTTAAACAAATTCAGAGATCTGTAAAAACAGAAATACGGTCCTCAATTCTAATAATAATATTTTATCTCTGAATAATATTAACATAAAAGTATAATAATAAAAATCTAATAATCTAATCCAATATATTTTTTAGGAAGTAGATGGCATTACAATTCCATGAAACAAAATAAATTCCATTAAATTTATTATTAAAGAGGAAACTTGTCCCACTAGTCTCCAATTCTTTTTTATGGGTTTCATCTTTGCTCCCATCTTAAATTAATCCTAAAAAGAATAGTTCCTTGCACTAAAAATCCTTTAAAGATATACCTTTTTCCTAGTACAAACCTGAGCCTGAGAGGAGGATGATTGATTCTGTGCATAATATTCCTTCATGT
Organism: Heliangelus exortis; assembly: GCF_036169615.1. Classification (NCBI taxonomy): domain Eukaryota; kingdom Metazoa; phylum Chordata; class Aves; order Apodiformes; family Trochilidae; genus Heliangelus; species Heliangelus exortis. The sequence continues at coordinate 10,784,395 of NC_092439.1, forward strand.
ACAAAAAAAGATACACCTTCATTACAAGAAATGGCTACACATAGCTGCACTAACAAATATGTTACCTACGTGCTCATTTCATTTGAACACATGTATTTGAACCACTGGATGTATATTGCTAACTCCCTAACCCCCATTAAAATAAATTTTTTGTCTGTTTGTAATAAAGTGCAATATTATGGAAAGTGCAGGTATTTTGTTTCCCATGAAAAAGCATTTTGGAGCTCTATTCTGAACTGACTTTCTGTATTAGCTATGGAGCTTATACTGTAGAGTCACTTTAAGGTCTCCCATTTATATTTCAGATAAAAGGGTTTAGGACATGACCCTGACAACCCTTTCTCATGACTAAACTGACACAATCAATTGGAGGTAGAACTAGAACTGAAAGTTCTTCCCAGCACAATTCAAATTCTTTGTGCTTCTTTATGTTGAACATGCAATGAAAATAATTTCCTTAAAGATCAGAAAAAAAAGACAGATTCTTTTCAGCAACAAAATCTTAATTTTCCATTCTGTGATATGATTAGGACTTATTTATGTGTTGTCAGTCACAAACATGCAGAAAATGTAAAAGTTATTGAAAAAATTAAAGTCTGCTCAACTGTCTTGCAGGACCGTTGGTTCTCTAAGTGCTTTGAAATTATGATGTATGAGGTAGATGTTGCATATTAAATAAAGATATTTAAATTATAAAGCCCCCATTAGTGAGAGCTGATGAATGTTAAATGTTATGAGCCACAAGGCTGTGGCATCCATCATATTCACATATTATCACAGTCAGTGATGGAGAAGCTCCAGTGATGACAGATAGACTGCTAGGTAGTTATCCTTTATTTCCAGAGTCACCAAGCAAGCCTTTCAAGCCTTTCAATCCTTTTGGCATTATTTTTAGCTTTACATTAAATTATCGACTTTTCTGGCATGTACTGGCAGAAAGTATCAATTCTTTCTTCACATATGGAAGGTAAAAGAATGATTTAGGGAAGCAAGAAGTAAAGGGGAAGGAAGAAGTAGCCACTGCCTCCAAAAGGCTGCTAACTTCAAATGACTAGAAACAAATATAAAATTGTGATCTTCTGAAAGAACAGCAATGAAACACAAAGCACACAATAATGGCTTTTCTCCGCACTTAGATAAAGCTGAATTTTTGATGTGCACAGTATATTTTAATAAAATTTTATATACTATGTTTTATACACTTATTGGCTATTCCATAATAATGTGTGTGCTAACAGTAAAATTGCTCTTAAATTTATGTGTGTAATTTATACGTTCCCACATAACAATGCTTTTTGTTGTAAAAAATATTCTGTTTATTAATGTAACTTTACAACCACTGCATCCAAGATCCGTGGTAAATTAATGACATTTTTATTATTTTATAGTGTCATTAAATTTTTACTGATCACTCCATCAAACAGAAGCAATAAAGGCCATAATGCAAACTGGGACACTTAGATCAGGGGAGCAGGAAGGCATTCCATATAGTCTGAAGTAAACGACTTGCTATAAATGATATTTATACCATCTTTAAGGATGTGAGAATCCTTGGACAAGTTTGGCAAAACTGTTTCTGTACTACTGTGGATTGTGTACTTAAATAACAGTTTACTTGCCAGCAAGACAATTTTTTTTTCAAACCATATGCAAGAAGATGACTGATTGCATCCATCTCTTGAAAAATAATATATGAAATGTAATAATACACTGGGCACCCCTCCTTTCTGGATTACCAGGACTGATCTGACTATACCCATACCTCAAATTATTTCAACATGCTTGCTTTTTCCACATCTGAAATGTATGCTTAGTTTGAAATGGAAAATGGCATGCATGCTGAGTGTTGTGTAAAAGATTTAGAATATATGTATTTTTTGCAAACAAATACTTTTTACTTAAGTGGATGGGTTTGGACAATGATGTAATACCCTTTATTTCAATAGTATATCATGAAAGCAGTTACCAACATTAATTCAAAAGAGCCAGTTTCTAGAAACTGAATTAATATGGGTCATTCACAAAAGCCACAGAGTATATGACTGAAGGGATAATATTACTTCCAAGGACAGTACTTTATTTAGAATGACTTGAAATAATTATCAATGTTGTCTTTATGTATGAAATGGAGTTCAATTGAATTATTCCATACTAAATGTTCTAGTAGGTTATTTGCTATGATCCATTCCTTTCATGTACCAAGGACAGTAAACAACAGAAAAACAACTTACTACACTCAAAACATAAACCCAACATTTTAAGTACAACACAGAGAAAATTATCTCCAGTTTCAATAAGGAGGAATCACAAAATCTTTTCTCCCCCCTGGAAAATCAAACATCCCAGTTTCTTCACCTTCTTCTTACTACTTTTTAATGGCTAGGACTGAGAAGTTAAATTACCCTCCACTTAGAATCTGTTGCAACATCTTGCCACAGCAGGGATAATTACAAATTGACTTTCAGCCTTATCTCTGGATATTTTAGTTATTACGGGTGGGAAGTTTAAACATTAATCTTATTACAACTATGTCAGTCATCCTACTGGTGTGCAGGCATGCAGCTTCTGGAATTCTTTGGATGGCAAAGGAGATAGATGCAATAGTGGCATTATTGTTACAGGTAAAAGAAAGGCCTTTGGTTTTGCAGGACTTTGGTGAATATCTTGCTTTTAACATCACAGCAGTGGGAGTTGCTCCAAGAAACTGGAGGAATTAAATTAGTAAAGTAGGCAAACTTGTTGCAGGAATGTTATTATTTTAAGGTATTACAAGACATAAAGTGTATCTTTTTTAGCCACCGATTTACAGGCTGCACAGATAAAGAATATGCTGAGTTTCCATGATGTTGCTACAACCTGAACTTACTTTAATTTTTATCTAAGTTAATTCAATGATCTCAGGAACCAGGAAGCGAATTTTCACCCTGATATTCTGCTGCTTTTAGTTCAAAAACTGTTCCAGTACTATCTTTGTATACCAAGTAAACAGCATGGACCAACATCCCTGCCACAGGCTATGGATTTGTGTCACGTTACAGCACCTCAAAACAGAAAGCTTACTTGAAAAGATGTGGGGACAGAGAAGACAGTAGGTCCCTTTTAAATCAATTTTTCAATCCTAAAGCACAACTGAAGAGACTACAAGGTGGTAACAGGGAATTTAGACTAAATTTCTTTGCCTGACTGGCAAGCCACAGTTGGCTTCCACATAATTATGAGACATATGCAAGACCATCACAAGCAGAAAATACACCAAAGTTTTTCAGTAACAATTCACAGTGATTGTGGGGCTTTCTTCTTTTAAGATCCAGGTCCTGGAGTCAAAACTGAAAATTGTAGTTTCATCAATATTTAAAGTGCCTAAAAAGTAGTTTGGAGTGCTAAAGGCAAAAAGTTTGTCAGATAAATAAATGCAAACCCAAATGACCTGCTTGTAAACACTCACTTTAGTTAATTATTTTGGAAGCCTGATTTCAAGGATCAGAATTTCTAGAATCTCTGGTTAATGTGAGCAGTAGCCATCTTGGTCTCTGGCACAAATAAAATGGATTTAGATAAATTCCCTGATTATTGGGAGCATTCAGCACGTCCTAATAAGTTAATAGACTTCAGTAAACTGGAAGTTGCTTTTTAAAATGTGTATGAACTTAAAAATATTTTTTAAAGGAAAAAAAGAAAAAAAAAAAAAGCCAGATAGGAAATGTATCCACTGAAGTAGTGTCTTATGCACTCCTACACATGAAATACTGACATACCCATAACTATTGCCACACTTGCAGGCACTGCTAAGCCATGGATCTGCCCTGGTTAGATTACTCTGAACAGGATTACTGCACTTACTGAGTCCCCATAACCAAATGCTTTATGTCTTTGTTCATATGGTTTTAATATGGTTTTAACCAATTGCAAGGTTATTTATAAGTTTGCAACTCCCCAGTAGTTAGAATTATGAAGCGTTCAGACTTAAGCATATCCAGTTGTGCGGTAACCCAACTGCTGCTTTCATGCGGTTTCCAACTTTTTATTCTTGCACAAAGGCATGATGCATGGCAGTACATGAGAACTTGCTGATTAACTCTTTGTTTCAGCAGCAAATTCATGCAGCAGCCACAGTAAAGTTACACATTAAATAAGGGCTAAATATTTTTTTAAAAAATAAAATAAAATAGTGACATGCACTGTAGAGTTCCACCTCAGACAGATGAGAAGTTATTAGTCCTTGAAAAATAAAGGGACAATCAATTAAATTCACAGCTGGTAAATGAAAAGCAAACAAAAGGAGTTGCTACTTTACACTCTGCATAATAGGGCTGTACAATTCACTAGAGGTCAGAAAGAGTCCAAAGCTTGAGCTGCCACTTGTTTTTAAAAGCACTGGATAATTTTATGACTGTTAATAACATTTGTAGTAACACATGCTAAGATAATCAAATCTCATGTTCCAGAGTGTAAGCTGTTCAACTGCGGGGGTCAACCTTGTTCTGTCTGCTGCTCCCTTGACTCCTGACCAACATCCACAGATGATTAAATGGGAGCCTTCTAGGGAAAAAAGTTCATTTTCTTTCATAACACCAGGTAGTGCTCACTAGATTTAAGGGAGAACTGGTAAATACTAGAGACCAAATCTATTTACCTTATAATTAGGAAGAATCTGAATGCAACCACTTAAACCCCCCACATTTTCTTTTAATTAAACAAACATATGTGCATTTTTGAGAGACAGACAAAAATAAACACAAATTACCATTTACATTCACTTCTACTAGGAAACAGCAGGACTGGAGATTTTTTTTTTTTCTGTTGTGCAGTGACTAAGAGAAGCAGTACAGAATGGTCATTCAAATTTTTAATGTTTGAGTTACAAGAATAAATGCATAAGGATATGGCAAAACTAAGGTTTTTTTTCCCCTTAGTAGACTAAATAATACTATGGAATATTACAATTATAATATATATTTTGCTATATTTCAGTTTAATTTAGCAGCTGGCTGGACCTTGTCAGTTATGAGTTCACTTTCAACAGGTATTTAAAAATTGAGACATTCAAATGCCATAAAAGTGTACTTTCACCAAATTTAGACAATATCATAATTCTGCATGTATGTCTCCATGCTCTCCCAAATTTTTCTGTTTGTGATTAAATTTCATTAAAAGTATTGTAATGCACTAGAATCAGAACAGAATTTAGAAGATCAGAGATCTGGTTACTGGCCTGAAAACTGTGAATTTCCTTTTCTCTTAATCATCTAGTAATATATTCCAGGCTAAAAACACAGCTTTAGCAAGAAGCCACAACAGTATAGCAACCAGCAAAACTATTCTAGGTTCAGCACAAAATTTTTGGGGGGATGGAAAAAAAAAAAAAAGAAGCAGAAAAGAAGTCACCAATTTTAAATTCATTGTGGTGTTCTGCAAACCTCAACAGCACAAAGCAAATTCAGCTGCCCTCCACACCAAATTGGGAAAGGAAAGGTCTTAAATAAAAAAAGACAACTCCAGAGCACACAAACAGAGATATAGACACATGCTACTGGTCAAAGACCTTGAGAATTAATGTGATGGTTTTTTATGAAGGATGTGGAAATACAAAAGTGCATGCAAAGACACACAGATATATGTTCAATTTAAAACCTATAAAAACCAAGATAAAGACAGATGATGCTCTCATAGGTGCTTTCATTCCATCATTTCAACTGTGCGTTATGATAGACACATATCAGATTTTGCAGTGTGATTAAACTGTTCTGGAAAAGCTGTTATAAATATTGATTCCATTATGCAATAATCAATTATCAAATAGCAATAAATACACTATTTTTACTCAGCGTGTGGGTAGCAATTATAAAAAATTAAAAACAAATATTTCAAATACTCTATTTGCAAGTATTTTTAAAATTAAAGAGCTAAACTTCATGGAAGATCTTAATTTTGTGCATTTATTACAGAAATCTTTGAACATAAATAATATTGGGTATTGTAAGTACAGACTCCAGAAGCTACTTTAGGGTAGTCCTCCAGGACTTTGAAATACGGATATCTAACCCAGATACACTGAATGAGTTGCTGCGGCTCCCTACCCCTGCTATTTATCTCTAGAAGCAATGCAGACCACTAGACATGGCTGCTCCCTTCCATTTCCAGGAAGACACCTGAAGTAGTTTACCTTGGTGATGCAGAAGACACTTGGGCTTAAATGCTCATATTCATATTTAAAATCAGAAATGCAACCAAGGCAGATAACAAAAGCCCACTAAATGCTATTGTTTGCAAGCACATGCCTTGCCTTGTGTTGGATGTATATTATGGCACACCATGCATATATTTATTAAGTAAGCTTTTACTGTATTTATCAAGTTGATTTTTTGTGGGTTTTTTATGTGTACATTTTCAGTGTATTTTTTCAAGGTTGCATTTTATCATTGCTGCTTATATATTACACTGTTTATATTCACTTCTTTTTTGTTATGTTCAGAGAGAAAACAAACATATCACTAAAGAATAGGGATGGCTGACAATGGAGCAATGATAATAACATCATTATGCAGTGTTTTGCCTCTTGTACCCCCATCACTGCCATGTTTTTCTCTGATTACTTCAGCCTCCAGAAAATGTGCTGCTTACTGTTCATGTCAAAAAGGGAAGTTAACTGTTTGCATGATTACAATGCAGACTATGATGTACATAATGCCTGTGATAATATAGATGTACCCCTCAACTGGCTCCTGTCTTTAATCTTCATTCAAGAGGGGAGGGAAAAAACACAAGCAACAAATAAAAAAAAAAACACCAAACCAAACAAAAAACCCCAACCAACCAACCAACTGAACAAAAGACCCAACAAGTAAACAAACAACAAAACAAAAATAAAAACAGAAAGTAAGGAGCTGAGGATCTTACTGCAGTCCAACAGAATCCTCAAGGACATGGATAGTCACACTACTTAATTCCAGGGGAATACTTATGTCATTGAATTAAGAATGGACTAATACAGTTCAATGATTCAGTGTCAAAGTGTGTAATTCTTGTATGTTTACACTGAATATTGGAATATAAATAAAACAAATTCTCTCCAGGCTGAAAAAGATGCTTTACCCTTCTTATTGATTACTCTTTTTTCCCCTTTGATAATGTAGTTAGAATGTTGAAGGCTGCCTAGTACGAAGAAGAATTATTCTGGTTGAGGAATAAAACAATAGAAAGCCATGAACACAGTCCTGTAAGGATTTATGCAAATGGACAGGATCTTGCATTAACCACGTCCTAGCAAAAGGCAAATGAGCAACTCCCTAGTGGTGAAACTGCTGTACTTAGTGACTTATCTTTCCAATACAATCAGAACTAAGATGCTCCTAATTCATGTTCTTAAAATTTGTACTCAAGAAGCAGCCCAAACTGGATATACGACCACCATAAACTCATCAAAACAAACATAAGCATGAGACTAATAAAGTAGGATAAAGGTTCCATGTCCTACATTCAACATGCAAATGCAGGCAAATATGTACTTCCTGGAAACTGGGAGAGACTTACACCTCTCAGAAGTAGTAACTCTTCCATGCAGGAAATATGAATCAAAATAATGCAATACAGACAGTATTTTAAAAAAGTAACCGAAGGCTATGCAATTTTTTCATGCAGAATCTAGAAACCCTTACATCTGAAACCATCTTAAATGCAAAGTGAGTACCTACAGGCTGAAAAAATTGTCATTTTACTGCTGCAATATACAAAAACAAAACTGCTAATGCTTCTGGCAAAAATTCATTCTCGAATTTTTCATTTAAAGTAGAATGATTTTGCAAGCCTTCTTTTGTTTTTGCCATGAAAAACTTGTTTCAAATTTCCAATACAAGATACCCATTAGCCTCCTGCTCAATGCAACAATGACAGTTTCAAAACCGCTTTTATACCTTAACAACCAGTCTTGAATGGGAGTTTCAAAAGCAGTGGTTTCACCCACAGAGCATATTAGTCATTTATGTCCCAGCTAAGACCTATTTTTTACCTTGTTTTTAGTATAACAGACTCTTTCCTACTACAACTCTCTGCGTTTAGAATAAACTTTTTCCCTCTTTTACCCTGTCCCCTTTCATCTGCTCAAGTTGACTTATATGGAAAAGTTCATGCAATCGACTTAAGGAACATTCCAGTACTTCATTCCGGTGGAAGATTTTTGCTGCTCTGTGGACAAATAAAATCTCTGAGTAAGAGGGAATTTCCTGTCTCATACCTTCCTTACTCCTTTGTGTACTTGTATATGACTGTGGTCATATTTTCTAGTTCTGCCTTACAGTAAAGAGAATAATGTCCTGAGGAAGCAATAAGAATTTTGGAGCTTTTCACTTTTCTATATGTACACAATTATAATGTCTGCCACTGTCTCCTAGTAGTACCCAAACACTTTTTAAAAGGAGGTTGGTGGAAGTATCCTCAGGCACAGAGAGGGGAAACTGTTACCTTCTAGTTACCCAGAAAGTCAATGATTAAGCTGAGAACTGAACCCAAGACTTCTGAACATTAGACAAGTCCACTGGCTGCTATGCCACACTGCCTCTGCCGTAAATCTGTTTGATGGATTTTTCAGTCATGGAACATTAAAGGCCCTGCTCTTGTCTAATGAATATGTTTAAAGAAAACAGTACAAACAAAAGCAAATTTAACACTTAAATTATCTGAGACATACTGCTTCGGTGTCACATTTGGATAAAGGATTTCCTGCTGGAGACATATGTACACCTATACATACTGAAAAATGTTGTAGCCAGTACCACTAGCTGGCATGCTGGTATCTATTTATGCCTGTAAAGGGAACATAATCAGTTTTAGTTGGTTAAGTACAATCTGAGCCAGTTTTTATATTATGACCAAAAGCTTGGCAGCACAGTAGCAGTGGCAAATAGCAGAAAATTGCTTACAGAGTTATTTGCCAGATTACTTGAATGATTTACATCGGTTTTCAAGAGAGTTTCAAGTAATAAAATGTTAAGTTTTGGAAAAGCTTTGGACTCTGCATTCTTGTTCCTTAAGCAGCAAGATGCACAGGAGAGGGTTATGATATATTATAACTGACTAAATGAAACATTTTTTAACATAAGCCACCAGAAAAATTTAGGAACATTTCAGGTTGAAGTCTTAAGATTTTTTTTTTTTTTAATTGAAGATTTGGAGAGCCAACTGATTTATATTAAACACTCAGACTTTCACATCTACTTGCTCAAGATTCATGTTGACATTGTACTAAATATGGACATACAGTTTGTATTCCAGATAAATTGATCTGATTACAAGCCTCACTCTTCAGTATGATTCTTACTCCAAGATAAACCAATATTTAGTATCTCCTGCAACAGCTCCAGAAGATAATTTTAAACCTTTTCTCCATCCTGTTAAGCTACCTTTAAAATTCTTTATACAAGGCTTCACAGATGACTTCTGAAAACCTACTTTATGAAAAGCAGTCTTAAATTCATTAATTCAGAAGGAAAGGTTTTTTAATCTGCTTCATTGTGCTGTTCTCAGAATATATCTCTGTTTAGCTAATTCTCCTGCTCAGCTAATTTGAAGAATAAATACTTCCTGCAAATATATTCACAGATTTTAAGCATTAACAAAAAAACCGAAAAACAAAAACAAAAAAAAAAAAAACCAAAAAAACTCTCAAAAACACACCAAAAAACTCCAGCTATTGCTTGTTATATGGCTCACAGTATCTCTAGGGCATGGACTTCTTCAAGGCAGAAGGTCCCTGGAGAGGATGGGTACTCTCCATCATCAGGTACCAACCTCCATGCAGCTCAAAGCACGCTGCCACATCATCTAAGAGAAGCAGTGATAAGCAGCAGTATCTCAGGCTCAGGCATCAGCCACATCTCAGATTTAATTTTGAACATTAAAATCGACTGTTTGATCTCTTTCCCCTCTCCACCCTCCAATCTGGTGAAGTGGCTAAGGAGGAAAAACATCTCTTCCATTCCCCTCAAACCTCTCCTATGGCTAAGGATCCCAGTGGGACAGGAGTCTTTGATATCAGAAGAATGCAAACAGCAAAGCTCAGGTTTGCTGCTTCTTAGGATTTAGAAATAGAGATATAAGAGGGATTTCAAATTATTATCTATTAGGAGAACAGAAAGGGATGATGCCAAAAGGATGGAAAGGGCTATATGCTTTGGAGCTATCTGGTTGTATATCCACCTTTCAAACTATAGGATCTTCATTTTCTGTGTTCTGTGTTCTTCCTTACTCTGATTTCCTACTCTGCATCACATTCAAAATTCAGTTTCACAGACACTGTAGGCAGCAGTGCAGCTTTTTCCCATCCCTCACCCTCCAGCCTCCTGCTTCCTATCACAAACAGCCCAAAACCCTTTAAATCTTATTCAGCTATTGACAGGGTCATGATGAAAACTCAGTGAAATGTTCCAATTTAATAAAGGGGGAGGGGGACTTTTTCTTTTCAAAGAAATATAAGACATATATCACAGACATATTTTGTCTCTTTTAGAAGAGAGTTGTACATGACAGTGAAGATACAATGAATGATAAATTGTGTTTGGCTTTTTGCACTGAGTGAAATGGAAGTTCTACATAGCATAGCATGCTGTTTAGTGGAGAAGACTGATAGGTGTTCTGGTCCATATAGTGTCAGTGTACATGACTCTGAATATTGAAGTAGCCCCCTCCTTGCAAAGAAAGAGAAAAAATAAGCCTTGGTTGAAAGAGAGTTGGAAGAAAACTTTGCAGGAAAATATCTTTTTTTCCATTTGTAAGTTTGGGGATCTTTCTGAAAGGAAACAAAAAGTTGGTCTACACTCCATTAATGAAACATTTGTCATGATGTAGTGCGATCTGTAGTGTGTCTGAAGAAAACACAGGGGTTTTGCAAAGGTTGTGAAAGTGATCACCTGATAAAGGAGATCCCTTAGGGAGATCCCTTGGGAGAAAGAGTGCAGCCACACTGCCTGATCTTATTCATAAGAATTCAAATACCTTGAATGGCACCAGGCAAGGAACAGCTAAGGAGCTGGCAACTGATTGTTTTGGAAATCTGCTGAACCCTTGACAGACCAGGGTTTACAGTATGTGATCTATAGTAACTCTTTTTGGGTACAGTTCTAATGCACATCTTCCAAAGGATGCACTGAGCAAGAATCTGTACGTATGTCTAAAGTTCATCTAAATAGGAACCATATAATGAAATTATCACCTAGCAATTGAACTCAAGGAAGGAAAGAAAATGGCAGTGAGATAAGAATGCATCCACTGCTTGCTATGTCAAGAAGCCTTTGGCAAGATAACAGTGAAAGCATGCACCCAGACACTGATCAGCATGGGCCTGACATAAAATCACAGGTGTCTACTCTTACTGGCTGTTTAATAAATTGCTTTGGAAGGGATGAAGGTGAAGAGATCTTTCCAAAACCTTGTCTCAGTGTTCTCCCTCAGTTAATGAATGCCAGCAAGTAGAAGAGAACAGATATTTGATATGTTTTTGCAGCCTTACTTATAGAAGCATTCGCAACATGTTAGCAGCCAGAGGCATAAAAGTGAAATACAGGGAAATGAATGTTGTCTGTAGATTTTTAGGATGTAAACTGGGCAATTTCAGCTTGTGGGTCAGGCATACTTTAGGTTTTAAGTAGAGTTATAACAGATTACTATGACCCGAGCACAATTTTAGTACTTGTAATCTCTTGTTGAATATCATTTATTACCCTGTTACACATTTTCAATTGAGATAGACCTGTTTATGGAGCCAGTATTATGTGACTACAGATGGACAAGCTGTGTGCAGCAAACACAGCCTTTCTTATGTTTTCCAACTACCCCTGGAGGATCAGCAATTTTGATACGTGGACGAGTAACATGTCAGTGTTCTAACAATCTAACTTTTGAGTTATGCATGAACTATTCACATAAATGCTCAACAGTTTGCTGCTTGTGATTTATGCTGTAGTTGGTCACCACAGACAAATCACATTGTTTTCAGTGTCTGCATTGCAGTATTGCAACATTGCCTTAAATTACCTGGAAAAGGCTACAGTGAATGTTCTCAGCCTTCCAGGTAGTGAAAAGCTTTCACTTTCATCTGTTAACTCCTGCTCCCATTAGCTTCAACATCACAAAAAACCTGATTTGTGATGCCTACTAACATGCTATTGGTAGGACAAAGATGGCAGTGGCAAGGCATAGTGCAGCAAGGCCTGCAGGACTCCTAGATTAAATTGCTGCAAAGTTCACAGAGTTGCTGTAAAGATCTATAATTAGCCCTGACACTGTATCAGTGTTTGGAAGAGCTCCCTGATACTGCCTTCCTCATTTGGTCAACATGGTGGGTGCTGCATCAAAGCCTCCATTTTTTATGAACGGGGGGGAGCAATTTGGGCATAAACAGCAAAAGCTTAACTGTGCACAAATGTCCAGGTTCATACGCAAATACACCCATAGAAATAAAAATCTGTTTGCATGTCTACTTGTGAAAAGAAATAAAAGGGAGGACTAAGCATGGTCTTACCACATTAATCATATTTCAAACAAACATTTGCAAATAACATTTTGCATTACTTCTCAAGTCTTTTCATGAGACAAAAGAAGTCAATTTTACCTGCTAGCATACTTTTTCTTTTGTTTGAAGCAAAACAGTCAAGACAGTACAAAGCAGCATATAATCCCACAAACAGGCAGCTAAATAAATACCCTTCAACAACAGAGACTGTATTGCAATTTATCCTATTGATGCAGCCTAATGATGCTTGAGAAACAGGAGTCAAAGAAAGGAAATATCAGAAAAAGTAATCCAGATTTATTCTTGTTCTACTTAATCTACCGCAGTTGAGAGTTATATTGGCAATGCATTTGGTGTTGTGAATTTACTTAGAGGACTACACAGAGCTTGGAAGAAACAGCAGTAACTTTTGTGGAAGTCTGCTTGTATCTAAGTGTGAAATAGTATGCAAATGTATTCTGTAGTTCTCGGGACAATTGAAGAAGTTATATGATAGGATTGAGCAGCTGCCATTCCAACCCACAACTTAAATTGAATATATTCCTGTCCTAGCAAATTTATGTTCAAACAATAATTTTCAACACATCTTTACTGCTGCATGGAGAAGCACAAGAAAAACTTGGTATATATCTGCAAAGTCTCCTGAGTAGTTTGGGAAATGTACATAAGAAGATACAATTATTATGCTGTTACACTCAGCACAAAGACACTATCCTTTATGGCAGAACATCATCCTTTGGGAAATATTATCCTTGTTGGTTTCTGAAAATTTTTCAGCATCCACCCTGGGGACCCATTTTACTCTAATTCTGTTCCTTTGGGATTTTGTGTTGCTCCAAGATTTAAGGGAGAACACCAAAATAGGGCAAAGCTTTTATGCTTTTCAAGAAAATACTCCATGCAAATGAAAAAACAGTGTACTTGGAATTTTTTACTGAGCTGGTACTGCAATAAAAGAAAGGGGCCAAAATGCCTTTTTATTATTATAAATCATTGTCATCATCATTAATGAAGTCTAAACCCTGCAGATAGAGAACCCTTTCAAGAAATAATAATAAAAAAAGTTGGTTTTAGTGCCCATACAAGCATACTACTAAGCATACATAGTGACAAAAACTCTAGGAGCCAATATTCAAATGCAAAAGCAACAATTAGCTAGTTTCTTTCCTTAAAAAATATTTTATTGCCAAGTGTTTCTGTGACAGAATCAGAACCATGAAAAACTTCAACTTAATTTGGGAATTTTCATTACTATACTCTGTGTGTGTGTATATGTGTATATAGCTATTCATATAATAATGTTTTGTATTGGTTCTTTACACTTAAGTGCATTTTATTTTCATTTCTTACATAAATACATCATTATTGGAATGGTCAAACTTTTTTTTTTTTTTTAATTTATGGTTCCATAAAGTTTCCATGATTTATACTTTGGGAAAGTAATGCAATTGAGCAAAATGCTTAAAAACAAAGGTCAGCACAGCAAATTCTTCTGTAAGTGCAAAACTGGATTCATAATAAGCTAGCACCAAAGCTAACTTATCTGTAAATTTAGATGACCTACATATGCCAGATTTTGCACTGTTTCTTTTTTTCTTTTCACTGTCAGTTCCAAAGTTTCAGTGGATGTGTATTTTTAATGTGCAAATTTCAAATACATTATTTGTATGTCGTTCTGCATATAGCACATAAAGGATATCGAAAAAAAAAGTAGGTATGTTGGCAGGAATAAGTATGACTATCTAGGTGTTAATAGAATTTGAGTAGTAGCATGTGATCAATTAAAGTCTCAATCATATGTTATATGAAGACAAAAAGTTAACATTTCATGAGCAGCTTTAATAGTTCCATCTCTTGAGTCTGAGGAACTCTGAGGAACAAGATGTCATACCCACTGTCTGCACCTGGTTCCTGTTATAACCCTGGTCTTGATAATGGAGCTATGGTCTTCTTCTGAGGTTAATGTTAGAATGGCATTTTCTTCCCATAACTCTTATAGCCTGAGTTCCACCACTGTTACAACTCTATTTGACCCCGTTGCATGTGCAGTTACAAATTCCATCATGTTCCTCACTAAATGCACAGAGATCAGATAAAATATTTCCTTAAGTATGGGTACACTTTCTAAGCCTGATTTTATTTCCTGTGATAGTTAGAAAAGGTAGGGATATAGTACAGACCTCAGGATTATTTCAAAAGTCAGAGTACTTTTTTTCCTTGTTTGCTTATAATGGAAACATTTCTCTTTAAAAGATACATTTGGAGACCAAGGGATTAATTTCTTTTTTTTTATAAGATGCTCTGCTTTTAATTTAATTTCAAATAACATTTTAAAGTTCTAATTGTAAAGATAAATTCACTGCAACACTTCTTGATGTCAGATATTAAAATCATTCAGCTATTCAAAGATGCATCTAATTCCTGACCAGTCCTCATAACACACAGAAAGAAAGAAAGAAAAAGTCAGCTCTCACCGTGCCCTACTATCATCCTATAAATACACTAATTTATAAAACCAGTGCAAGTAGATATGACAATGAAATTAATATAAAAGCAAAAGCCACCAACACCTTTGACTTCTTGAAATAATAGCAGGGAATTCCCTGGAGTGATATGCTGCCTAGGAAGTTCTGTCATAATGCATACAATAAACTCTGCAAAAGTGTGTCTTGGAATGATTATTTTTTTCCCCCCATTCATGGGTATAAATTTATATTGATTTCATGTACTGCCATTTGTTGAAAGCAACAGCATAAATAAAACATATTTCTTCAGCTTCAAAACTAAAAGTTTGAACTCCAGAATATTTTCCAGTTCTAATAAAAGGGGGCAGTATTACACCAGCTGAAATTCTGAATTGCCCAAATTATTGTAAAAAGTGGTGGAGAATGATACAATACTGCTGAATTTCACTGGAAATAGACTGTCACTTTATATACAGTAACAAGTCTGCTTCTCTGCCTTAGCTCTCAGAGCTAGGGCCTTAAGCTCCTGCATTGCATCTTCTGCATCTTCCTTAGAAAATTTTTACTCGAGTCACTATTTTTCTTTCACAATTATTGATAAAATATTAAAGTTGATATTAAATGAAGGAACATCTGTCATTTAGCTAGGATAAGCCCTAAGCATAAAAATGAAATTGTAAAATTATTGCAGTTTTTTTCTTTGTTTTTTGTTGGTTTTGTTGTAGTTGTTGTTTTTTAATAAATTACTGGTGCCCAAATATGGCTTTAGAAAGTTAATTTTGATCAGCCAAAATAAAAGAAATCATTGCTTACAAATATATATTTAGAAACAGATAACTAAATTGCCCGAATTCACCGAAGCTTATAATGGACATTTGTTTTGCAGGAATTATGAGGACTGATGGGATTTTTATTTAAAAATTTTCCCTATTCTGAGGTATTTAACCCAGACAAGTCATTTACCTGTTATAAAACGACGGAACTGTTAAGAAGTTGTGTCTACACAACATGTCCTCTACATCTCAAAAATCCCCCAAGAAAAGGTTTGACTGAGCAGAATGATATATTCAGGAAAAACAGTTTCCCACTTGCAGTGTCTCTTCGTGGAAATCTGATTCTTCATTAGACAGATGGAATACACTCCCACTGAGTTGAATAAATTGCCTATATTCTTGCAAGAAAGTGAGACCACACCAACAGTTCCTTAAGTAAATCAGTCTCTTTTTTTTTTCTATCTACACAGTTCCAGATTTTCTATTATAGGAACTAAATATATATATTTGAACTCAGAGTAAATTATACCTAAGTGTAAGCTATATTAGGTGGGACATCCTTAGGCTGCAGGTATAACAAAGCTTGGTATAATGTCTGTTGAGGCAATGCCATAATAAAAATATTAACTTTGCAAAACTAGTAATTTGCTGTTGGTATTTCTATTAGTTTTTCTGGAGTAATTATGAGGGATTTGTTCTTTAATTATAAGGAGAACTAAGATTTAACCAACAGAAATAAGAGTCTAATTGAAAATGCTTCCAGTTTCTGCTATGTCTCCCAGCAAACTAAAACACAAGCATTGACCCGTTATATACTAGTTACAAATATCCTTCTATGAGAAACTAAAGCAAAAAAATAAAATATAAAACATTTTTCTTAAAAGACAAAAGCAAATGAGAATAGATCAGTGCCTGCAAATCCAACCCTCTTATAAAGATTTCAAAAAGTTCACAAGACCCTTATGACCAATTTTTTCATGTTCCTCAGGGAATTTAAGGGTGGTCATGACTATTTTCATAGAGAAAAGATAACTGAATGAAGGATGCACTGGAAAAATACTTTCTTAACTATGTGCTGCTTTTTTTTTTAAACTGAGTTGAAAAGTTACTAATAACAAGGATGCTAATAACAAAGTGATTCTCTTGGTGACTGCATGAGAAATACCCTGCACTTGCAGAATCTCAGTGTGATTCTAGGTTCTGCACTTGTTCTGTCTATGGTACTGACCATATGGGGAGAAAAAAGCTGGTAAAAAAACTGCTGTGAACATAATCCAGTATGTCTTACATTCAGAAAAAAAGCAGTGCAATTATGGAATCATTGCAGAGCTCTAAGCAGTCAAAAAGTGATTATGCATAACTAGCAACTCTTCCTACAAAGACTTTCTGAAGTGTTTTTATTAGGCAAAGTTTGTACGCATGTGCAGTAGCTTCATACAAATGATGAAGCGGAACAACTCCTGAGGAGTTGTTACACTCTGTTGTGTCAATAATCCACATATTTAACAGTCCCTAAACACAGCAGACCATAACACCTCCAAAGAAGTCATTATGGCATATCAAGTCAAATCCAAGTGGCTAAATATGGATTTGATCAATCGACTGTAACATCTCCAAGGGTCTTGATACACATTTTGAAGAATATAAACATATTGCATCCAAACTGTGGTCTCTATTAGGATGATGTGGATTCAACTTGTAAAACTTTGATTTAGAAATAAGAAAGGAATAAAAAGCTCATTATAAGAGGTGCTAAAGTACCATGATTCCCAAGAAGTAAACAATGACTCATGTAATTTATTTTGGGGTCCTATTCTGTTTCCTGCTGCAAACACACAGTTGCCTGAAAATCTACAAAAGAGTGGGAATGGAATATAAACATAAACATGTTATATTAAATTCTGCTTCCTCTCAAATGTCAATGAATATGCTTCATGGATAAGTAGATGGGGAGGTGGGGGTATATCCTTGACTCTAGCAGATCTGTTGGGATTATTAATCTGGTATATATTTTGTCTTGACTTCATATATTTATCTCCAATGAAAATAATACACCTGTCTATGTATTTTCTACAAAGATTTTCTGAAGACATTTTGTCAGTGTTTTCATGCTTTATGCATAAAAAGATGATCTGGGCCTCTTAAAAATAGTATCAGTTATCTTATAAATGATATAGAATTTTCAGGTTAATTTAAAGCCTTAAGTCAGAGCAAATCTTCTAGGCAATCACACTGGTTTGAAATATTAAAAGTAAATACAAGTAGTCCTAGAAATGCAAATTTTGTTTAAGTGCTCTTGTTTTTGCTGAAAGTAAACACATCTGGACTGGAAAAAAGCCCCACCCTCTAAACAAAGACAATTTTTATATAACTTTACTATTGCTATCACATGGAAAGACCTCTGTGGCTTATTTCCTGGATTTTAATAATTCTCATCTCTTTCCCAGTGTTTCTGTTTATTCTGTGAAAACAGTAACACAGTTACTTTCCTCAGTCAGACTATACGAGATCTGCTTCAGGTGGAGTAGAAAAAAAAAAAAAATCAGCTCTGCTGTAATGACTTCTTGATTCTTGTGCACTGAATTGTAGGTTTTGGCTCAGACAGAGTTAATTTTAGTTCACATGATGCTGAGTTTTGGATTTGTGACTAAAACAGTGCTGATAACACAGAGGTGGTTTACCTATTGCTGAACATTGCTTCTACAGCATCCAGGCCTTTTCTGTTTCATACATCAGCCTGCCAGTGAGCAGGCTGGGGGTGCACAATCTGCTGGAAGGGAGAACAGCCAGGCCAGACAACCCTAACTGACCAAATAGTTATTCCACACCTCATGACACTGGGTTCAGCACAAAGAGCTGGGGGAAGAGGGAGGAACAGGAAAAGTGGAGTTTTGGCATTTGTCTTCCCAAGTAACTGTTAAATGTGCTGCAGCCCTGCTTTCCTGGAAATGGCTAAACATCTGCCTGTCAATGGGATTCAGTGAATGTTTCCTTATTGTGCTTTTCTTGCATGAACAGTTTTTGCTTTACTTACTAAAATGCCTCAACTCGAATTTTCTCACTTTTACCATTCTGATTCTCTTCCCCATCCCACTGGAGCAGCTATGTGATGCCTACCTCCCCTCCTGTAACCCACAACAGTACACAAATTGCAATAACTCCATAATCAGAGATGTCTATAGAATCATCTCAAAAGCATAGCCTAACCTTAATGCTTCAGCAAAGGGAAAAGTAGGACTGTGTCAGTGCTGCATGGTTTCATTTTGGTTTTTCTGATGAGTGAATCTCTGTGAGCACTTTTAAAGCTTTGTAGGAGTTTTTTTTTTAAAGCAGAATATGAACAGAGGCAATTTTCAAGTCTGTGTCTCTAACCAAATACAAAGCTCTCTGAGATTTAAATGAAACATTTTCGTAAAGGCCTGAGCCCAGGCTTTGAAGCTATGTATATAATTTTGTGAGCGCAATCATTTGCACAACAAACTATTACCATCTATCTGAACTTGAAGACCAATAACTGACCAGAACCCAATAGCTTTTTTAAACCAGCTGCAGGCAATTAATTTGTCATCTTTTTCTGGTGCCGGATTCTAGCTACTCATTTATATGAGTCTAATTACCTGAAGCCAATTTCTGAAAATTTGGCCCTGAAAACATAGGGTCCTGATTCTTCAAAAGAAACCAATCCAAAATTGCAACTATGTTATCAAAGCTCCTCTGGGATTATGACAGAAACTATACACAATCTTCTTGGCATGCAATTATTTCAAAATTGTGTTTTTTTAATTGAAGTGATCTATCATTCCCCATTCTGTCCCTACCTCCCCCCCTCCATATTTTGATCATCCTGCCCATCATTTTTAGAGTAAAAGAAATATATCATAATGTTAAAATTGAAAGGTAGAGAATAAATGGGGAAAGAAGAGTATTCTAGAATTCTGTCTGGGGAAATTATGCTTCTGGTTTTATTTTCTTTGATACTTGCTAAAAAAAAATACATTCCTTTAGTATTCATGACTTATTTAATTCTTCTGTTTTCTTTAGGATAGAGAGTGGCGAAATATCATAATTTAAAATGACTGATTTATATCCCATTCTTCTGTAAATCCTGCCTTTTCTTGCAACTACAGAGCAAGGATAACAGACTAGCATACCAAAAGTAAAACCAGAGTACATATGACACCTTTTTCCTGCCTTAATGGTTCACTACATTGTACATGCTACAATAAATAAACCCAGAAGGATTATATAAAGGCACTGAGAGATTAACAACAGATTTTGCTGCTGGTGTTTTATTCCTAAATTTTAAAAGCTGCAAGTGCTACCATGAAAAGTCTCTCCACGCAAGATGGCATTTGAGAATGATGTTGTTTATATTTGTTAAAGAGTTCCAATTGACTCTGCTATACTTGCAAGTAATTTTTTTTTCCTTTGACTGGCTGATGTATCACCTTAATCTGGAAGCTGTTCATCAATCTATATTGCTATTAAACAGCATAAAAAAATTTGATTATTTGCTGATTTACTGACTCCACTTTAAAAGGTGATAGATGAAATAGAAACTTGGTATATCAAATATAAGACATAAACATGGTATTGGAATTGGTATTGTTCTTTTGAGAGTGGTTGGATTGATAAATATGCCAAAAAGGCAAAGATCTAGTGACCACTAACAATGATACCTCAAACCACTTAATTTTCCACATTTTTATAAGCGTGCTTACAGCTTAATGCACAGGACTCTTTTGGAATGCTGTCATATAAATGTATAGAAGTTTGTAGCACAGCACTGTGAAGTGTCAAGATGTATCTTACATAAAATCAGGCATGGATAAAAGCTCTAAAAATAAATTTTATATAAAAATAAAAAGATTTTGCATGAAAAAGAACACATGACAGACTGTGTGGCAATGGGACACATTACCTTTTCATTCCTGCAGTTGTTTACACCCATGTTATTCATGGAGGGCAATTTTCCATCAACACCATGCGGCTGCTGCTGCTGCTGCTGCTCCCTTTGGATCTGCTCTCTCATTTTTCGAGCCTCCTGAATGGCTTTCATTACTGTGTCCTGGTCCCCAAATAGGGCAGGTGAATTAAGACTGGAAAGGATATCTAAAAACAAAGAACACACTTTATTTAGGTGATTATCCAAATGAGAATTCTAGGTAAGCACTCAGCTCTCAACTGTTACAGCTGCACCCAGGTAACATCTGCAAAGCAAGAAGAGTGGCAATTGTCTGTCTGAAGGCTGAATTAATCTGTAGAATTAATTGATAAGCCTGTGGACTTTTGCTGTTACAAATACAACCACCCATTCCTGGCACTGCCTAATATGGAGATATCTGAGCATACTCATGGATGCAACGTGCAAAGTTAAATATATGCGTAAGTGGGAAGTCTTTCAAGTATTAATTATAATTAATAAAATTAATGAAGAACAAGAAAGAAATCTTGTTTACTTGGCCATGAAGTTCTCTGTCAATTTTTAGAATTTCTTCATTGGGAGAACCATCAATTCACACATTTAGATTTTGAGTTCAGAAAGAACATCCACAGGTACTTTTGGGGGACAGAGCTTGTTATTCCCTTGACATGAGTATAAAGCCCTAAATCAGTAGAGAAAAAATGGCTTTCTTTCTATCACTCAGGACAGAAAGAGAACTTTTTAAACATGCATCAGAGTCACATTAAACATTCCTGTCACATTTTAAAATGCACGGTAGAGATGCAAGATGTGTACTCCAGATGCAGTTTCTGGTTTGACACCAAAAGACAGCAATTATTTGGTTGTGTTGCTGTGATGAAGCTCTAACTTCATCTACCTGTTCCTGCATGGGAGTATCCTCTATACCACTCATGGATAGATTTGTGTGCATACATTCTAGGTAGGAAATGAGAAGCAAAGGTCTTTTTTGAAAACTCAGAATTTACTAACTTGTATACTTACTAAAAATCCACTATTGAAAAAAAAACAAAAACTAACAACAACAAAAAAAAACAAACCCCAAACAAAACCAAAAGTCAGCTGAGTAAAATAAATATAGTAAATTAAACCTCAAATCACCCTAAATTCTGTCCCATAAAAAGGGTGAAGATTAAGAGAACTGAGATGTTTCCTGTCTGAATGAAGCACCCCTCTACAAAATAAAAGTAACCTATTAGACAACAGTCATTGTTCTTACAGGGTAAAATTTTCAATGTTATGACCTTATTCAGTATTTGCATTACTAAAACTTAGATTGAAAGTCTTCTAAATTTATCATAAAATGGAGCAAAAGCTCCTACATTGCCTGCTGATTTTTGACATTTCCCTTGCTTCCTTCATACTTAAGGATTGATGGGAAAAGTTTTTATGACTTTGTGTGAAAAACATTCACACCTTAGGTGTATCTTCTCTGGACAGTTTTCTGGAATGATCTATGACTTCAAACTGATAGCTACTTTTTAATGTTTATGCAGTGATAGAAAGAAATAAATTGATGGGTAGAATATCTAGATAGTTGCAGAAAGTACCTTTCAGGGATCATGATGTTCCCTCCCAAGTGTTTTGAGAATGGAACAAATCATAATTTTTTATGTATTTAACCTATGTATTTAACATATCTGTTCATTATTCACAAGTGTTTCTATATATTTTACAAGTACACTTGAGCTACAGATTGTGAATAAGTACTCTGTACTTTTTCATCACTGTTAAAATTTACTATTTGAACTTTAAGTCTGATCATCTACATTTTGCAGATCTTCATTCTGTTTCTTGACTTGTTAAGGTAGTCTTCAAACAAAGCTTTCAGATCCATTTTTTTTCATTTCTTTATTTCTTAGTTAAAGAATCTTGACCAGAGGTCAAAAATCCCATATTTGCAATCATATGAAATAGCTAATAAATAATAAACCCTTAAAAAAATAAAATGAGCCAATAATAAACTCAACTGGCTGGACTAAAGCTTTTCTCTTTGTTAAAACAAACAAACAAACAAACAAGCCATATGGTCTTGGTAAGCTGAACTTAACACCCAGAATGCAGAGAACTCAACCTATTTTAGGTCTTCTGGGTAAAACTAGTGGTATATTTGGGCTAAATAGCTGAAAACCAAATATGGAGTTACCTTCTTTCCTGGCTTCTGGTTTTCTGTAAACTATTACGATACTGAATGTTCTGTGACTGTGGTGCAACAAAGTGCTTGAAAAGGTATGTTACACTGTTGCACATCAGTACACTAATCACATGAGCCATTATTGTGTATATATCTAGTATGTAGCCAGGCTCCATGTGCATGAGAAGATGTTTTTTTGTTTTTTAATCCAGAGGTCAAAATGCAAAAGTTTGCATGAATACCCAGTTGATATCTTCAGGACTGATACTCATACAAACCTCTTTGACACATATTACACATGCATCTTTGTTTACTTACATGTATATATTTGTAGATGCATATTTCTGACACTGTATATTTATTTGCTATAATTTTTCTAGATGTACATCACTGCTGCATCATTTTGGTTACTCTTGTAAAACCATGGCACTTGAGAGTTCATTCAAACTTTCATGCAGTTTGTTTTACCATTTATATCAGAAATCTAGGCTCAAATATCTACTTAATTCAACATGAAGTGTGCTCAAGCTGAGACTTTAAGTAGAAACTTGCCAGTTTTCTCCTTATGCCGGGAGAGATTTCTTACCTAAAGAGGATCCTCTTCCCAGAGATCCACCAAGCGGGCTGGGGATGCCACTCTTGGTTGTCACTGTCACTGGACTGCTTTTACTTGCAGGGAAGAGGTTCTGTGTAGGAGATGTTGGGGATTTCACAGGTTCAGCTGTTTTGGGTCGGGCTGACAGATTCAGTGGCTGGGCTGCTTCATCCTGCAAGAGTTTAATGTAAATAATTATTAGGAAAAGACAAATGAACACATAATTTTGCAAGCAGCAGTTACTTTACACCTCGAAGACAATACCATGTTCTCCAGCAATAATAACAAAAGAAGCTAATTATCTCCTTCCTTTAAGATTCAACTAAAGGAAACCTCATTAATTTCTCCGTGTTATGCTTCTATTTACATTAACTATGTGGCTGGATCATTCTTTTTGCCAAATTAAAATTTGAATTAGCTCACATTACAGCTTAATTTCCTAATGTGTTTTCAGAGATCTAAATTAACCTAGGGCATTTACTAAGAATTATTTTAAAATTCTACCAGCTCAGTAAAGTTTTTGCATTGGTTCTAGTTGAAAAGTTCCTGGCACTATAAAAATAAGTTATGTAGCTTACTTTTAAATGCATTAGAAACTAAAAAATCAGAAGTACTTCTATGAAAGAATAATTTGGAAACCCTGACAGTTCTTTGGCCCACATTTAATGCTGCTGCTAACTTATACATTCCATGCATCTTATTTTGAGTGCATGTTTTGCTTAGTAAAAGAAGGTATTCTGTTCCCCTGTAACAGAAGATAAGAACATAGCTGAGTTAAAATTCCTTGACTTACTACAGTATGAATGCATACAATATGCATATAAAAATATTTTTATTTTCTACTAATTTTATATATTTTACAATATATATATGCAAATATATCATGCATTTTTAAAACAGATTTTTGTAATATCAAGAATCTTTTTCACATAAGTCCTGT
The DNA here is from genome assembly GCF_036169615.1 of Heliangelus exortis. Taxonomy (NCBI): domain Eukaryota; kingdom Metazoa; phylum Chordata; class Aves; order Apodiformes; family Trochilidae; genus Heliangelus; species Heliangelus exortis. The sequence goes on from NC_092439.1 coordinate 10,808,767, forward strand.
TCTGCTTCTTGTTTTATAATTCTCTAATTATTTCTGTATTCTGTAATTATTTCTACTGTATTCAAATGTTAGTGTATCTGCATGTTTGCTTGCATAAAGACAAGGAATATTATTGAATGATATGTAAATCTAGTATCAGCACTTTTATATCTTTTGATACTTTTCACTTGCAACTATGAAGAAATTCTCTCTGACATATCTTTTGGGGGGCAGAAGTCTATTTTAGAAGTATCAACTTTTGGAGGAAGACTCATTCAAGCAATTAATTTCTTTGATCAGGATAGGTATTTACAAAGTAATCTTATTCCTCTTCTTTGTGCTTATTCCTTTTAGCTTAATATGTTAAGTAAGACAAAGCATTTGGAAAACTGTGAAACACTGACTTTCTGTAATTGAAGAGCCCAGTAAGACAGACCTCTCACTTAAAATATGCCCAAAGCAGAATTATGCTGCATATGAGAATATTTTCCATATTTTAAAACACTGCACTGATCACTTCAAAGCTTAAAAAATGTATTTCAGAATACAATAATACACTACAATATCTCACGTTTTCCATTCTCCTTACTGTCAAGCAGTGGTTTAGCAAAGTACATCTCTTCATACACAATGTGCCAAACAGAGAAGTGTAACAAACAGGCATTTATAATTCCATCATATCTGCACTTTTAAAGTGTTTCCATGAAACTGCATCACATTCTTATTCTGCATTGAATTTCACTGTGCACAAATGTGTACATCTGTACAGAGTTCAAGTGAAAGTGGAAACAAAAAGGTAGAAGGGGTACAGTCCCTTCTTGTGCTTTGTGGCCAGGCTTACAGGCAAGTTACTTCCTTGCACAGGTACAAAGTGGATTCAACACATTGCTCTGAGAGTTCAAAGCTTCTTTAAGGCTATGAAGTTTCCCAGGCTAAGTACTGTGAGCATGTACACATACGAATCTCTGCTACCATGTTCACTTTCTAAATAATTTTCTGCCTATTACTGATATGATCACATGAAAAAAAAAAACTTTAAGCACTACCAGAAACTGTTTGTTTGTACTTCATAGGCAGCATTCCTATTTCTACAAGGCAAGCTAAAAACTGGAAAACATTCTGGTCATTGACTTAAAAAGAAAACAACTGTCATTACATTTTGAAAGATTTGAATCTTGTAAAAGTTTCTATTAGTACTATAAATAATGCATGTAGTATATAAAAACAACAGTTTAAAAACAGAAAATATAGAGGAATGCATTAACCTCATAACTGTAATATCTTATAAAGGTAAAAATTCACAAAGACAGGATATAGGTACCAGCATATGCAAATGCTTTTATACTAATAATTATTTTCTTCTTTAGCCATTACCATTTGTCCACACGAAGCACTTGTAGTTTTAATATTTACAATGCAATAGTGTGCTTGATAAAAATAAGAACAAAAAGGTTTCTTCTTTAATTAACATGTGTTTCAATCCATTCAAGTTAAATTATGTAGGGAAACCCCCAAGAATTTGCATGTGGTCAGGTCTGTAATAGGACTCAGCTGGCCACAAAGATTGAATGGTATTGGCCTTAGTTTAAGGAGATGTGTGCTTGAATTTAACCAGGGAAAATTTTGCTCATATAATAAAGGTTTGGTTTGGTGTAGATCCATTTGGCTCACTCACTTATGAGATTACTTTTTCACATTAAAGTAGTTAGTAGTATACTCTCAATACCATAAATCAGGGGTGTTAGGTATCAGTATACTAATGTAACTTTGCTGAAACAGTTGGGCTTTGCTTTTGGTGGCTTCTGTATTGACCATAACAAACTCTGCATATGTGGTAAATTTCACTGACTGCTCTCAGGTCTGGCATTGGATGACAAGAGGTAAAATATTAGACTAATGCACATCTACAGTTAAGTGAATGCTTTGCTAAATAAATGTTAGATCTGCCCATAATGGAAGAGTTTTTATTTATTAGTACTCTCAGCCTAGCGAAAAAGTGTCATGGAAATTTATCAGCCCAGGAAGAAATATCTACTCACCCACACTTTACCAAAGTGATTGATAATGAAAAATCAAATTATATTTTAATCCCATGGAAAAAAATTAAAAGAAGAAACCCTTATCTCAAGTGAGTAAAATCTTATTTGAAGGTAAGGACTGTATGCCTATAAGGTGCTAGAAGCTGGCAAGAAAACCACATTTTCTCTCCCCACAGTCACTACTATTTGTCTTCTTTAGATCTGTTGCAATAGTTCTGCATTTATAGTGCTATCATTCAAACTGGTAAAACATGGTGGGGTTTTATAGTTTGAAGTAAATTATTTCTCAGCATTTTTGGTCCCATGAAATTCAGAATAACCACAGGAGAACACAGCAATAAAAGTCAGCCAGTTCCACTCAAAGGTACGAGCTGCAGATTTCAAGGAGTGCACGATGTTCATTTCAAGCTGCTGGGAAATGCCATGTTGTAGCTGCCTGGTTCCAAGCAAGTGAGAATAAGCAGGCAGAAGCATCCACCAACAGCACAAAACCAACAAGGAGCAGCCCAATTCTCAGCTAGCTGTGTGAAATCATCAAAAGTCACATCAGCTGGCAGTGACACAATATTTTCCCGAGTCCTGTATTACATCTTATTTTTTTGTGAGATTTTTTTTCCAAATTGTAGAGTAAGTGTAGCTAGAGATTTGCAAAAGAATTAGAAGAAATGCAGCCTTTCTCGTGCTCTAGCATTATAAGGTAGCACAGTATCTGAAGATACTCAAAAGTTCAGTGTGAAACAACTGATGAAATGGATGCCATTAATGCACATTACCAGATTACAAACTGAAATCTTGAAAATATTGCATTTTACAGATGAATCTGTTCTGCTGCCTGTGGCAGAAGAGGGATGCCTGATATTTTTGGAAGCAAGAAGTGAATGTTTTCTCTTCCCTTCTCTATACTGATAAGACAGTGTTAAAACTGAACATTTTATTCAAATATTGAAGAACCTTCATGTGGTTCAACTTCCAACTGTGAAACAATTTTAAAAATCATTTAATTGCACTGCCCTTTTCAGACACAGACTTTTTCTTTAATGGAAAATACCTTAACTTGAGTTACCGGGCTGGTCCCTCTCTTCTCATTTTTAATCCCAGTGGGTGAGAGTGCCCCTGTCGTATTTGGTGGCTGTGGAGTAGACGGCATTTTGGCTCCAGGAGAAACTTGCATGCTTGCCAGCTGAGCTGCATACAGTTGCTGGAAGACAAGAATATATACAATGTATTCCTGCAAAATTCCTAAAAAAAGAAGCTGTAAATTTACATAATTTTTACTGCTCTGCTGTTTCTCCTCTTAAAGGAGTTGCAGAATTTTTTTCAGTAGTTTCTTGCTTGTGGCTTTTCCCTTGCTATTTTAAAAAAGAAAAAAAAACAACTTGAAAACTCCCACACATCAACATCTTATTTTCTTCATTTGACTTGTAGCTGATTTATTTTTTCCTTCTTGCTAATGATGTTCATAGTAATGAACTAAAGGTTATACTGAGTCTTAATATTAAAAACAAAATTGGTAAAATTATAAGGTTGATTATGACAGGGAGGTATAAAACCCCTGTTAGAAAGAATAAAGCTTCAGGTCATTCTGTTCTTACCCTGAAATTACCCACCAACTCCAAAACTTCTACTGGGAGAATCATTTGCTACCAAAAGGCAATGCTCTGTCTTCTCTAGATAGCAAATAAAGTCAAAATAGGCAACAGGGTATGTCCCCCTCTTGCTGTCCAGTGATTGTTATAAAATTAAAAAAATTTATAAAAATGTAAAGGCCTTAGAAATTCCTGTAAATAGTGATGAATGTACAAAAATACCCTCATGGAACTTTTCAAAAACTTTAGCTGAAACATAGGAAAAGACACTACATGTATATTAAGATAAATTATTCCCACCAATCTATAGTGTTTACTGAACAAAACTGAACAGGTTTAATTTCCTTCCAGTGACCAAATTTAAACCCTCACCTTGAATTATCACTAGCAATAAATTTTCACCATAAACAGGGAAGATCCTAATCCCTCTTCTACACATAAATCTATATAAACTTTGCCTTATTAGTGAGAAAAAAGCCAGGTGGTTTGTATGTAATTTCGAACATTACTATCATTCAGATGGACAAATAAAAAAAATTACAGTAATCAAAAGCAGACCTTTCAGCACATGTAATTAAATGAAAGCTTAATAAAGAATAATTTGCAAGAGCCAGATGTGCTTATGTCATAATTGTTGCTTTCTTTGGAACATTTTTTCTAATATAACAAGCCTCCACAGAACTGAAAGTTACACAATACTGTAAGCTGGGTGACTCAATGGCTAGACAAATGCACGAAGGAGGTGCAGATTGAGAACTCTGGGTGACAAATGAAGAATCTTGTTTGCTGGTTTCTTGCCACCCCTTTCAATACCACACAGAGGCTTTAAAAGAATCACAGCTCAAGACTGTGAAATCATTTTTGATCTCCAGGACATGACTGAAAGCTGGGAATTTTTTCTGGTTTCAATTTTTCTAGTTTTGGTCAAGGTAGTATTTTTTCCCATCTGAAAGCACAGCATACAAAAGTAGCTAGGGCTATTTTTCCCTACTATTGGGATCTTACCCCTTTTAGCATATTCTTCAGATTATGCTTGCTTAATAGGATGCTCTGTTTATATTGATGTAAGAAGCACATTTCACAGACTTCTGAAAACCTGCACATTTTCAGCTCAGAAATAATCAGTGACTGTACTGTGAAAGAGATGCTACAATAAACTTGAATACAATTGAAAGACAGACTGCAGAGACTATAATGGCTTTCTCAGTGTGCTGTACTTTGTCTATTAAAATACTTTTCCTGGCTTGTTTGGTGGTGTTTTTTTTGTGGTTTCTTTAGTTTAGTTTGCTTTTTTTCATTTTGTTTTGTTTTTACTTAGAACCAATGTAATATTATTTCACCTATCTTGAGAAGGTGACTTAGATTTTACTGAAAGTAGACTAAAACTTTACTACTTAATGTACTGTGTAGTGCCCTTTCAAGAGTGAGAAAGGAATTCTATGTAAAAACAAATCCAGTTTTATCAACTAACGTTCAAAACAATTTTCCTTGCCCTTCTCATGTAAGCCAATGGGGCAAGGAAAATTTGTGTATGAGTTATTTCCACAAAATTCTGTCTTTCTTAGAGGACAAAGGTTGATAGTCAAGGATAGCAAGCAGAATATATAGTGTGGTGGGTTGACCAGGGCTGGCTACCACACACCCAGCCAATCTCTGTGTCCCCTTCCTCAACAGGATGGGGGAGAAAAGAGAGAAATACTCAGGAGTTGAGATAAAGACAGGGAGATCACTTACCAGTTACCATCATGAGTAAAAGAGATTTGGCTTGGAGAGAATTAATTTAATAAAGTGCTAATTACAATAGAGTTGGACGATGACAAATACAGGCAAATAATGAAATCCTCCATTCCCGCCATTTTCTCAGGCCCAAGTTCACTCCTCCATTTCCGACATCTCCACCTTCTCCCCTCTGACCTGCCTGCTGGTGGGGCTGTTCCTCACACTGTTCCTCACCCTCACTGCCTGCGTGACATTTTGTCCTTTCTAGAGAAAATGCCTTTTACCAGAGGTGCCACAAGCTACACTGTCAGGCGCTGCCCTGTGGTGAGGCTGCTGTGGAACCGGCAGGAACCGGCTGGAACCGGCTACGCCCCACACGGAGCAGGCCCAGCTGCCGCTCCCCACTGCAGCGCTGCTCCCACCAGGCACGCTTGGCTAATGGAGCCTGTTAGTAGCCCAGTTAGCCATGGCAAGGAAGCAAAAATATTTATATCATCTCTAAAATCTGCAGCCCATGGTGTACCTGTGTCTGGATCAATGTGAAGAGAGATGCATGACCCCAGTCAGAGAAGGGCTGTCGGTCACCTGGGACCTGGACCCAGCAGAACTGGCAACTGAAATGGCTACAGCACTTCAGCTGATGGGTCACAGAGACAGCAACATGAGAAGTGAGCTGTTAGAGGGGATATCAGGAAGACAGTTTGGAAAAATAAAGGTGAAAAAGCAGAATAAAATTACAATTACACAACACTCTCTTCTCAATGTGTTATCTGTACTGCAAGTAGCCCAAGGAAGAAATATTTCTAATGGGAGACAGAGAATGACAGAGTTTTTGCCTTTTATATATAGGTCTGTGACTTAGTGAGTTACTCCAAGGTCATAGCACCATCTTTAGCCTGGCATTTCTAGAATTTTGTTTTACACCATAAAGCAAATGTAAAAATAAGTAATAGTAAATAGTTTGCTTAGACTTTAAAAAAAAACTGTTCCAAAAAATGAATGCAAATTAGAGAACTCTCACTAGAGCTAGCAATACTGCTGTGAGGACTGGGAACCTGCATAACTTTTTTTTAAATACCAGTTTCTCTGGAGCACTGATCAGTCTGAAAAAATACCACCATTGCAGGAAAAAAAAAATTGATGTTTTTGCTAATACTGCTGTTGTGGTTCAAAATGAAGCACACATCAAGATGGTCAGCTTGTGACAAGAGTAAGAAGAGAGGAAAAATCCGAACACTGGACGACTGTTGACTGTTAGCTTTTAATTCTCAAAACTTTTCAGTTGAAATTATAGCCTACTGACTACTGGGTAGAAAATAAAAAAGTTAACCTACCAGAAACATATCTTCTTTTTAATGTATGCCTAGTACATACTAGGAGAGCATTTCATAATCCTTATGCCAACCAATGATACAGAAGGCTATTGATTACAAATTAGATGTTCAAAACCATCAGGTATTCAATATTGTTTTAAGAAGTCTTAAAAATGTAAATCTTGGGTTTTATTCTTTTTTAAAAGGTCACTGAGATTCTTACAGTTCACCTCAGCGTCTAAATAGAAGTAGTGATGATTTTGAGTTACTAAATTTTCCTGCATAGTTAACAATGTTGAAAAACAGCTCACTCAGGGAAGGTGAGCAAGGATGGAGTTTTACAGTTTTCAGCATCAGGTTTCTTCTGATGCACTACTCTGACATCTTAGAGTGGGATTTTGAAATGTCACAAGTCTCAAGGCAATGGCAAGCAAAGTCTCACACTTAGGCACCTATGAACTTACAAACTTATGGTCTTAAGAATTTGTTATTGAAACTTTATGCCAGCTGTAATCAACAAAAAATCTGAGGGGAATTTATGGAAGTTAGAGGTCTGAATTATGTTCATCTACCTAAAAAAAGCACAGAACAGTGGGAAAGCACTGCACTCAGCATGGGTACAGCACAGCACAAGTACAGACTGATTTTTTTACCTGGAAACAGTAGAATTCATACCAAGCCTTTGCTATAGCTTAGAGCTACAATCCACGAGGTATTTAATAACTAAGATAAATAATAATCTCGGGGGGGTTGTATGGTATTTTCTGCTTCAGAAATTACTTATGGCATTTGATAAATTATTGTCCTTTCATTCTCTTTATAAAAAGGATCATCCATGATCTAAAATTTTTCAAAAAAATATAACAAAATAATAAAAGAACACCTTGACTGGTCCAAATGTTAAAACCTTTCTTAATGCCAAGCAAGTTCCACACTGCCTTTGCAAGATATTTTCATGATACAGGACAACTGCCTTGGCTGCCATTCTTCATTCACACCCTGCCAGAAGACAAAGGTCTTACACTTACACATCCCTCTCACAGATTTCAATATTTTTCAAGCGTTATTCTATTAGTTTTCTCAACTAGCTTTCAATAATCTAAACTTTTTAATTAGCTCAGATTTCTGTATTACTTCTTTTGCTTGCATGTAGGCCTGTGACATTCCTAGACACGTGTTACACCAAAATTCACTGAGCACAGCAAATGAGCACAGAGCAAAGCTTTCTATGCACCAGATGTTTCCTTTTTTTTTTTTTCTTTTTTTTTTTCTTTTTTTTTTTTTTTTCAGCAGCAGGAACACTGATGCTTACCTCTTAGGCTGCAGCATTTATGTCTAAACGAATGAATAAAGGTGAATAATTTTGACAATCAAATGTTACATAAGTAACACATGGTGAGGAAAATAGAATGGGCCTTAAATCACACAGCTAAGGGAGATCTGCAGTGACAACAACTTGTTAACTTTGTGACAGGCTGTTTTACCACCTAACACAAAATTATGATAATCATAACTTTCTTGCCAGTGGCTTGTCAATGACAGGTCTTATGGAAAAAGTTTATTTAGAGAAGATATTTCAATAAAGAGGTAGTGATCAGCTGCTGCATAGGAAAGAGACTGTTTATATATATATATATGTTTATATATATATATATATATATATATCATCCCATGGAGGAAATAGGGAGAGCAGTTGCACTTGTATATATAAGAACTAAAAGGCAAGGGCTAGAGACATCTCAACTGATTCTTGAGACAGATTTTGGTCACGGAAGTGGGGATATAATTCAAATTAAATTATTTGCAGCAGAATTCTGAAGAAACTAGCAAAAGCACTACGTGAAATAGAGAAAAAATAAAGGGAATGGTTGCAATAGTCAGTTCATCAGATAATCAAAGTGCAGGTGATGAGGGCTGGCCTAGCAAAATGAATTGCAATGGATGTACTTGAAAGATGCCTCACAAAGACATTCAGTAGATGGCTTGATTCAAAGAGAAAGAAGGGGTCTGTTCTAGAAACATTTACCCTTTTATTTTATTCTACTAGAAGAGTTAAGACTAAAATAAAAAGACATTCTCCTTTTTTTTGTATTTGTACATTATTTCTCCAAGGGTTCTAGAAATCATATGCTGATAAATTTTGATGACCTTGGTTAATTTTAAAGCCTTCCATTACTAAAAATTCAAGTCTTATCACTTCTTCATCTTCAACAAATACATTTGCTACTGTAAGTGAAACTGAACAATAAGACTACTGAGAATCAAGTCAGAATCCTTATTTGTCAGCATTTTAAATGAATTGTGCAAAGCTGAAATATTTATAGAGATGAAAGTTCAGCTATTTAGACAATGAGTAATTTGGTTTCTAAAGATGAAAAACTCTAAGGAGTGACTGCAAGTGCTGTTGAAATCCTGCACTACAAGAGGTAATTCAGTTATTTTTTTTCCATAATATATTTAGTACATAATGTTGCAAGGCTATAATTTCAGAATTTTCCCTCTGAGTATAAAGCATGCAATAATAATACTTGGAACTGTCAGATCACAAAGGGTTTTTACAAGCTCACTAAAACCAGCACCGTGTTTTCTATTTCCAGTGCACATTTCTGAAGATACCCAAACCAAAAAATACCACCTGTGGTGGGACTGCTTATTTTTTATTATTGTTGTAGTGGCGCTAAAAATAAGTTAATACTTCCTACTTTTGTTAAGTAAATGTCATATTTTTCTTGGCATGACTTTTGCACCAAATACATTTAGTGACTAACAGTGCAGATGAGACCTCTACACCAAGGTAAGAAATGGAGTTATTTGCTTATGTATTTGCATATTTTTAAACTAACACATGGTTGTTTTTTCTCTTTAAGATGATTTTTATGGAGATCCTTATAATGAGAGGTAGGTTAACAGAAAATGACATCCAGAAACAGAAGACAGCCTAAGTAACTCATCAGCAGCTTAACCATGTGACAAACCCAGGGGCAACTCAAAGGCAGCTACTGCCTGTGGAGTCTGCCAAGAAGCCAGATGCCATCACCAGAAAAACACCTTCCCCAGCTTGGCATCTGTGTTCTAGCAGTGCTCTCCATGCAACAGGAAAAGAAGAAGTAGAAGAAAGAGAAGGAAAGGTACATATAAACTTGTTAAATTAAATGAACATACACATGAAAGCAACTTTTACTTTAATTTAAAACCAAAAACTTGGAAAAATCAATGCTGATGAAAGCAAGATCCCTTCAAATTAAGACAGAATATTTTATGCTAAAAAAGTGTGTTTTCTTTTGTTTTAAGATATATTTTTGCAGGTGCTACCTGTTAAAACAGTGTATTTAATAAAATTTTTAAATGAAAATTGGATGTTTCAGTTAAAGCAAATGTTAACAAACCAAAAAAAAATTACTTTTACAGATCTATTCCTGTGGGCCAAGCACTCCTCTCATTTCACATGTCACCATGCTGTGCTATTTAAGAATTAAGAAATATGTAACAACAACTTAACTCAGTTTTATGCAAAACAACTGATAACTATTTGGCTTTATACTAAAGCCAAACAGTTGTATCAGGCTATATCTGAAATGGAATTGATCAAGTACAGCTATATGAAATTGGATTCACAATTAGGGCAAAAGTATTTACTCTAGAAATATAAATATTAAGTATCAGTACACTGCAAATATTTTTTCTGTGTGATAATGCATGTAGATGGTTTCCTTTAAAAAGCATCATTCTTTTCTTTCCCCTGTTTGTACATGCCTAACCTATGTTAGGAATGTGTTAAGTCCACCGTGGACGTAACATTCTGATTTTAAATATCTGATTTTCAGCCTCTACTTGTACCATTCTACTATTACAATGTACCAAATACCTTTGCAAAAAAGTATTAAGGTCTTAGGGTATAACAAAGGTATAATAAAGGTATTAAGGTATAACATCAACAGGCAGCTAATGAATTATTGTAGCTGATGTCATAAAAACATGGATCGTCGCAGTGATTATTTATGCACTTGCTGACTAATGTGCTCTCAGATTTAGTTAAGCCAAATATATACAAACAAACAGAATTTGTGAAAACACAAGTAGTACATTTTGAGAAGGCTACAGTTTTCTCTATATGTTCAGGTGTCCATCTTTCGAAAAAAATTCTCAGCTAAAAATGCTTTTACCAATTTTTCATATCATTCTCTTCTTTTGGTTTTGGTTTATTGATTTTTTGGTTTTTTGGTTTTTTTGTTTTGTTTTGTTTTGAACTATCAATACCAATCATTTCAGTGTCTGTTAGTTGCTATTCTATTTATTTTCAAGGGAAATTTTTAAGTGGCCCTAAATTCCACTCAATTCCTGTCTCCTTCAGAGGTACATGTGTGTATTGCTTCTCTCTTAAGCTGCAAGGTAACAGATACCTAATTTCACCACTGAGTGTCTGCCAGTTTCAAGTCCTTTTACTGACCACAAATCCATTGTACTGGCTCAGAAAAATCACTTTCATTGCTTCTACTGCCCTGCTGTGGATAATGGCCAAACCATACTGAATATAAAAAATCTCTCCACATTTAAGGTGAAGCTTGTATTGTTGTAGTACTGTGGAGTCAAGATCCCCTTATGCAAAATAACAGCTTTATTTTGTTAAAAGGGCCTAAATTTAACTGGACCATGGAATATTTATGGCTCTCAGTAGTCCTTTGAAAGAGTTATCTTATGTTTTTATGCCGATCATGGGTCAGAGGTTCAAATCAGCACTTCTTTCTGTCACTCCTTATATGTTTTACTATAATTTACAGCTCAGCAAGAGGACTCATAAAACAAAAGTGTCTATTTTACTTCAGCAACTAATTCTAGCTAATCAAAGCTTTCCAGCAAAACAACCCAGCATGAAACACTGCATGGAAAATATGCAGAGAACAAAGCGTTTTGTCAAATAACACATCTCATGATGTAAACACATATGTCTCTTATAGGAAATTTTATCGCTTCCACATTATCGGCACACAAAAGGAGCATTCTTGTCACAGACCTGGTGTGACTGTGGAGCCATCGTCATTGGAAACAAGAGCCTGATTAGGTTCCCACACAGATATGAATAGATTTTCTTTTTTTAGTGTAATGCTGCCTTTCTTATTTCTTAAACAGACTAGTAATTGTGGCTGTAAAAACAGTGGATTGTGTTTGGACGACATTTGTTTCTTCATATTTTTTTAGCTACCCAATGACACCAATTATCCCATATGCTTGTCCTCTTCTGGAAAGTCTGAGTTAATCCACAGCTGTGAAGATGAAGATGAACCCAGCAGGCTCTAAATCTGGTGGGTCTCTTGTCTGCTAATAAAGTCCACAGTCTGCTGGACAGATGTTAAGAGGATCTGTTAAATAAGTTAGTGACAAAGACACAGACTTCTGCTGGGGAAAATAATTAGCAAAACCCTATCTATTCTTCATAGATTTTAATTTCTTGACTCATCTTTTGGAGAAGCAAACTTGAGAGAGAGGAGTCCCACAGCACATATAATGGGTCCTGCTCAAAATGGACTAAATGACCACACTGGCATGTGTTCTGAAGAAAAGATAGATCTTTTTGTCCTTGACTTTTTCTTACGTGTTGTGTTTCCTGCTCTATTATCTTTAGTTTGGTTTTATTCATCGTAATACAGGCTGGTATTGGGAGAGCCTGAATAAGTATGGTCAGCTACAAAATAACTGCTTAAACTTTTAATGTAATGGGAAATGTAAACTGAAGGTAAAATTACCACTTAATAAACTTTTCTTTAATTTTTATTTACATTGTTTTTTCCTTAAGGGATTACAGATAATGCATTCTGGTACTCATGCTGACATTCTAAAAAAAAAAAAGCAAAAAGAGTGGAATAGGAAGATACCTGTAGTAAGATCCACATTTAGAGACTTACTCACTCATTCATTTTTCCCTACCTTCACCTGTTTATCATCATGGCCTGACAGCACAGACATGCAGTCCCAAAGTCCCTCTCAGTTACAGTCATGCGAGTTTGCAGAAAAGCTGCACAAATATGTGCACCAGTGCAATAAGCAACTAAGTTGCCTTGAGGCATTAAGGTGCTCTTAAGATCATTTCTGTTTCATTTGCAAACTGTATTTCTCATTCTTTTGACCTCATCCTGCTTTTATGTAGTGAAATAGAAATGGCCATCAAAACAGCTCATTCTGCTTTGCTGTCTAAATGCAGGCAACTCTCATTTAGGCATTGTTGCTAAGATCATCTCCCCTTGGAAATCAAATGGCTTTGATTTCATTGAATTATGACAATTAAATACAATCTTTCAGCAACTGCCTGTTCACAACTTCTGTATGGTAAAGATGTGTGTAATGCCAAGAACGAATGCTTAGAGCTCATATAAATTATCAGTCACAAGTAGCTAAGACAATGTATATAATTTAGCACCTGTTAGTTGCCTCTTTAATACTGTATTTGTTTCCCCTTAGGAAGTAAAGCCACTGGTTTAACAGTTTTACAACACCTTGACAAGTTCCCAAGATATAATGTCACCCCGTCACTGTATTAGGATGCTGGGAATTTTTAATGAGAGCTTCAAAACTGTGAAAGGATAGTTTGCTCTCTGCAAAAAATAAATGTATCCTAAATTTTTTATACAATGAAAATTCAGGCACTATAGTAGGTATCTTATATCACCATAGAATGTATGTATTGGCTCTCTTGAAATAAAATAACTACTCAACTCACAAGTGTCAGTGATATTTAAATGAGACTTTCTATTACTTCTAATGTAGCTGAGTCAAAAAAATCTAACCCTGTAAAGTGTAGGTTCTGGTCCTACATCCCCCAGAGAGAATACCATATTTCTGCCATGTAAGAAAACAACAAAGGGTGGGCCAAAAGCTGACCAAGGGGAACACAGTAACAGCTACTAAATAAATAAATAAATTTGAAAGCTTTGTGTAGTGAATATCGAGCGTTTGCTTTCTGAAGGGCAATTCCCTTGTGAAGCCACTGACTGGAGGGAGTGGAAAAAAATCCTCACTGAGCTGGCAGTTATGTCTCACCTCATTTCATTCTATTTTTTTTTTATTTTTTTTTTTTTCCCCTTCTCAAACAGACTGAGTGTTGGTCTGCTGAGACTATGATGCTAAGCCACTTTTCCTGTAGAGTTTTTAAACGGGACCTCTGAGAAAGGGTTTGATACAATTCAATGACTGAAGTAATACCTTTGTCCATCTGAGCATTAAATGGCCCATTGAAATACAGCTTAGTTAGAAAGAATTTCAGTAAATGGTGTTTTCTAATTTTTTTTTTATTATTATTATTCCTCTCCCAACAGATTACAGCCTGGAACTAAAAATGCAGTTCAATCACTTTTGGTTGCCTCTCAGGTCAGGCCTTTAGTCAGTGTTAATTAAATATAACCCCTTTAGAATACTGGAGGTTAAATGAGAGCAACAAACTGGTTTTCAAAATATTACCTCATGATCTCCAAAAAAAAAAAAAGCAAGCTGTTTGGGAGGATTCTCTTTAAAACACTTTGTTCTTCACAATGAAAATTTATTAGCAGGGGACAGGAATCCCTGCTAAATGCTATTCTGTCCCATAGCTAGTGATCACAAAACATTAAACACCTATTTCCATGCAATATACCATGTCTATTGTGTTTAAATAACACACATCATAAAGGAAAGTGCTGCAGCAGACAATTTAGACTGTAGCAGCACATACAGCACAATTTTCAACTTGATAAAGTGAAACTATAAAGAATCAATGCATAAATCAGACAGCTTCCATACCTAATATTTTTCCCTGCAGCTATTAGAAGTTCATATTTTTGTCTCTAGTAGGCATGAACATTAGTATACCTTCAATTTCATGTCTTCAGTCACATTTTGCTGTCTGTTCCATACAATTTGGCCAGACCATGAAATTGGAAAGTAGCTGATACTGTCTTCTTTCATCTTAATGATTTTAAATGAGAAAGGGAGGATTTTCTGCAAGCTATTTGTTTACTGCTTTGTAGAAACTTTCCTGAAGTATTCATAACATTTTTACTATTAAATTAGTTGAAAGAAAGCTTTTTAGTACATGGTAATTAGTCTTGTCTTTCTGAACATGACTTTACTGTAAATACTCCTCCTTGACTATCCTTTTGTCCCAAGATTCCTTAGAAGAACTCATCCAAGCGAGAACTCAGCATTATTGCTGCTTCAGTGCACTAATCGCTTAAAGAGCAGCAAGGACCCTATGTTTACTGCCACAAGGCTCCTACAGCCTCCTGGCCTAAGGCAGCCTTCCCAGCCCAGCAGCATCCAGATGTCAAGAGGAATATCCAGGTCCTGATGCAGCATGCTGCTCCATTCCAGTATGGCCTAAACATCTGTTTCATCTGCTGGCACACAACCTGCTGAATACACTGAGAGAGCTGCACAAAGTAGAGAACTGAATGAGAGTGGGGGGGTGAAATAGTTGCATAGTTCAGTGTACATACTACCAAAAAACTATGCAGACATGAAAATTAAGGGAAGATGCTTGGAACCCCAACACCTGAGCTTCTCATCTTACTAATTTTACCCTGGTTTAATTCTTTAAGGAGGAAGAAAAGGACAAAAGAAGAAAGGGCACAAGAGTATGCCACACAGATTATGTGTTGCAGTTGTAACAACTGCACTTTATAGAAAATACTTTAAAATTAGTTGAATTTAGGCATCCATTACATATTTATAATTTCCTATAGACAGTAACACAGAAGTTCTGAAACAATACACATCTTTTGTCTAAAAGATCAGATTATGTAAACATTGACATTTTATCTTGAGATGACAAAAACATGCAAGCATTTTAGATGATCTAGATTAAGTTCTGACAAGGAGTAAAGAAATGTTAACTGTTCTAATCTCTTCCACTTTGTGCATCTATTCTCTAGCAACAATAATGGAACAGTTGCTATCATGCAAATTCTATGAGTTGTTTGTGAAAGCAAGATCAAAGCCCTAACTGAGAGTTGGATGCTTTTTCACTGTACTTTTTCTCAAGAGAAAGACCTAATGAGAGGTAGTTTATCCAGGAGTCTTTCCCTGCAGTTGCACTCTCACAGTGCAACCTTCTGGCTTACTCTTTTCTCTGGCCAGCCCGGAGACACAGCTCACCTCTGTGTGCCAGGAAACAGGAGTGCAGAAGGCAGGAGGGACTAAATACTTCTGTGTCCCACCTCCACATGGGGTGAGCACCTGTACACAGGAACTAGGAAGCATCCATCATTTAAACACAGTCTCTATGAACCTGGACAAGTCACCACACCATTTTCTTTGTGTTGCTCAGGAAATGGATGCACCGTTACTGCCTTACTACTGTGCCTGAACAAGCCATATCTGAACACAATCATAAAGTGTTCCTATTAAAGATAAAACATGAGCATTAATAAAATCAGATGTTTTAATAAAATCTTGTAAATATCAAGGAAAAAAGAGAATGCTGTAATATATAAAAACTTAATCAAATGCCTATAGCCATCTCGTCTGCAGGAGGATAGCTGAAATGTCAATAAAATCTTTCTTGTAGGCAGAAAGATTTGCATTCTTTCATTTAATGCTGTCAGATTACTGAAATGCTACTTTTGATCACAATTCTCCTGTTATTCCTGTCATGCACAGAAAGAACACAATCTCTGTGACTCTCCCAGATTAGATGTTGCACTATGCAGCCTGAAAATTGGCAATTTTTTTTTTAAATGATTTTACAAAATAACTGTGGGACACATCACTTAAAACTGTTGTGTATCAGATATAGAACTAAACAGATAAAGTTCATTTAAGCCTAAATACCTTTGGTAGAAAGCCACTTGTAGCAAAGGACAGCATTTGCTTGAAAAAGTAATTTTGAGTTTTCAGTGGATAATATTTTTTGACAAAAATGTGAAGTGGTAAAGATAAATCTTTGTGTGATTTTCCTGTGTTTTCCTCTACCAGAACTTGCTTTTGGCATTTTCATAGCATAAATTCTACCACATGAAAATTGTACATAGTGCTAAATTTAACAAAGTTACAAAAGTGAGCAAGAACCAGGAAGCATGGCTCCAAAGATACCTGCAAATGAAGGCTCTAGTATTTGAATCTTCTACTCCCGTATCCAAGGAAAACAAACAAGCAGCATTTATTTAACATATAAATCTAGCCAGATCTATCAGGAAAATATGAAAATATAACCAGATGGTTGCATCAGAATGCAGTTTTTTCATTCACTTTACACTATCATACCTTTTCCAGAGACATTGTAAATCAAATTATTTATAGAAGGAATTTTAAATGTTTTCTGATCTCTTACAGAAGTTATTTTTTTATTCCTTACTGCTAATATAAAACATCTTCAGTAATAAGTGGGAGAGGTCTATATGAAGAACAGTTAACTCACAAATTCAGAGAGCTTCATACACTTCAAGTATAGATATGTGTTCTGGAAAAAAACTAGTGTAAAAAGAAGGACCTGCTTAAAGAGAACCCCGTGGTAAGGGAAATAAAATTGTATGACTGAAAAGCAATTAATTACAGTAAGTTTTCTGAATGGATGATAGCTATCAAAGCTTATCAGATTTTGCTTTTTAGAATTTCCTATATTTCTTTTTAAAAAATATTAACACATAGATGGGCTTTGTGAGAGAAGTCAGGAGTTTCATTCAGGCTCACGTCAGCAGGAGTACAAGCAATTATGAGCAACTGCTTGTTGAGCTGTGTGAAATGAGTTGTGAATGAGTTTCCTAGTAAGCACATGTCCATGTCACTGGTGCAATTGCCAGTAATACAGACAATCTGAGCTGAAGGAATCTAAAACTATAATTATTCTCCTAATCCTACAGGAGATGAAACCAATTCAGTAAGGAAGATGGCTGTTTCTTATGTTTCTAGGTTTGTCAGCCTGGCAGTGGACAGGTTATATATATAAAGGCATAAGTAAAACAAAAAGAAATCAGGACATGGAAAAAAATAAATGCTAATAAATATAATAGAAAAATATTTCTTAAGATCTGGCATAGGTTGGTGGGTTCATTCACTGGCCACCTAGATTGTGAAATTTTCAAATATGGTTGCATTATTTCCCCATGAAGAACTGTACAGAGACAGAACAAGAAAACTGAACACTCACCTACCACCGCTGATCGTACTGAGAGGCAAAAGCATTATAATTAAATTTCTACAGGCTCCCATGACAGAATAATGAGATGTCATCCCAATAATAAATGGGCGTGAGGCAGGCAAAAGGAAAAGTCCCATTTAAATTCCCCGTCTCAATGTTCACCCTTGAATCCCCACTTTGTGAGAAGATGCCAAGGCAGATCTCTATTTAAGAAATGAATTTTTGAAAGTGTTGCTTGGGATCTTAAGCCACAACATTTTCCTGCTTTCATAAGATGTACAGACAGTTCATGTGGTAGCTTACAGTCATTCTATTATTTCCATGAGCAAAAACGGACAAAAGGCAGAGTTATAATAAATATGTGTTGGTTCTACTGATCAGGAGAAGCTTTATCAGTCAGCTGGGGCACAGCTGGGAAAAAAGTCACTCAGGTGCATCACTAGCATCCCATTCAATTAACATACCATTAAAAATGGTTTGTCCCTGTTCAGCCTGCTGCGTTACCTGATAAGTCAACATATTTAAAACGTACATTTAAATGCAAAAAACAGTCAAATGTTTTCTTTGTGAAGCATAAAACAAGCCCAGTTTACAGGTATTTTAAAGCATTAGAAATAATTGTGCTTCACAGGCTGCTTAGCAGATCTCTCACACTGATCTTTTCTAGTATATTTAGAACTTTCATGCACCTTCAATGAAAATTAAATAATTTCCTTAAAGGAAGTGCACACAAAATTATGCAAAACATATTTAAATGGGCTTATAAAAATTACATCTAAAAAAAATTCACATTTCAACTGCAAAACCAGATAACTGGGAACTTCTTATTATAAATTCATTTTAAGCTGATGTACTTTACACAAATAAATATGAATTTGGAATAAGATTGCCACGCATTGCAGTGAGTGTGATGATATTGCAGCAACAGTACTGGGACCTGATTAAAATTGTTACAAGGCCTGATCTTAGCTCCACCCTTGGTGCTGAAGACTGCTGCAGAAGAGAAAGGCTATAATGGATGAACTGCTACAAATATTTCACATATGTGTTATTTAATAAAGCTTCAGACAAATTATTTTTTTTAATGCTGATTGCTTGTTCTGTTTCTAGGGCAAATGGTGCAATTTTTAAAAGTTACTTTATTTCTTTTATTTCTCATAAACACACTCTCACTATTCCTGCACCTGAAATAATTCTTCATTTATTTTTCATGCTTAGCTATTTGCTGTAATTCATGCACAACATCAAAATATGTTCTCTATTGTGTTAACTTTGCTAGATTCTGTGAACGATTCCTTTAAGTCCTGAATAATCCCTTAATACTAACTTTTAAGCAAGACGTGTTTTTCTCCCTGTAATCCCCCCAGTCTCTTCTTTTCAGGACTGATATGCAAGCCTTCTGTTGTGCCTCCAGCCATATGCAGCCTTCATGCTGCGTTGTAAGAATAGACAGACAATTCCAAGTTAGGACACTTCTCTGGCTGCTCAGTCATATGGAATCCAAAAACATCACAGAACAAACACATCTTAGACAAGCTGGGTGCTGGAAACAATACTGTTGCTATTTTGTTATCTAAAAAGACTCTACTGGGTGATAGTAACAGTTGCACACTGATTTGGTGAGTTCTATCTCATCTTCTGTGAATTTCCTGTTCATTCTGAATGGAGTCAGCGGGAGGGAATACTCTCCTATAATCAAAGACCTTCCAAAATAAGGCAGGTGATAATGTCTTTCCAGGCAATGCATCTTTAAGAGAATTCCTCTGCTTCCTTTCAGCATCCTTGCAGGTATGTGTGTATGCCTAGACCTAGAAGCTCTCAACTAACCATCCTTATTATTAGAACTTTTAATTCAGAAGAAATGTGACTTAATAAGTTGTTTGGGTTGGTTGGTTTTGGTTTGGGTTTTTTATTATCAGGCAGGATGAAATGATGATACAGAAGTGCATTATTTTCCTTTGTGTATAAACCTGACTTAAAAGGCATTTTTTTACTTTAATCTTATTGCCTCTAAGTTCCCAAACATCCAAATATGTTAACACCTTCACAGGAAAAAATCCTTCATGTTTGTAATTTGTAGCCAAATTAAGCAGCTTGCTCTATGGTTATGAGAAGTGTAATAAAATTCCAGGAACATGCTCACTTGCAGCTAATTCCTGTAAGGCATACACCATATACATTTCTAGAAAGCTTGAAGGAATCCAACTGCCAGCTCAGAGTGTGCCTCACAGTCAGCCTATTCCCCAAAGGGATGCCACAGTTTTGAAAGAGATTTAAAAAACGTGCTTATCCCCTGATGGCACTCTGTAGTACTGGTGCCTCTGGTGCTCTGTCAGTAAATGCAGCAGTAACTTATTTGCTTCTAACTGGCTTCTGAGTGAATACATACCCCAGGGAAGGAGTTTTGCAGAGCACAATTATTTTAAAATAGAGCTTGGCTTTCAGTGAGGGGCAGGCAGTGGTTAAGGCAGCAAGAATGTCTTGTTGATGCTGGGGGCTCAGCCTCTTCCAGTCACTGGGGCTCAAGCTTCTGCCTTGATACAGACCAAAGAGACACAGAAAACCTCCTGCTATCTAGGCTGAAAGGATGACATCCTTTTACATATACAAGTTTCCAGATAAGTGAGTTTGTGTCTGTGCCATTTATGGTCTCTGTGGTAAATTCTCCGTGGAACAGAGCATATGGGTCTGGAAGGCAGCTGCCCTGATTGGTAAGATGTAAAGGTGCAAAAGATGAGAATTATGCCAGGAACCTGATCCCTAGCTGCCAGATTGAAAAGTCCTCGTGGGAAAGGAAAGCAGGCACGGGACAGCAGCACTTCCCAAGGCAGAGGAGTGATTGGTCATCTGAAGAGAACAGAAAGAGAGAGCCAAGGCAGACTGACAGTCCAGTGGTTAGTGCTCTTCCTGCAATGGGGGGAAACACAAGCCCAGGCCTGGATTTATTCTTGCTACACACAAGTACTGGAACTGCTATAGACTATAGAACAGCTTATTTCTTTAACATTCTTACAGCTTTTTTATTGAACAATGTGACACTGTTCCATTAAGCAAGAATGAGAGTAACAAAGACATGCTCACTCCTTGGAGATGAAAGGCATGAAATGGGTGAGAAAAGGGTCTTGCAGCACCAATGCTGCTGTATCAGGCTGATTACTTTAGCTGTTTGTCTATTCATTTTTACTAATGTAAAGAGAATAGGGAGACTCCCTCTCATTTTGATCAGGGATGCCACTGCTGGGGGAGTCAGGAAAATCCACCTGGCTAAAATTTCATCAGAACTGATATTTTACTGCAAAAAAGTCACAGTTCTGATGGTCTTTTCCTGATGAAAATCACTTTGTCAGATAATTCAAGGCTGAAGATGAGAAGGTGTAAGGAGAACACTGAATATTAAGACATTATGTAAAAAAAGAAACTATGTGGTAAAATATTAACTCAATTACATCATTTTCATTGATACTGCCACTGATATAATTCAACTTGATAACACAGATATTAAATACAGAGACATAAACATCCAAGTAGTGAAAGGCACAACTATAACTGTTTCATTGATTTTAATTAAATTTTCCTAAGTATTGCAAGGTTGGCATATTTTTAATTTTATTTCATTAAAGGGCTTGCTTGGTGTCTCAGAACCCTAATAAAATTTTGTTTCAACCTCTTTCCTTCCTCTGCTATAGCCTAAATATCTACATAAGAAAAGGACCAAAATATTTAATTTACTACCTCCGTATAGTGAAATTTGCACATACCATTCCCTTAATTTAGGCCACTATTCACTGTATCATAATAAGGAACATTCTGTTAAAACATTCCCACCTAGAGCTCAGTAGTCTTTGAATGCAGATAAAATCATTCTATAAGGCTAATGAAGACAGAAATTCTGCCCGTAACAATATTAAGTTTGTTTTCTCTAGTGATTCGAAGAAGTGAGCAATCTGTCAGTAATACATTGAGGGAAATTACTTGTCTTGTAGGAATTCCCACTGACAGTCACTCACTCACAGTGCTGACCCAACCATCTACCCGCTGACAAAAAAAATTACAGTGTCTAACTTTGAAAAGCTAACTAGCTGGTTTTAATTTTGATTGGTCTCACCAAATTTCTTTCTCACTTACCCAATCTCCACTCTTCAATGTGCTCATAAATAAAAAAAGAAAGGATAACCTCATTTTTTTTGCTTTAAAAAAAATTATTATTGCCTACATCCGAGAATGTTATGTGAGATAAAACTGTTAAACTGTATCTAACCAACATTAAGACTGGCAGCCCTGCCAGTGACTGACTGGGTGAGTGAACACATTACTGAGACAGCATTGTAGAAATTAATTTTCTTCAATAAAGTGATTTTTAAGGCTCATATATTTCACAATCTAAACATATGTCACTGTTTCATAAACAAAATAAATGTATTAAAATAATACATTACCAATATGCTGACACATGGAGATATTTTAATTAGAAATACTTAAGCTGTGTG
The DNA here is from genome assembly GCF_036169615.1 of Heliangelus exortis. Taxonomy (NCBI): domain Eukaryota; kingdom Metazoa; phylum Chordata; class Aves; order Apodiformes; family Trochilidae; genus Heliangelus; species Heliangelus exortis. The sequence continues at coordinate 10,830,991 of NC_092439.1, forward strand.
ATATTTAACTGCTATATTTGTTGAAGAGAAGCATGCATCATTTAATAAGACATCAGGCAGGTACATCACTTTGCATGATGTGGTACCAGAGTGGGATCAAATCACCTCCAGTGTGAGCAATGACTATCAGATCATATTAGCCCCAGTAAAAAATTGCTTTAAGGTTACAACATATAGAGGAAACTCTGTAGGAGCAGGAGTCCACTAAACCAACTTTTTCATTGAAATAATAATTCACCAAGATTCTAGTTCCTGGGAATAATATTTCTTCCTAAAAGGCCACATTTAACATCTTAGCTATTTAAAGGCCGTATTTACATGACTGTCACATTACATTGGCCTCTTTCCTGCACATTCTTCTTGACTTACTTTAAGGACCAGCACTAAAATAGCTGAGGAAAGCAAATGTCAACTATGTACTGAAATTTATATGTGTGAGAGAATTGGAATAAGTAGAAATGTAATATATTGTTTACTGTACCAAGTGCCCTCTGTTCTCTAAAGGTCAAAAGCATTGTAACCTTAGAGTTACAGTTTCTGATTGTTCCCAGGGTTAAATACATTATCAAAATTAATGGTTCAAGCCCCTCAACCTTCAGATATATGAGTATTCATGCCTCCATCTGCTGAACTGTTCAACTAAAAATAGCATTCTTTGGCCTTTCCTCTAATATTGTGCCCCTGAGGCAGGATATGCAATGCTTCAGTAGTGCACTGGATCTGCACCTAGTGGTATAAAAAAAAGGTCATTTACTTTATCTGCAATTAGAAGAGATTATGGAAGAGCATGAGACAGGAGGGAGAACAGAAATGGACAAATATGTGGCTATTTAAAATTTTAATTTTTAAAAAATGGATTTTAAAAACTTCAAGAGCACAGCTGCAACCATAGTTAAGAGTTGCCAAGGTTCATTAGTGTTTTAGGCAATAAATTTTGAGGGACAAATTACACAAATAGTTTGAGGAAAGAGTTATGAATAAAACCTTTTTGTTTTGCTTTTTCTCCTAGAGCTCACTTTGTTTAGGAACAACTCCAGCTAGGATCATTGTAGTACCTCCATTTCTATCAGCAGTTTTATCAGTCATGGTTGAGAGAGTTATGACATTTCCTTGGTTACTGCATAGGCTGCTTTGTAGAAATATCTATGTATTCAGCAGATTTTTTTAAACAATAAAGAGCTTTTCAAACATTCCTTGTTTGAAAATAAGGATGTAGAGGTGGCCACCTCTGCCACTATGGAGACTTCCTAGTAAGTAGGTTACTACTAAGAGCACCATGAGAGCTGAGAAAACCCATTTTATGATCAGGTTCACTCATTTAGCAAGATTTCTGGGCACACACATCTAGAGTCAGTTAATATCAGTGCAATCATTTGACAACTAGGGAAAAACACAAGGAAATTGGAAAGGGGAAAAATTCCAGATAATGTGGGTATAAAAAAGAGGAGCAAAGGGAGAATTATTGACATGTCTTACTGCTCACATTGATTAATGGAAGCAACACAATTTTCTTACACACATGCATCAGAACTGGTTCACATACCACTATGCATACCTGTTACAAGTGTATTTGGTAATATAGCTGTAAACTATTTAGCAGAAGGTCGATTTGATGGCATTCACTCACAGCTGTGTGAAGAAGAAATAGCTTGGCCCTTCTTCCTAGACCATACCTAGAGAACTGTTCCCTCATCAGCAAGACCCTCCTTTACACCATGAGTCCTAACAAGGCTTGGTTCTATTATTCATGTTATTTAAAACTTTGCCATATTGTTTAGGTGAGAAGGGGCTGAGCTGTCAATGGGAAGTTTGGAATGCAGAACTTTAAGACTTTTTGTCAAAAACATCATCAATGCCACACTGGGGAGATCAGGATACAGATAAAAAAAGCTACCTGATGTCAACCCAAAGCAGAGCAAGCCACCAGTTCTGGAACATGGACTGGCATAAACATGTGCTAATTACTCGTTTCTTTCAGGCTACTCAAAGCTACAGCTGAATATTAATGGTATTTTACCACTACCTGATCAATATGATGCAAAATCTGATGAATAGATGGGGGAAACAGTTCTGTTGCTGTAGGAGAACTTGATTAATTTTTCTTTTATTTTTTTTTCACAAAAGATTTGTGACAGTGAAACTAGTTACTCGAGAAATTCTCAGATATGATTTCAGTGAAGTTTTTTAACACAGAGAGAGACATAAACTACTGATGAACACAGATATATAATTCAGAGAAAATACATTTTGACACCAATGTGAAAAAATGTTTGAATATGTTGGGCAAATCAACTGCCTACAGGAGAAACATCCTCTGTGGAATAACTGCCCTTGTTACACAATGTATCTGGGAGCAAATTTTTTTCTGTACTATCAGATTCAGAGCTTCTGTGGAAGTCGTCCTAACACACAGAAATATGAGAACATAAAAGTGCTGCTAGGTAGTACCTGGAGTATGATCATCCCCAAAAAATGTAAGTGAAAGGGAGAGATTATAAACTGAAAGCTGACAGAATTTCCACTGCATCTGATTAAGGATTATGGAACATAATTTTGGAACTAATAATAATGCTCTGATAAAATTGAAATGTTAGAGCTACTGCAAAGCTTTTTTAATTGAAATAACTTTCCCTTCCCAAGTTCTCCCAACATGGATATCACACACAGGCTCACATGTAGAAACAAAACCAAACCTGCAAATGAATTGGCTATTTCTCCCACTGGCTGAAAGGAACAGAGATTAGTTTTGTGATCAGTATTTTAAACACTTGATAAACAGTCCGATACTATAGTCACAGAATTTATGTAAATAAATAAGTGGGCGGTATGCAGGGAAAAAAGGAAGCAAAACAAAAAGAAGCAAAAAGGAGCTGAAGAACTACACCCCCAACAGTTTTCATGACACATCAGGTATAACAACAAATTCTCTCCAACAAACACACCCAAACAAGTGTTTATTTAGGGAACACTTAGGGAATCTACACAAAGATAGTATTAGTAGTAGAAGTAAATAAAATTTAGTTCAGCCAATTTGACAATCAGATTAGCAGATATCAAGTGAAGGTTAAATACTCTCCTCAGCCCTTGTGACCATGGATCATTAAAGGTTTTGAAATCCTATCAAGGTGATACTAAAATAAAATAGAAAGGGGGGAACACATGAAAAACCTCCTTTACATCAAACATATCTGAAGGGAAATTTTGACCTCTCAGTCGCTCAAATGTTCTGAGTTTATTAGCACCAGTTTCTTTGCTAGTTGTTTTCCTTTTTTTCTAATTGTGTTTGTCATGTTTAACAGGTCAGTCTATCATTTTTTTCAAAGTAATAAAATTGCACTATTACTGTAGTTGACTGACTATTGCTGCAAGTAGATCTGTGGGTTAAGGAACAAATGGATCTTGTAAAAGAAAGGAACCAGGAATGTCCATGGTTTAGATCCTGTTTCTTCTGCAGGTGAACAGTTTTTATTATTTATCTAAATATTTATAATATTATTATTTATCTAAATTATTGCAGGAGGGCAGGCATGCTAAATATTTGGATATAAACATGGCTCTACTTTGCTACTCTAGGCACAATTTATTCATACTTTGCATATGAACCTAAATCCAACCTAACTCAAACAGGGCTTTCAAAGGTTTACTTGAAAATAGTTACATGCATCTTTAATGGCTTTTCCTCTCATGTTCACTGTCACTTCCTTTCCACACATTTTCACTCTGAAAGCTTTTGACTGTTTCTTCATTATTTATGACATTGTTGTGTCTTTTCTTGTGAAATTAAAAACTTCTTGCCACAAAAAGCTAGCTAATAATATGTCACATAAATCTTTCTTTCACGATACTTCATTCTAAATATGCCAAAAATAAATAAATGACCAAACCAAGGCTCCTGACTATGCTTGGCATCTGACCAGCTTAATGCGTGGAAAGGTTGAGATGAACTAAGTACAGAAGCTGAAAGAGTTTGCAATTTATTGTATTGTCAGCACCACACTATCTGAAAAAAAGAAAAAACCTCAGTAACACACATTTGATACGTTCACTGCTCCAGTTAAGGCAGTGCATTGCAGCTACCGGGCAAATACTAAATGAAAATAAAATAGAAAAATATCTTTAACATACCTCCCATCAGCTGGTCATATAATTAAAAAAAATACCATTTACTCTGCCAATTTAAAACACATATAACAATGCCTTTCATACACAGACTCAAGGTTGGCTCATTTTCCTGTATTTGCAGTACCATAAGTACATAAGGTGTTAATCCTCCTGGGCTATGCTCAAAAATTATTTAACATTCAGACTATTATTTTGCATACAGCTGGTTAGCAGTTTTGCCCTAAAATGTTGGCTTCGATCCCACATTTTTTTGTTCTGGCACATACCTGGAGCTGTAAAGGGCTGAGTCCAGAAGCAGCAGCAGCTGCCATTGTTGATGGAATGAACTGCACAGGGTAGTTATCACCTGTCGGGAGAACAATGCGTGCAGGTTCAGACAATGAGCAGAGAATAGCAGCAGACAAGTGCAAACATGGATCCAGGATTGCCTATGCTCCACAGCACTCCTCTAAGCCTAAACATCTGCAAAAACAAAAGGCTTCGCTGGGCACAGACTTGCCATGCTCCCTTGGAACTTTTTTGTTAACAGATAGCTGGTAGGCAAATTGGCAAAACATAAACGTGATACTGGAGATTGTCATTTTCAAAAGCAAACGTTCAAATCAAGCACATAAACTTCAGCACAAAATGGACCTTAATGCTCCGGACAGACTGGCAAGACACTCTGGTAAATCCCAGTGGTTTTAGGGAAAAAAAAAAATTGTTGTCATCATGTTTCTTAAAACTGGTGAAATTTGTTATAAATCAAGAAATGCCAGCCCCGTTTAATGCAGGGTGATTTCTTTTGACTGGTTCTTTCCTGGGAAACTAACTATCAAGCTCAACACAGGTTGAGGTCGCTTCTTTTTTTTTTGCTTTGAGGTTCTCTGTCTTGGGTCAACTCCTTTAAGGTAGCTATAGAGAAAAACAAAATTGAATCACTTTAAAAAATATCTTGGAAATACAATTTTAACTTTCTCTTAGGTATGGGACCCGAAGTTGATAGATTAGGTAGGTGCTCAGTTACATACAGGCACTAAAATTTCTGTGTTCTGTTCACTGGAACTGAAAATGTGTGCCTTCTGCTTGAGGGGACAACAAATACTCATGAAAAAAACCATTATACAAAATAATCATTGCAACATTATATCTTATATCATCTATTTATGTTCCCACTGCTAAGTCACTGCAACAATGCAACCATCACAGAGTACCACTGAGCTTCTTAGTCAAGGTAAAGAATGAAGGAAGACTGAAATGATCTAGCAGTCCAATCTGTAATATAAAAATTAATAAATTGATGGATAAATTACACAATAACTATGATTTAATGGCATATCACTTTGGCTCAAGTTAATTATTTGCAGTCAGCCTACCTGTAGGCTACACTGTAACCAGCTGCTCCTCAGTACATTTTTGAGATTTACAACAACCAGTCTATTTTACATGAACTTTTCCACAGTGAAAGCAGAATGTAGCAATGAGGGAAAATACAGAAATCCAAAATAATATAATCAGGAGATGTGAAGCATTACATTTTTGTTGTTAACTCCCTCAAATAAAAAACAATAGCTGAAGAGTCAGTCAATAGATTCCTCAGAACTCACCCTTTTTACCATCTAAAGTGCTACTGTATTCAGCAGAGTTTAAATGTTTGATTGCTTCATGTTTTTAATAAATTGTACACGTCTAATCCACTAGGTGTCTGTGCATCATATCCATAATACCTCATCAGACCATTGAGCACAGTATGCGCTTGTACACAGTCCAGTAACAATTGGATTCTGATTGCATACGGAGCTCTTCTCCAATGCATTCACTAACAGTACATTTTACTGGTGTCCTATGGAGTAATGTTCAAAATATCACCTCTTATTTTCTCCCTTCCATGAGGTTGATTTTAGTTTGCAATGATGTTGGGTTCTTTCTTGAAAAAAAAAAGCAAAAAAACCCCCCACAAACCCTAGATCTAAACCCCAGTACTAAAGCTATCTCTTTATGGTTAAATAATTCTACTCATCTCTTTGATATTTGTAAGAAATTATCTGAATAAATAAGATCCTCAGCTAAGTTAAATAATGTTTCTTTCAGAAATATTTTACAAGGTTTAAAAAAAAAAAAAATCACAAAGATGTTGAATTAATGATGCTTTAAATGGGGGGGAAATAACCATCCAAGTTATCAGCATGGACTGCCTTGCAGAACATTTCGGAGGCATTCTTTCTTTAAATATCATGAATTATTCATTCCTGCTCCACACAGCAATCTCTTCTTTCTCCCTCCCCCTCCACATACACTTTTTAAGTTCAATACCAGTTGCTTTATTTGTACTAAAACATTTTCCATGTCAAACATGCTTAAAAAAAAATCAAACTCTAAAAGAATTCCCTGTGGCATGCCTTTTTCACAGCTGTCATGCTCCTATGGTTTGAAATAGCCAGATATTTTATACACACACACGCGTGCATGCACATGTGCACACACACACACACACACACACACACACACACACACACATACACAGTTCTTTGCCTTCACAGTCAATTAAACAGGATCTCTACCACACCCTTAGTGTTTTCTTGCTCACCTTTCTTTTGTTACAGAAAAAATAATTTTATATTTATACCATCTATTTGTCATTCAAACTAATACTGCATCTTTCCCCCCTCCCTTTAACATGTTAAATTCTGGCTAAGTCCTTGTATGTTAGCACTGTCTTTGTGATGAGAACAGAAATGAATGATCTTTCAGCTTTAGAGTACTTTGTTGACACCAAGCAGTAAAAGCAGAGCAAAGGTACTTTTTTTGCTCCCTAGAGGAAGGTGCACATGCAGGGAACGGATTGGTTTTAATTTTTAATTACAGGAGGTACATATTTCCCCCTCTCATTTTCCTTGTGTAAGTATGGATCAAGAAGTTTCTCAGTAGCTGTCTTGGCAAGAAATCAGTCAGTGTATTGTAGAATTATTTTTTTTTCAAATTTGTTTCTTGATTTGGAATGCTTGCGTGAGGATCCATTCTTTTAAATTTCTACAAAAGGCAGCAGAACATGTTCAAACAGGTCTGCTCTGGGTGTTGGTGTGTGCTGGCCTTTGATAACCAGCAGTGAGAAGAATGCCAGAAGAAGAAAATCTGTCACATTTTGCAGACTGATCTCTTCAATCTCCTTGCTGCTCTGTTTGTCTATTTACATTTGGCTGCTGTTGTTTATATATAAATTGGTGTTTACAAGCCATGGAAACTTATGCTAGACTTCTGTTTCATTTTTCAGGTTGAGCAACATTTCTAAATGAATAAAAGCAGTGAGAAATTGTACCATGCTATTCTACATAGAAATAATGTAAATGTTTCTTTTTGCTTTGGGTGAAGCAGTGAAGCTTAGTGGATTTAATTTATAGGTTGTATGGACTTTTCAGATCAAGGCTTTGTGAGCTCTGAGGGGAGAAGGATGTCTAGCACTTGTGAGACTCAGGGTAGGGGGAAGGTGTTGGTAGAACACAGTTGTAAGACACAAGCTGACTCCTCATCTGACTTACAAAGTTTTCTGTTTCATGATGGTTTTCCCAACTTTAGGTTGTAACTAAAAATCTGCCTCTTCAAGCATGGATCTCAAACTGCCACTTCCACTCTCCAGTAACAGGAAATGGAGTTTCCTACCCTCCCAGGCATGAGGAGCAGAGGGAGGCATGCCTGTCCTCAGGGTGTTCTCAGGATACAGTAAAGATACAGATGCCCATTCCTGCAATATTCCCACACAGGGCATGCATTTTGTGTGTGCAGAGGCATTGGGATTGAGAAAGATGTTAATAGAGATAACTGGATATGGCAATACTGTGGAGCATCTCCCCTGTCCAATGACATTACTCAGTTCTGCCTATGCTCTAAGCAGAGTTTGCCACAACACTACCTTGTTGTCATCCTCATGTTGCAGCAGAATCAGTTGCCCCAAAACTGATTGTTTTTACTGTGAGCAGAGGTTCTCTGAAAATGCCAGCTGAAAATACTCAGCTTCCTACTGCCACTTTCTGCTCTTATGTCAAATTTAGGAGCAAGGCACATATGGATTGCTACAACAAATCCTGAGGTTACAGATTCTTCATTCCAACAGGTAAAAACCAACAGAGAACACATGACAGACTTTAAGCCAGTCCCAAGGAATTTCCATTAGAAGCACTCATGCAGCACCTCTGCCATACAAAGTTATATGGCCAACTCAGTAGATATATGATTTGATGCATGCTTTCTGTCCTCAACAAGAGGAACAGCAGCATGCTTTAGATAAAGTACTGTGCTACATAAAACTTAAACCACCTTGCAGCTTTAGGAAAAATTTCCAAAAAACTTGTTCCAAATGGAAATTGCAATCATGGGTATCAGTGAAATCCAGTAGATCTAAATGATGTTAGTTATGTGGATGTGCTACGGTAATCAAACAGTTTAATTAATTTGATGACTAGTATCTCACAGTATTGGAATGTTCTGAGGTTTAGCCAGATGACAATAACCTTGACAGTTTTGTTTGTCATGCTTTACCTAATTTCACTTTCGTTGATTTCAAATGAGTTATTGTTGATTTGCCCTACAGCAAGTAGCAACAGAACCAGGACAAAACATTGGCTCCATTTCTCACTATTTTTGCCATCAGCCTAGGTACAGTCTCCATTTTCATATTTCACTCTATTGCCATCATAGTAAAGTCTCTTATGGATCATTTTTGCCATTCTTATATGGACTTTCTATACTTTATACATGAAATATGAATAAATGCTTTGAAAATACACTGCAGCATATCACTCTACAAACCTTTTTAAATAGATGTTTACAGCCTCCATACCACAATGCCTCTATTTTCAATAATCTTTTTCACAGATATTTTCCACATCTGGTAAAGAACCGATATAATACAAAATATTTGCAGAAAACTATCAAGGAAAAGCAGTCATTCATTTCCAAGTCACATGGACTGTTGTATGCAGCAAGCATGGGTACTGGACCTCCCAGTCTCTGCTCAGAGCAAACTGTAGCTCTGCTTGAGCTCTGCTCAAAGGATGGTCTGGTTTCTCTACATATTTATTTCATCCTCATCTTACTTTCCCATTCCCTCATAGCCACAAAACTTGAAGAAAGCAATACTTTAGGCATTGCAAGATGGAGGAGGGGACTGTCCTCCTCCTTACACCACTCAGTGTCCTCTTGACCCAGGGAACTAATGGGGAAACACTAATCACATTCAAGGATACTCCAGCCCACTAACTTTTCCTGGATGCATGTGGTTGGTTAAGTGAAGGGAAATTTGCACTGGGAAAGGAGTCATAATGGTACTTATGTTACCCACCAGTTCCAAGCACTAAGTATAGTGGTCACAGTCAGAGAGCTAGCGAAGCTGCTTTGCTATACTTGGAATGTAAAGTGATTATATTAACTGTGTAGCATCTCTGGGCAAGTTTTAGTTTCCTTCCAGCTGCCACTCTTGGCTTCCCACTGGAATAAGTGGCTACCCCCACAACCAGGTACTCTACAAGTCTCGACAAGCGCCTGCAGGTCAATAGTCACAACAGTCATTTGAGATGCACAGCGCCCTAAAGTTTTAATTAATCCAGTATACAGTATAAATACTGAAATATGTATAAAAAATTAATTAGGTGGTCTATGCAGCTCTGATTTCTCAATTAGTACTTACCATGCCGGAAAATTGTATTACATGACTTTGAGATACATAAGGAAGCATGAGACTTTGGGGACTTTTTTTTCTAATGTAATTATTACTTGTCATCAGCATTTGCTAACTTTGGCCTGATTCACCTCCTAGAGCTCGAAATATTGAGGGGAGGAGGGGAGTGAAGAGGGGGAGGGCTACAGCCACCTCGTAGTACAGATCCTGCCAGGAAATTCTGTCCTGTTAGACTTCAATACAAAGCATAGCCATATATCAGCAATTCCTCGAGTTTTCTATCCATGACTTACTGAGCTCAGGACTTCAAGAGCAACTACAGCATGAGCTGGAAGGACCTCAGACCCTACTAAATTCTCCTCTCTTGTAGTAGTTCTTCCATTGAGGGCATGACCTAGTGTATTTTGCAATAAGAATACCATTTTCTTACCTCAAGGCATAGAAGTTAAATGCACATTTGCATCAGTACTCAGAAACTGCTATCTTGGCACTGAACTAAACAGCCATGAAATTGATTCCCACTTAGCCCATGAAGCTATCTGCAGGGACACATGCACATAGTCACACCCTGCTTGTACACCAAGGCAGGACTTGTCATCTTGGCTGCACTGACACACTAAGATCTGCCACTTCCAAGTTGGAGATGGCTTATACCTAGCCCATTTTGTGGGAAAAGCAGATTAGGTGACTGTGACATTATTTGACACTATTTTATGACAATATTAGACATTTTCTAAATGACACTGTCAGTTTTAAAAGTACTCAGAGGTCCTATTATTGAAATCCCTCTCTCTGTGTTTTCTGAATGTCAAGGAAAACCATAAGTGTGAAAACTCAGTCTTGCCTACATCAAACTAAAGTGAAAAAGAAACTACATGGTCAACCAAAAAGAAAATCTTAAGGATCCAGAGGGATCTCCTATCTTACACAGAAGTAGAAGTGAGTCTATACTGACAATTCTAGAGGTAAAAGACTCATTTCATACAAAAGTAAAAGAGTAAGGGTAGTAGCAGTCAAATTCATAAATATTCCTCAGAAATTACTTTGAAGAACTCTCTCTATGAAAGAGGGTAGCCTAATCTCCAGTTTCATTAACTCCTTAACTACTGTGCCAAGTGCCAAAAATAGGAATTAACCAACACCAAATGTAGTTATAGTGGTTTTTTTAATCATGAGGTGTGCAACAGAAACTGCTAACCTGCCCAGCTACCTTTACTCCACATGCTGTAGAAATTAATAAATATATTAACAATACCATTATTCTCAGAGGCTTCTGGCAAGCCACTTGGCATAATCAGATCACCATGACTTCTGGTCTTTTCTAGCATCATCTGGAGATAAACCACTAACATACTAGCAAATTGCCTAGCTGTATTCTGAGGTATCTGGGCTTCAATTTCTGACTGCACTTCATTCTTCTATCATTCATTATAGATCTCTCTTTCTGCACTCTGGCAAGCAAAAAAATACCCTAAAGTTGTATCACCTTCTGCTATGAGGTCAATAGGATCACAGGTGAAGTAGTGTATAATTAGCATAAGGTCAATAGTGTTACCATAGGTACTGTAGAGTACACTTTAGAATAGGTCCAGAAAATAATGCTGGTACTCTTTTTCTTGAGTTATTGTACCAAGTAGCCTCAGAGCCAAAATCAACACAACACGATTTGGTATAGCACTTTTCAGGGGGAAACCACAACCAATAGCTTAATCATTAATAGTCACTATTCAGAAAGCATCTCAGATCAAAATGGGAAAAGCAGGGAAACTAAAGCATATGCTTTCTCTTGCCTGTGAGAGGAAAGGCATTAGCCAGGGTGTTGCAGACAGTTACAGTTCTCACAACTGGCAGCTTTTATGTCTTTGGATACAAAATAGTCTTCACTTTGGTCCCCAGCTGCTGTGAGGTGGTGACGTGTGAATGACCATCGTCCTGTGTCATCTAGAGCTAGGTGACTTTCAGAGCTCCATAAACTGGTTCCTGCATACAGTGCACAAGTTTGTTAAATGGAAAAGAATTTTGGAGTTGTTAAATCTAAAAATAAGACAGTTACTGGACAAAGAGTCTGCATTTAAAGAGGAGTGTCTTGAGAATAAAGACACAGAAGGGAGTGGGACAAACGGAAATGCTTGCTGAAATCCTGCTTGGCTTCACTTCATCTAATATTAAGTAAACTTGCTAGAGAAGATTTTAGGTTCAACCTGGCTTTTAATTAGCATGCTGTTTACATCATATGTTACAAGGCTTTACTTTGGATTTGACCCTGCTCCTGCTGCAGTCAACAGTAAAAACACCACTAACATCAGTGGGAGCCGGATCAATGCTTTACTTTGTACATTTCATATTTAATGTCAAAAAAGAAGCTGGTATTTATGTTTTGTAGTTATTAGTTATCAGGTTAATATGCTAAAGGCAGCTTGACAGGGAATACTTTTAATGAGCGAAATAAGGTTGCTGCTTCTGGACTGAGGTCACTTACAAAGAATGTACAAATGAAAATAAGGTTGACTTTTATTTACTTAACTATCTTCCTACATTGAATTCCTTTGGCAACGTGTCTTTAAACATTTAAAGCCCTGTTTACAAGGAGGCTCTGAAAGTAGCTTCAAACCATTATATCCCTAATTGAATTCCCCAGGAGTCCTGTAAACTTGGAGGAAAAAAAGAAAGAAATCATAACATTTGCTAAATCAACTCAAAACATATTTCACTGCAAGGTTATGTGACCTGTTACAAGTCTGAATGATGACTGGGACTGAACCACTGAAATCTTTTATTATTCAGATTGAAATCAAACAAAAAGTTGTCCATTTGAAGCCTCCTAATTAAATTATACTTTCTCTGACTTTTATCTCTAATTAAGAGTAAGAATTTTGGCACAAAAGACAAGTACAGTGAAGATAACAGAATTAATTTGAGATATATAGCCTTTGTATAACGATACAAGGCAGACCAGATACAAATTACTAGGCAAATGGGCCAATGTACGTAGAGCAAATTATTTTGTAGGAAATAAAGGTAATGAACCTCATGATATTCAATAACCAATATTCTATCCACCTCCTTCAAACCAGGAGATTTCTTTCAAGTGTAGTTGCAAAACTCCACGTTATTTCCAACCAGCTACGCCTGTTGTGTAACATCAACAATATGAGACAGATCACACAAGAAGCTACAGTTAATATCTTAAAATGTTAAATAGCTTCACATCTTTGCCAGCTTACCTGGCTTGTAGGTTATTCCTGGGGGGAAGAGGAATCCCTGCTGGGCTGCAGCAGCCGCTGCCAGTGTCCGCTGGTCGTGTGGAAAAATTGGGATCATGAGCGGAGGCATGTGACCCTGAACCTGCTAAACAGAAGAGAGCCTCTGATCAGAAATAGCACAAATTTGTCTTGACAGGTATTTCTCCAGTACTGATAGTGTTCTTGTGTTCACACAGTCCCAGAGAACCTTCTCTTTAATGTAACCCCTGCCAATTTCACATTATCACATCAAAGCCCTCACTAACATTGTTTTCCCTCAGTGTCAAAGGTGTAACAGCCTCAGTGAACTGCACGTTTTCCTACTTCTTCTACTTAAACAAAAATTATTATTATTGTTATTAATATTCCCTGTCCTGGCACAAGGTAAAGCCTTCAAAACCTTTCTAATATACCATAGGTTCTTTAAAAAGAGAATTGGTATGTATTTCTATTAATTTTGCACAGATTTTCTCATCTTTGATCACAGACAGTAGAGGGGCATTTTAGCAGCAACCTAACGCTGCAGTACCTACCTGAGATGTTATAATTTTACCATTCTTAGGGTAAATTTAAGGCTGAGATCCCACAACATTGTATTGTTCACTTATTTACCATCAACTCAGGTATGTTATTTCAAAATCTTACTTCAGTATTAACTAGGCAACATCCCAGCTCTTAAGATTTAAGGCTCCAACATCTTGGCTTCCAATTAAACATCCTTTGCCATATACACCTCACTATAACATATAAATTGCTTGTCTTTCTAAGCAGTTTTATAGCTGTATGGACTATCATGTAGCTTGGTAATTATGGAGCTGTATTCAGAGAACATTTCAGAATAAAACCTACCATATCAAATATAATTTGACCTTAATAAATTTATCAAAGAGCTCAAACATGCAAAAGCAAAAAATTATTCACCCTTACCTTTTTGTATTCAATATATAGAAAATGGGACATGTGATAGAATAATGTCTATTAAATCCACATGCTAATTTTCTAGTTCCTTAATTTATGCTACGTTTTTCAGAGACAGTGGCTAGGATCACAAAGAGTTTTTATCCATATTCCTTAATCCCAGAAGTACCCATGGGTATGACTAGGATTTTTCTGATTAGTAGTTAAGCAGACATATAATGGCTTATATATCAAAGCTAGTACATGTAGGAAGAAATTGGGGCTTTTGGCAGAAAAAATGTTGCCCTCATCCTACCATAAATTGATGGCATTAAATACTATTAAAAAGTTAAAGTACACTTCAAGCGTTTCGGGTTTTTTTTTTTTTCTGTTTAATTCCTAAAGAACTTTTTTGGTCCAATCCCATATGTTGACCTATGACACTGTTTAAATAGTGCCAAATTTTCTTGTCATATCCCCATTACTTTCACAACCATTGATGCAGTGCAGAAATGCTACTGTGTGTGTCTATGAGGGTTAATTTACCAACAACTCTTCTCTTGGGAAAGCCCTAACATGTAGGTTAATAAAGGTCAAGCAAAAATAAATACTTTACAGTATTTTTCTGAATCCATTTCTCAGGAAAAGCAACTTATAATAAAAAGGTCTTTGTGCAATTACTGTTATGGCACTGGGGTGTGAAAGAAACTAGCTTTGAGCAGCTATTTCTCTCATTTTAGCTGAGGTAAGCCTAGCTGTGCATTTTAGGACATGAGTTAAACTTGGTTAGATTGGAGTTGATCCCCATGTGCCCAGCACAGGCATTTGCCTCTTACAAAATGGTGCTGGTTTTGCTGTGTGGTGTTCCTTTACACTGGTTCTACAGGAGTACAGCAACTGAAAATGACAGGCTTTGTCTGATAGAAACAACTGCAGGCTACACTGGAAAGAATTCGACACAATGCTACTTAGAACCATTTTCAGGAGTTCTCTACTGCCTCATCAAATGGACCCAATGCTTAAGAAATATCCCTTTCAATCACACACTAAGTATTTCCATGGGGTTGCAAAGGTACAAGATATCAAGGCAATCTCACAAGGCACAGAAGAGATCACAGTACCACAGTTAGAGTAATGATGCATAAGCATTCACAGCAATTCTTCACACCAGTGTCATAAAAATCACTTAAAACATATAACAAACAAATCCTACTAAGGTTATTTCCCAGTGCAGTTCTGTAGAGCTGAATGTACTCCACCATATAATCATTATTTTTTTTTCATTCTCAAAAAAAACAATTCTTTAAGTGTGGAATAGTATGTTGTGGCTATCTGCTATTCTGCCTTGAAACTGAACACCGGATCAGGTCCTCAGCCTATACAAATCAATGTAACTTTGGCTGAAGGTGGCTCACATTTAGAATATAAGTCTGAGTTATACAGATTGAAAAAAGCCCAGACCGAATGGCAAACATACCCTCCCATGGGCCTTCCCTCTGGCATGGATTGAAATCTATTCCTAGGCAAATATTGGTTTCACCTAGAATTGTTATGTACATGGATGGCAATTTTCAGCACAGGTCAACTGACATGCACAAAAAAGCAACAAAAAGGAAGAGAATGTACAAGTGTCACTGATCACTAGGTTATTACAGATATAAAATGAATGCCAAAAAAAAGGAGGCACTTTCACTTTTGACAATTCTTTTTCATGAGGGTGTTCTTGTTTTTATTGTTGCTGCTATTGTTATTATTACTATTACAATTTTACTGGTGGGAGGAGAAACTGGAAGCTGGGGTTGACTGGTGTGGTTCATAAAATCAGCTATAACCCCCAAAATTTTAATTGCTGAGGTGGTCCTCAGGTCTTTCTGAAAATGAAGACTGTAGCAGATGCTCGAGAAACACTCCGACCCTGTCTCTTCCCATTCGTAAAAACAGCTCATTGTTGGATCGGCACTTTCCCTTTTGTCTCCTCTGTGCTAAGTTGTTGATGATGCCATTTTTTGCCATCTGCCCCAGAGCTTCATTAAAGATACATGAATGGACTAACTGGGCTGCTGTCTTGTGACGAACAGGTGCTATTGTTTGTCCCCAAAGACTTGCACTAAAGATCTCACTCAGAATACTTGAGAAAGAGCATCTGCAGCAGTCAGTCAGAGAGTAACTTGGCAGAGCCCACACTATGGGTTAATATGCAAGCAGTGACACTCAGAGGGACTAATTTTCTCTTTCATGAAGATTTTTTTTTTTTTTTTTTTTTTTTTTTGGTGACGGGTGGTAAATCAGTGGGTTTGAACAATTCTGCCAGTCTATATCTTTAAGTGAACTGCTCACACCCTGGAGAAAACCTGAGCAAAATTCAGTTCTGCAGACTTAAGTTGTATCTTACACAGAACTACTTCATAAATTTAATCTTTGGTACTATACAAGAAACTGAAGTTTAGCTGCATTAAATGTGAGAAGCAGCCAAGATGAGGGAAATCTTAAAAGGTAGTGTACCATTCCTTTAATATCCCATCACAACTCTGACAGCCCTTGGGAACTGATTACAGCACTTCCTTGCCTGAGATCTAAGTCAGGAAGTAACTTTAGAGCAAATCAGTCCTGATTAGTTCAAGAAGCAACTTCCAATTTGATTCTCCCTGAAATAATAAAAGCTGGTGGCCCATTTGATAAGCTGGGCAAATCTGCAGTGCTTTATCTACAGTCATGTGAATGCTAATCTCACAAGTTGGCTGGACAGTCCTCCTGGTTAAAAGCCATTCATGTTTAGCACTGGCCTTTTCAAAGCTTAAATTTGAACTTCTACCTAAGATTTTTTAACTTCTTGAAATATTGGTGAAGGCAGACTAAAGCTTTAACTTGTATATGCAGTCATTAAGCCTCTAAATTTCCATAGTAGAATTGCATTTAAAATTTTCTACTCTCTCATTTAAAAACTGCAGTGTAATAGAAGAGTTTTCCAGGTAATGACAGCGTATCAAGTAAGAATGTGAATTTTCAGAATGCTCAAAATACGTGTTTATATGATAGAATAGCATGGCTATAGCTGATAGCTCAACAGGTTACATTTTGAGTTGATTAATTTTAAAAATAATAATGGCAGTGCTTGTGTTCCCAGTAATACTAATGCACGTTCTTAAATACCCTGTGTACTATATGTATTTATCTCACCTGTATACAATACATGGCACTTTATTTTTATACTACTATTGGAATTTTATTAATTTCAATAACTAGTGTTGATTTTTTGTCCTTTGCAAGAGAGGAAACATAAGAAATTTTGTTAATTTGAATCTTATTTTGATTAGGTCATTCTGGCAATCATGTAAGGAAGCAAACATCATGTTGCATAAAGAAGCAGGGACTTCTGTGAAAACATATGTATCAAAGTCAGTGGGATCACTTAAATGCTTAAAAGCAGTTACGTGCTAAGATTTGTGCAGGTTTGTGTCTAAATCTTCTCCCCAACTCATGCTGTGACTGAGCCTTTTTCTGTCCCCCCAAAATGATCTAGTTAGAAAAAACTGCAGAAGAATTGTACTGAAAAAATAAAAACATCTCTTTGGTTATAACTGAATGGTCTGGCTGTTTTATTTGTGTTGTTCTGATGAAGCAAAGTGATTGTAAGGCTGGATTAACTGACCAGTTCAGTTATAAAGGACCTGGCTACTTTGTGTGTGACTGGGGGCTGGGCCTTTTGTCCTGAGCTCAGAAATGTAACTCAGGAACTCTCAAAGCTTTGAATTAAAGCACCATCAATGCTTCGCATTGTCTAATGTAAAGATAATATGTGAGAGTGGACTCAAACATTAAGTGAAAAATCCTTTCAAGCATAAATAACCCCAGGGAGGCTGAGGATTCAGGGTCCCTGAGGAGGAACCATTGAAGAAAGGTGGGTTCCAACAGGCCAAAAGTGATCATGCAGGCCCTGTATCGTAGCTGAGGCTCTGAAAAATTGCACTGACATAGCTCCCACATCAAAAATTACTCAGAGACTACTTTTTGCTCCTGTTAGCAATATAGAACCACTGGAGCCATATCTATATAGGGAGGTATATTATGTTCTAATTTATCTGCCATCTAATTATCTACAGTCTAATTGAAAAGTATTTCCTCTCAGTGGAAGTACATGAGCCACAAAGAAAATGTCTGCCAATGAGATCCCAGGGGAAGTGTTGGCAAATAAACTGTAAAAAAAAAAAAAAAAAAAAAGATACCACAGACTTACAAAGTGAGAACTTTTCATATGGGAAATATTATAAAAAAATTTGTACCCCACTACTGAATTTTTAAAGAGATTGTAACAGCTATTTTCTTTCTTTCCCCCTATCATTTTTTCCATTTGTCCAATGGGCAGCATGATTTGGAGATTTAAGTCTGCTGCAGTGGCCACAACATTAATGTGAAAATTGCAGCCATGATCATGGAGAGAAAAAGAGCATCCTTATTTTTTCATTATTTTTTCCTCACTACTTTGAAACTTTAAATGAACTGAACTTAAATTCCACCAACTCAGGAAATAAAGAAGGGAGCATCATAAAAATACTACAAACCACTCATAAACCAGAATAGCTTTAAACCCTTGCTCTCATTTGATTTCTATTAGCCTCTTATTGTGTTGCCCTGTTTTTATCTAGCTCCTTGACTACCTGAAAATACAGAATTCAACTAAAGATGATCTCATGAAGTTACAAGTATGATAAATGGTAATTAAATCTATTTAAATTGTCTGTATTTTAAGAAAGTCTCACTAGGAGGGATGGAGAACATCTCTGCTATAGAGAAATAAATAAAACATGTTATGCAAAATTGAATTTATAGTTCATTTGGAATTAGAGATCTACCACCTTTTCAATCCATACAAATGCATAATCTTGTCAATTAAATATTATTGTTAAGGTCTAGTAGTATGTTAAAATCACTTTAAAGTGCAACTAAGGAAAATTCATGTGTGTTTATTACTCCTTAAGGGTCTATTAGTGGGTATTTTATTCAGATTTGTGTTGTAAAATCTGCATAAACTCAGCATATTGTTATCCCCTTGTGTGCATTTGTTTGGTTAAAGCATAACAGCAAATCTCTATTTCTGCAACTTCTGGAAAAGTCAGGAGAACTAAAACAGTCCTAATTTTAATCAGATACAAACAGTTATCTCTACAGAAGTGAAGAGCTGACTATTATGCAAATTGTCACAGTTAGTGGTCACCAAGCCATCACAGAAGACTGAGCAAGTCAATTATTTCCGATAGTTTCAAAGACTAGTGAAGATGTATGCTTCTCATTTGCACCTTGTCTTACTCATGCCAAAATAAGAAAAATACTGCAGCCTAATGATACTTGTTGATATTTTATATACAGAAGCTCCATTACTGGAGCTCAAATCTAAATATAAATTATGTCAGAAAATCCTTAATAGCTTATGTTTTTATGGTGATATCAAAATGTGCAAGATTTTTGGAATAGATTGAAATTTCCTGTTGATGGGAAAATTTAGAGCAGGAGATGCTTTAAAATCTGCATTTCATATTGGTGCTTTCAAGCACTCTTCTCCCCATATCCTTTCAAGACAGAGTTCTCTATTGAATAGTAGCCAGCACCGGGTATTAACATGAAACTAATTCCCTCAATAGAAGGGCTTGCAATGTACAGTACCAAAAAAAGTAACTTAGCACCATACACTGATGATTGCTAAAGGACTGATTGTCTTTCACTGAAGAATACCTCCATCAGAAGTCAAAACAAAACCAGAAACATCTTTCAGTGCCTCTGAACAAAACTCCTTCTGGCCTATACAGGTTAAAAAAAAAAAAAAAAAAAGGTACAACAAAAAAACAGGTTGAGGTTTTTCTGTTATATTAAAGTAATAGAAAATAGATCTGAAATACAGGGGGCACTGAGGGTAACAAGAGTTCTGCCATTTACTTTCTGAAGGAAGAATTTCCTCCCGATCACCACATTGTTTTTAAAGTTCTCTGTGTTTTCACTGATATTCCAAGATTTGTAACTATATTGTATTGTAACTACATAAGCACTTAGAAATTTTGAATACTTTATAAATATTAATTAAATGAAGTTCAAGGCCCCATTCAAAGAATAGTATTATGTCTCCAGTTTACACATGAGGACATGCAGAGGGGCCTCGATTTCTTTTCCAGTCACAGAAGTTCCAATGCATAGCAGATATAAACTAATTCCATTGTGATCTTCTGCTCACAACCTTTATATTTTACTGCACAATTAAATAAAGACCTACTGAGAGTGCAGAGTTAAGGCTAACAAGGGACATGCTCTGTTGCAAAACCAGAATGAGGCAGCTTTAGTGCAGGTACACACCAGCACTAACACAGCTTAGCTGTCAAACACTTGAATATTGGTAGGACAAAAAAGTGGAGGTGAGTCACAGGTATGGAAAGGAGACACCTTTCCCATCACACCCAGTCAAATGCTGATTTCTTCAGGTATTTAATTGTCTGTGAGTTTACTCTTCATTGTAAAGACAAGTATTGGTTATTTTGCTCAAGTCTAAATGGATAATATTATATTAATATATTTGACTAGGTCAAAGTAGGTATTCAGATATAGTGAGAATATTCTTGCTTCTGCATATTTTATCTTTTCTGTATAATGCAGAAAAGTAACCTAGATAACTTTCAAAAATCACATCATGTTTATGGAGTGTCTAAATTGAAACACAAAGGGTTATCAAAGGCAATTCTATTGAGAACTAGTTTAATGGAGAAAACTCCTGCATCTAGAGATCAAAGTCAAACCAGAATACTGATAACATGCAAAAATTAATTTGTTCTGTGTCTTCCAAGGATTCCTCATTTTTTTGACATGACCTGACCATCTTTACTCAGAAAAGGCTCCAGGAAACTGGTGTGTTTGCACAGTATGACTGAGCTGGTTGCCAGTGTTAGGTATTCAGTAATTATTGCAGTTTGGGACTAAGTAACAGAGAGTTCCTAAAATTCCAGTGACATACACACAGCCTGCTTCCTTCCTACACCAACTGTGTCTGGCTCAAATCAGTTATATTGGCTCCTCGACTTTCTACAGCATTCATGATACATCTACAAAAACATTTTCAAAGAGCAATAAAATTAAAAAGGTAAAATAAGGCAGGAAACCAGGAAACTAGGTATCTCCTAGCACTCCCAGCACTAGGTATCTCCTATCCAAGTTGGGGTGTTAAAATTCCCACAACAGCTACACTTTAGGCATGAATCCACACTGCTGTGCTGCCTTTTCTGCAAAGGATCCTGAAACTCAAAAAGGAATTTCCCATTTTCTGGCTTTCCCCACTTTGTCAGCACTCCAGTGTTATTTAAGGCATGTTTTCAGCTTGTGAATAGATCCTTGCCACGAATTCTATGATCACACTCACATTAGAGTGATGCTGCTCTCAAAGTTGGGATGTTTCCTTCGGTTGTTCATGGCAATTGCTGGGAACCAACAGCACAAAGCTGTGCTGCAATGCCCTTTCTCTCTGCCTGCCGAGCCTGCAGCAAAGGGCTGGCTCCTCTGCAAACACAATGTGCCAGAGTTGGTGTGATGAAACGCACAGGCAAATCTACATAGAATTATTGGGCAATAACAATGGCCCTTTGTCCAGCTGCGACTGCTCCCCCCTCTGCAGCCAGGCCTTATCTCCTCAGGAAATGCCTGCTTTAACTGACAGGTAGGAGATTAAATCTACAGCTGCCGAAACACAATCTCCACTCTGTTAGATAGGCTTTCATTGAAAAGCACTACAAACACATAATTTGTTTATGTTGTACCAGCAATCTTTGACAAAGCAGACTGTCTAGCTGAGACAAATGTGGTTAAACCCATTTATTGTATTATTTCTGCTACACAGAACAAGCTCTTAAAATGTAGAAACTAGACAAGGCACAAAGCTCTAGCTGTCTAAAGAAATCAAGAATAGATGACTTCTTGTTACACTAGCCCCCTTTACACAACATAGCATGTTCCCTCCTGGAAACCATCCACTGTGCTTTCTTTTCTTTTTCCATCTCTCTCACTCCCCCCGCCCCCCCTCCCCCCCTCCCTTTTTTTTTTTTTAAGTGGGTGGTTCAATGATATTTATGTTTCCAGGTTTTAAAGTTTCTTTTGTTTTCTTTAAATCAATAGAGATAAAATAACTAAGACAGTCAAAGGATGCCTTCACATTTAAGAAACAAGGGAACATATTTGAGAGACTACTTCTCAAAGAACAAATAATTTTCCAGACACTGTCTGGTCTTCCTGACTTAATGCACGCTAAAGGAGAAGTTTTGCCTGAATAATGAATGCTGGACCAACACCCCCTCGACCCTTCTCTCTGTTTTTTATTCATCAATCACATATTTCTCAAAACATTACTTCATTTTTGTTACACCTTGTGCTTTATTTTAAAATAATATCGCTGGTTGTTTATTTCCAATGAAAGGCAGGGGGAACTGATTAATTAAGTGTTTATAAATCTGAGTTTATAAACGTTTTTCATAATGCAAAGGCTTTATAAGAAAAACCTGCCTTTTAGCTGTAGTTTCTTTTGACCATATATTACACCCAGTAAACTCTTCTACAAGAACTAAATAGGTACTATACACTGACTATAAGAAGGGCAACATTGGTGTCTCAGGAGGAGACCCTCAAAACCACCACTTACTTGGTGGAGCAGGACACAGAATACAGCATGGCCCAGGCCCATACCAATCTCTGCTTTCTATATTTAAGGCTCCACTCTGTACAGGCAACTTCAATTAATGTTACTGGGAGTTGTGGGCACACACAGATGTGCTTAGGGACTGGCATATTAAAACATCCCTTCGTTCTGATGAAGCTTAGTAAATGAGCTTTACCAGTGTTGTTACTATGGATGCTCACTAAGGAAGATCTTACAAATCACAGAATGGTTGCTCTACTGGTTAACCATAATTAAAAGGAAAAGAAATAAGGAGAGTAGTCAACATAATGTTCTATCATTCACATTACTTCTATAACCCTCTTGCCCCTCCTGAGGCATTCTCTTCTATACCCTTTCACAGCACGTTGGTTTCTATATTATTTTATTTAACCTTAATCACAGCATTCATCTTTGGATTTGAAAGGAAGCTGTACAGAGCTACCATACGAGCTGCCACTCTGAACATTCAGCTTGGCATAAAATTAAAAAAGTATGCAATAAACTGGCTGAATCCATAGGGAATCCCTCAAACAGCATGGATAATGAGGGGAATCCATAACAGACATAAACAAACCCAGAAAGATGTCTGGGGCCAACATCATTATGTAAGATATATGCCCAAGATGTATGGGCATACGTTTGAATGTTCAACTTCAAACTCAGCCTGTATTAGATTGATTGAATCTCAGCATGGGGTTCAGTTAATAAACAAACCTTGCCTTTGGAAGATATTTGGGGCTGAAAACATATATTATAGCCAGGCACCTACTACATGAGGCACCAGGATGCCCTCCTACCTTAGAGCTTTGTTAAATCAGGATTGTAAAGAAAATTAGAAATCCATAATATCAGAGGAACAGATACAATTTTCAGGTTAAGTGGCACAACTCTAAAGACACTTGTTATCCACAGACTCTATTTCAGTCTATGCACCAGGGGCATATAAATAGAATTCACATTAAAAATTAGAGACCAGTTTGAATCTTTGGGCTTTGATTCACACTTTCCATGTTTTTTAAACATGTTACCCATATTCTCATAAAGGATACAACAATAATGCTAGCAAATCTTTTTGGTAATTATTAATTTCACTGTAGAATAGGTTTTTTGCTATGCTTGGCTTGTTAAAAAAATGCATTTTGCTCACCTCAGGGTGCACCATTAGCCTGCATATTTGCTCTTTTCTTTTTTTTCTTAGGTTTTGTTTAAATATTCTGCTTAAACCTGTATATTAATCACTGCTCAGAAGGTGAAAGAATTTGCAGGAGCAGCTGAAATGCTGATTTTTTTCCAAAGTAGGAACTAGTTAGTGATGACAATTTCTAGATACATTGGAATAAGAATGGAAAAGACATATAGAAAGGAAAAGGAAAAAAAAAAAAACTATGAATAAGGATGAGGGCTTACTTGGTGGTAAAATCAGAGTCCAACACATCAGTCTAATATAATAACATCTTGTAAAACTGAGCTACAATGGCGTGCCCTAATGACAGCCAGATCCAGAAACTAAGTAATAATTTTGGTCATTTGGTCAGGTAATAAGAAAACAAGAGAAGGTACCCTGCAAATAAAGCCTATTCAAACAGACTTCCAAAATCAGAGGAGAAAACAAAAAGTTTCTTTCAACAGCCCTGTTCAAAGTCCTGCCTCTGTGTTTACCTGTAAGCCACTGTGCTCCCCAGGAAACAACTACACAGTGCTTCAGTGCTACACTGAAGATGCCTTTGTGCAAATTTGTTTACTCAATAGTAAGAGATTAGGCTTACAAAGTCTATATTATGGAAGTTAGTGTATCATCCACACCACTAGAAACTCACACATCTTAACAAGCAGAACCTATCCTATCAAACATTTCCTTAAAGTGAAAGTCTCTTTCTCTATATAAAAATCTGTTAGTGTACAGATATGTTTATATATTTTATATTATAAAGAAAAAACAATATTCTAAATTTATACACATGTACATATATAATATACAGATGTGTATATATGCATGTAGAATACATATTTACATACACATATTTATATCTTATATAAATATTTTATAATACACACACATATATATGCACACAGAAATAGGTGTACATATATGTAGAACATGTTTTCCTCTTCTTTTCCAAATCCCTCACTTGGGATTTCAAGGTTCTTAGGCCCACCTGGCTATACAGCTTGCTTGCTGCACTACTGGATAGTCACCATTTGAATTACTTTCTTGAACAGACAAAACCTGTTCCTTAAATAATTACTCTGGGAAGACCACCTCTATCTGTTTAAAGACATACTTTGAGCATGAGACATATAAAAGTTTTGCTGCTGAGTGAAGAAGTCTTAAGCCAGCTGGGATAATCGTAGTGGTAGACAATTTAAGTAACAATTTGGAAATCACTCTGTATAATGCACATCTACTATTGCTGGATTTATTTCTGTCTCTTCTATTTATCAAATCATTCTTTTATCCTCCACTTAGTCTTTTCACTCCTCACTCCAGTCTCCTTGCAAAACTCATAGCATTCATTCTCACTTCATCTCTTCTGGAGAGTATTTTTTGTGTATACAAGGTAGCTGTCTGGCAGTAAATTCTCCTTTTGAGATCACTGATATAAATACAGTCATGCCCAAAATAGTCAATAAACTTCCAGTGAAATACATTTGCCTTTCCTGGCTTTAGAGAATTCATTGTCACAAATACAAGAAAAGCTTAGACATAAAAGTAGCATCACACTAAGGAAATAGGGACACTCACAAACATTTGTTTATCAAGACAGATGCTTGCATCTGAAACCAATTAAAATCTTGCTTTTCTAAAGCGCTCCTGGTGCAGTCAAGGGTCTTCAGAGTAAATAATGCTGTGCCCCAGACTCCCTATTTTTTTAGCACATGCTTGTCTGTCTTCACTGTCTTTTCAGGTAAAAGAGAGCTGTTAGATGGCTTTTTTAAAAGAGTTTTTAGTTGTTTGTTTGTTTGGTTTTAATTTTAATTTTTATTTGTGTAGGTAAGTCTAGCTCCAAAATTAACCAAAGAAAATACAATAAAATAAGATAACAGTATAAGACCTCTGAGGTTTGAGGGCAAATGGGCTGAACAGGGTCAACGTGAGATGCACAGACCAAATAACCTGTATGTTTACTTTGAACCACATTGGTATTGTATTTTTAAGGGAAATGGAGGGCAGAGATGTGGGATTATATGTTAAGGAAAAAAGAGGAAGAGGTTTTGCTTACTGTTAGGTCAGTAAGTGTGCCTAGGTGATATAATATGGACCTTGAAGTACCCATCCATTCTTTTTAAGAAGGATTTTACATCTATGTGATATTATTATTTATCTGCTTTATTTTGTTGCTGAATAGAGTAATAACCACTGCATTTCCAATAGTAGGTACATCACTGATACTACTGTCCCAGAACTGGCTGGTGCATGTGGCACTGTATTATTTGCAGCTCTGTTAAAAACAGTAGAGTCCACATCTAAGTTATCTCAGAGTACATATTGTGGTTTTTCAGTACACAACAGCCTGATCTTGATTCTGCTGAACGTCTGGACCGTGTTCAAATTCTTCATTTTTTTTCCATACTCACTGTCTGCCTGGCTTTTGCTGTTACCAGTCACTGCTATAATCTCTGAGCTAGGCATAATAAAAATCTTTCCCATCTGAGTTCTCTGCTATGGTTACTGGAAATCTGCTGTATACAGTATTCCAAAGACCAGAAAAGGAAGGTACCTTCACTGCAACTGGATAAATATTGCCTTTTTATTAAAAGAAACATCTGCACTCAGTGAAACCACAACTAATGGTGACTGCTAAGCTACCCCGACCTCTCCAACCAAATGTATGTAAATTTGCATTTTACTGTTTCTAGTATTGACATAATATTTGAAGAATATGCTCCTCTTCACTTTTCATCCTTTGCATCAAGGAAAAAAACCTACCAGTTTCTTCGTATTTCCCAAAACTACCTCAGAAGATATAGCTAGGGTAAAAACTGACTGATCACTGCCTACTTAGGATGCTTTTTAACTGAGTTTGCATGTTAATTTATTGCATGCTTTGTTTGTAAATGTGCTTCTGAAATAAATGAAGCATTTACAAATATGATTAATCTACAGATTCAGAAGCATGCAATAAAGAAACAAATTACTGAGTGCCCTTGTCCTCTTACACAGAAGCTAAAACACAACTTTCAGACATCTAGGGCTGCTTGGCTTTATTTTTTCTTTAACTAATGTTCTTTCAAATGGAAGTTTTCAGCAATGAGATTTCCTCTAAGTTCCTGATTCCAGTTTCATTTATACCAGCGTAACTCAGAAGCAACAGCAACATATGTTGAAAACCAACACCAGAATAAACACTGTAGATGAGGTCAAAGTAAGGCTGTTATTGTAAGATTTTTAAAGTGCTCATGTAGATTAATATTCTCACCCTTTGACAGATTTAGGCAAATTGGAACGAACAGAGAAATGCAACAAGTTGAAAATTCAAAGTACGTTTTCTTGTGGATTTTATGCCACTCACATTTTCAGTCAGACCACCCAGAGCAAAGAAAAGAAAAAGCCACAACAAAAAAAAAGCCCTCTGCATTGTTTGCAATAATATGGAAGGAAATTGAGTGTATATTCTCTTCTTCCTGTATTTTCCAGCTAGATTAAGCTGTTGTCTTCACAATTGCCTCCCAGCTGCTGTGACTTGTGAAAACAACAGACCCTGCTCTGTTGTCTGCAGAAAGCCTGGATTGTTATGAGTAACTTTATTGCAGGCACATGAGTGTGTTAAGACTTTAAAACACGCTCAAATGTCATGTGCACACCCAGTGACGGGCAAGAATAATTATGAAAAAACAAGAATTCTATGTCTACGAAACAGTGTCTGACAAAATGGGCCATTCATTGTGTTCCTTTGGGAATGCTTGGACTCTCCAGCCAGAAAACAAAAAAGGCACTTTTTTCCTGCCGTAGGCTGAATACTTAGCTTTGCCATCTGAGCCCTAAGAAAACATGGGCCCCCTCTCTAACTACTGGCTGGCCCGCACACAGTAGAAAGTATTAATGCCCCCCTTTTTTCCAGCAGTTCCCTCTGTGTAGGCTGCAGCCAATGTAAAGTCAATGCAAAGACAAAACAGTTTGCCTAACATTAGTAAAAAAAACATAACTCTTGTACAGTCTGAAAATCCCTCTGACACACAGAGGTTTTATTCTAAGGCATATCCCCTTTATCCTTCAGCAAGTTACCGTAGCTACTGTTAATGCTTTTAGCAGGTAATAACCACTGCCTGCTGCTCAGCTTGAAGCTTTCTAGGAGTCTATAGGCAAGCCTGACTGTGTACAATTCTTAAAAATTATTATCCAGCTGCTTAATTTACTACTGTCTGTTTTCACAATCAGTCTTCCTAATCAGAATCCATCTGCTCCTGAAAGGGTCAATACAAATTAAAACATAACATGGCTGAGTGCAACATCAGGTCATTTTTATATCATTTTTTTGTCCTCATAGGTAGAGTAACTCCAGTCTCATCTGAACAGTGATAAATTTCAAGCAAATGAACAACATTGAAAGTTATTTTAAATGATAATTTCTAGATCAGAAACCATCTGACTAGCATACATTTTTAAGCTAAGAAATAATTTCTATATATTTCCTTTTGACATAGCAACTATTCAACATGTTCAGCTGTCTATACACCTTTAAACGAGGTGCCCATATGAATTCCCTATTAAATCTGAGCACTGTTCTACTGAAACAGAAACAACCCACCATGGCTTGAGAAATCCTGGTATGCTACTCATAAAATGATAATTATTTTTTATTAATTTGGCTCAGTATCTAAATATAGATTTTCAGTTTATTACTTAAGACATCTAGTATGAATTTTAGGTTGCTGTGCTCAAAGCAGGCTGGGAAACATGAAAACAATGGAACCATAATTCTTGAAAGACTCTGGTGCATTGGGGTGTTCATATGGAGCAACAGAAATAAACATGAAGGAAGAATTGTACTTTCAACAATTTTATGGGCTGCTATTTTCTTCACTAAGCCTTCTTACTCTGCTTAGATAACATAAGCAGATTACGTCTATAGCATTAAATAGGTTTTGAAAGGATATTGTGCTTTAATGTCAGCTTCTACCCTTCTTCAGGGCAAAAACTGTCCCTTCTGATTTGTACAGCACATAAACAGCACGTAGCATAATAAGACACTGATACTGACTGGGGTCTCAACCAACTGTACAAATATTAGCACTTGTAATATTATAATAGGAGGTCATTATGGTTAATACAGGATCATCCCGAAATATCCCAGGGAGATACATAAAAAATGAATGTGCACAGGTAAATTTCTGTCCCTTTCCAGAATCTAAAGGAAAACGGTTTCAAACTACTTCTTGTCATTGCTAATGTGAATGTACAGGGTTACCCTCAAACATGTATTTAAATCAGAAACATACAGTACTATGAAATGAACCATCAGGCCATCCATGAATTTGTTTTAACAATCCAACAACATCACCATTTCTCATTCATCCACTTAGCTTAATTTTCCTACCATCACTTTCATTGCTGAGGTTGTCTCTATTAAGCCATTTTTTGTGCATCATTAACTTTTAACCAGGCATCGATAGCTTTATTGTTTAAATTGCGAATGACTTTATTTAACGTCAGCATTTCTTCTGGCTTCTGACATGAAGTCACATTTTATAACTAATTAAATTGATCCCTGGGAAGCAAAAGCCACTAAACGGAATTATTCGTACCCAAGTGTCAATATATTAAATCAAAGGGCTAATGAGTTGGGTCACTGCTTCTTTTATCTGAAAGCTACTGCAGAACAGAATTCATGTCAACCTCTACTTTCTGCTTTAACAATCAGTTTTATCCAAACCAAAGGTAACTAATGAATGCATTTTGATAAAGCTGTAAATAATATGTTAAATCCAGTTTTTAACACTAGCACACATGTTAAGGTCACTTTTTTCAGATGGAAAAATTTGCTTTGTTGTTATAAGCTGTCTAACACTGTATTTTTTGAACTCCCATGTGAAAAGATCATTACTGCTAGGTCACAGGAAGCTTCCAAAGTGACCTAAAAGGTGTTTTGTAAGTAAACAGTTTTGAGAACTTTTCAGTTTTCAGCCATTTCTATTATAGGCGTAAATCAAGAAGAAAATTTGCCTCTTGGAACTGACAATACTGCCTAACGAAAGTGATTATGAAATTACTAAATTTGTCATGTCAGCTTTTCCTATAGCTCTTGCAGCTGCTGAGTAATATTTTGGAAGTTTTCACTATTTACATCTGGACAGTACTTTTAAAATTCATCACCTAATAATTCATACCACTCACAGAATTAGTCATAGTTCAGGTTTTTTTGACAAAATGCTTATAGATGGCTCAAGAAAGCTATCTTTACTGAAGTTACCTTCGGCTAATCTGTTTATGTCCAGATTGTTTAAAAATACATTCTAAAGATCTCTCATGCCTCAAAACCACATTTTACCAGTGATTTGTTTTTCTTGAGATCCAATCAACTTCTCATATTTCATAACCTTTGGAGAGTTCCATACAGGGAAGTACACTTCGACACTTACTAATATTTATAAGCGACTTCTAAGCTATAATTATACTTGAAGTCAAAGGGTATTAAAAAGAAAAAAAAATAAATACAAAGCAGTTGAGTGTCATTGCCTTGCTTTTCCTTCCCCTTGCAGGGAAACAAGGATGGGTGGGAATACACCTTCTTGTAGTAGCAGTCTCCAATCATGACCTCGTGCCAACTACTGTGAGCATACAAGAAGGCAGAATGGAGAGTCTTGTGTGACTCACACCACTGATTTTTTTATATGGCTTGCAATGCACATAAGATCAGATAAGAGGGTGAAATAACACTTTCTCATTCATTAATCCTTTTCCCCACAGCAAATAGGGTGTAAGAAAGTAATGTGACTGAGTCACCACCAACTCCCTAGTCTCTGTTTAGGGCTGCAGCCCTTATGCAAAACAAACTGTAAAATTATAAACTGGTTTAAAAGAAATACCCCAGCAACCAATGAAAGCAACGCTGTGATTGTTCACTTTAAACTAATGGTTGTTTTAACACATAATGGTGAATTAAAAATAGGATGGAAGCAATGTCTCTCTAAAACTAGGTTTTGTTGTTTTACCACAAAGATCAAATACAACACAAGGAACACCACAAATGCTTTTAAGAAATGCATGTTCTTGTGCCCACACATCATTTGCTTTTTCAAACAGTAAATTAGGGGGTTTCGGCGGGCACAGTGGTTCCCTTATAAAACAACTTCAAATAGTAACTTTTATCCATTTATAAATGGGTATGTTTTGGAGGGTCAAGTATGTGCTGTTGTTTCACACCACAAATGTTTGCTTTCCTTTCCAATGGTTAAATGTCACGAGAGAGCTTGACCCTACTACAGAACATCATTCAGTATCTGGGGGAAACCACAAATACGGCTGTACCTGTGTTTGGCATGAGATCATTTAAAAATAAAAGTGGGTTTTGTAGTAGTGAGACTTTTGCACCTACAAATGTTGATTGAATATGGGCTGTCTTCCTATGTATTCTGTAATCTTTATTGCTGTCTAATATTTTGGGGTTTTTTCAAACACATAAAATATCTGGAGCTACAGCAACATTGTCTTTTAGTTAGGTTAAACTACAGGATGCCATGACTGGTCACTGAATATATGTAAATTCCTCTTATCCCATTTAGACTCCACAGGAAAAAAAAAGTCATTTTGATAAAAATAAGAAAATTCTACACAAGTATTTATGTCTTTGGGAAAAAGAAAGAAGGTAACGCCTTGAAAGAAAGATTCAAAACACAATGGTGCTACAACTATAAGTAACAGTTTCCTTGCAAAGTACAGAGGGATTTTCTGAAAAGTGTTTCAGAAATAGATTATAAAATGATGTTGTTGCCTGAGTTCACTGCAAACAAATTTCAGACATGATGCTGGAGACACATGAGAAGTAAATGCTTTACAACTGAAAACTGCAACAAAATCTGTCCTTACTAATAAAAAAATTCTGCTGTAACTGTTAGCAGCAGCTGCATTTAAAAATGGTTGAACATAGCTGAAACAAATAAAGAAGTTTGATTTAGGAAGGGTTCAACTTCTCATCAATTACAATGGCAACAACTTTTATCAAAATGTGTAGATACCTGAGGGGAAGAGAATACTGTTTTCCCCAAGCAACATGGTTCACTGCACATTACCAAGCTAATGTCATTCGACAAGTATTATAGTTAAATCATGGAGAAATCTGGTTTTTAAACTAAGTTACCAAGCAAAGATTCTGTTGATATATTTGAGGTTCAATACTGCCCATGAGAAAAAATGTAAAATGAGAATAATGTACATGTACATGAGAATAATGTAAAATCTAGCTCTAAATATTTAGTACTGACCAAACAGAATTGTTGGGAAGCATATCTGTGATTGCATTCAAATACAGGTTTAGCTTATGTGTTTGGAGAGCTCTGCAAAAAATATAAAAGAATGGCCCTTACTAAGGATATTTCCAAATTCTTTTACATGCTGTCGTTCACTAATGATTGCAAAATGATCTAATTAATTTATTTAAACACTGAACATTTTTTTCCTTTTTAGAAATGAGAAATCTGGAACATGTGATCAAGAAATTTGATTTCTAATTGTTTAAAAAGAAAATCAATATGGTTTTACCTGATCTCCTCAGGTTTTGGATGGAAAAGGTACCATACTAGTGCCAAATATATTTTGGGTATTCATATTAGATAAACTTACTCAGGATCATAAGTCCATAAGGGACTGAGAAAGACACTAAGTTAAAATCCAGTTACCATACCACCAGTTGTTCTTTTGGGGAGAAATGTGGGAAGGCAAGGTTTGCAGATGTTAAATGCAAGCATACACATTAATAACTATTAAAA
Organism: Heliangelus exortis; assembly: GCF_036169615.1. Classification (NCBI taxonomy): domain Eukaryota; kingdom Metazoa; phylum Chordata; class Aves; order Apodiformes; family Trochilidae; genus Heliangelus; species Heliangelus exortis. Next base: position 10,863,506 of record NC_092439.1, read on the forward strand.
TGGAAAATTAATTGCTCACTAGCATGCTAATGCCAATACTTTAAAAGAATTTTTCCCCTAGTTTTTGCCAGTGATTTCACTGTTATGCCATTGCTGTTACTATACCCCAGCGGAAAGTGATTTGTTGATATCCCCTTAGGTCATTCCAAGATGTATGGAGCCTACAGCAATTAGCTGCTCATGTTTCTGTCAGTTTTCTGGTGCTAGACCTTATTTTTCATGAGGTTTTTTTTTTTTCTTCATTTATACATTGCAGTTCTCTTGCTCTGAGCAACACAGATAACAATTAAGCTGAAATGCTTGAGACTAAGATTATTCTTTGTACTCTAGAGCTTTCATAACAATTTCTGAATGCATCTAATATTCTGCATGAAGACAGGCAGAGAAAATGTGGTAAGAAATGTGAAGTATTTATGCAAATTTGTATGATTTATCTTGGCAATTTTTTCCATATGGGTTTCTCTAAATGTGATCTCTCAGTTGCCTACATATAAGGACACAATTATGTGTGCCCTTATGTGTGAATTTCCAATTTGTTCTTACATTCAAAATTGTTGATGCAAAATACAAAAGGACAGAATATATTGATCTCTTCTGTCTTTAGGAACCTGTATTTTAAATTCTGCACATGCATATAGTTGTGCACATCTAGTATTATTTCTCACCAAATTTAATAAAGCCAGTATTGTATTAGGATTATTTTAAAATGAACAAACTTTTGGTATCCACATACTTCAGATGCAATAAAATGGTGTGGAATTTTTTTAACCCAAACAATTTGGTACCTCATCTGCAGGTGCGCTTTGGGATTAGATGTCTAAATTATTTCAACTTTACCTGAAAAGAAATGGTAGGAATAAACTGCTCCTGCCATAAGTTGTGCCCTGCAAGTTGGTGGAGTAAAACCAGGACAGTCTGAGATTTATCAGGACTTCAAAATATTTCAGTAAGATGTTAAAATATTTTCATAATATTCAGAGAACAATAATTGCATTGGATTTCTGTGGCAAGTTGAACATAAAACTTTCTGAAATGTATATAATAGGTATCTTACATGAAATTTATTTTCCATGAGTGAAAAGAAGGATAATTAAAAAGCAGAGCTCTAGGAAACTTGGTGATTTCATTTCAAAAGGATTTGTACAACCACTTCTTTATTTTTGTGTCAAATTACTCAGAGTGAAGAAACAGCTAGCTGATCCAAAGTCAGAAATCATGTCAGCCTCACATGAAAATCAGTTTGTGGACAGTTATATGAATTCTATTTAAGTCTGAAGCATGTAAACCAATCTTCCTAAGGGTCAAATTAAAAGAATTCCAGCAACAGATTAGTATTACTGGTTGAAAGAGTAGTAGTGATAAAACATTTCTCAAGTACTAGACAATATGTAGAAAGCAACTGAGGGCTTAGACACACGCACTAAGAGACACAATTTAGGATTTTTCTAGTGCAAACAGGCATGCAAACAATTTTTCCAGGCTACTTTCCAAAAGCCTCTGAGAATACAGTCTTAAGTGAGTATAGTTTTTCATGAAGGGCATTGAACTGCCAGTCTAAGAGCTGAAAAACTCAAAAGCAGGTACACAGTAAAAATACTGTTGCTAGTGAAAAAAAAAAAAAAAAAGTAACCAATTATACTAAAATTAAATTACTTGGTGATATTTCATCTCTATGTTTATCTATCTCTGTAGCATAGGGCTTTTGTGCTTTACATGAGTCACAATGAGGCATCAAATCCAAAAGTCAAGAGGCAAGTTGGCTGTATGCTTTAAAAGAATTCACAAAATTTATTCTCTTTCTGTCAACTGCTTCCATTCAGAGGTCTGAATGAGCAGGCTTTATAAATGTGGGGTACTCATGGAAGCCTGCACAGCCTGCAACCAGATATTTCCTATGTGAATAACTAGAGAGGGAATTTTCAAAGGCTTGTAGTAAGAAGTTTCAAGAGGCAAATTCTCTCAGCCCTTAGTCACATGTTCCTTAAAAGGAAATCATTAGCAACCTAAAAACTCCCTTTCTTTAGTGTTTTCCAATGTATGCTCAGTGTACTGAGACACTCTGTGACATTAACCTGTGCCTGAAAAAGCGACCAACAAGTTTATACTTGCCTATAAAACACCATGTGAGTATACTGAAGATATATTATGCTCCTACCATGTTCCCCAGGCCATATCTTCCATGTCAATCAGACCCTACTTAACAGATGAATAAAGCCACATTCTAAAACATTTTAAAGCAGTCTTCTGAGCTAAGCATTCAGACCCAGGTTATCTGCATTCAATTCCCAGCTCAACCCAGACTCCCTGGGAGACTCTGAGCAAGTCACTTAAGTGTTCCAGAGTTTCTTCCCTGTAAAACAGGATAAATAAAATGTCCTTTCTATAACCATTCTTTTGAGTCCTTTACAGCAAATTTTTTTCAGTTTTTTAGGGAGGAGACATTCTAAGAAGCAATCACGATTGAAGACTTTCCTGTCATTCATACTATGAGAAAAACCTCCAACACATCAAATGGGATTGACCCTACTCCAGTTCCATTCCATTCAGCTCTATCAGTGCCTTTCAATGTGTTGAGGTCAATATCTGATATTTCAAGGGAAAAAAAAAATACAGGAAAGCATGGACAGCTTCTTGCTAATTCTTTAAACAAAATAACAGTGTGCTTTAAAAGGAATTCAATTCTTCATTTTAAGAGGGAACTGAACTCCTCTCCCATTATATCCTATCCAATTGCCCAGATTTTTAAGTTTACTGAAAAAAATCTTAAACTACTGCTTTTTGGTACCCACATGCTACAAATAACCAGCAAGACCAGGATGATACATGCTGTTAAACTCTATTTCTAATCTTATTTCTCTAGTGACATGAAGAAAACATACAAATTTCTCTCTTTCTTGTGGTTTATATTGTCACCAGTTAACCCTGATAAAAGAACAGTCTGATATAATGCATCTGGGCAGAACTGATGCTGTGTGTATGTATGCAAAAATAAGAACGTGACTAGATGTGCAGTTATACCACACAGGATACACAGGGTATCTGGTAGAAATAAACTGCTGGAATTTGTGGATTATTATATAAATTAGTTGTAGCTGTTTTTTTAAATTCAAGGAACATATGATGTAATAAAACTATTTTTAAATGAAAGATCATTAACAACAGATCTTTTCAGATGATCTCCACTGCATATTTCACTGCAGACTTCAGTTTCTTCAATGTAATACTTAGGTCTTTGATAACATTTGATTTTGAAAGTGCTTTTAAACAATGAATGAAATAAATAACTGGACAATAATAATCTTTTCCATAACCATCACTATGAACATTAACTTGATATTACTACATATGCAGAAGTGGTCTTTCTCAATTGCAAGTAAGAAATGAGATGAGTGGAAAGAAGAAAACAAAAGGAAAAGGACTGAATGAACTAATAGACAGAAGAGGGTTTTTCAAAGACAACCAGGTAGACAGAGATTTGTCATGCATATGTATTTTTTTCCTACCTTTGCACTGTATCTCTATTTTACCTAGAATTCACCTCCTATTAATAATGTCAGGAAAAAAAAGTCCTTGTAACCATATACAACTAGAACTATTCCTCAGTAAAAATTTCTGTCTGCATAAAGGAATGACCTATATAAATACTGTATTTTTTATTATTCAGAACTTAATTTTCTGAGTTTTTCCCACCACTCTACTTAATATTTCTGCATGTTTTTTTGCCAAAACAAATTCAATATCTTTAATGGTGTGATGTGTGTATAATTCACTTGTGATTTTTCAGTTAAAGAAGCTATCCCAAACACCAAGGGTGTTAAAAATTTTTTATACTGCTACTCCATATTTTCTCTTATACCCCAGTGCATTCACACATGCATTTTAAATATTTCTCTAAACCTCCAATAATCCCTCTTTGACGTACTGAATGGAAACCAAAAGATCAGTCATTTTCAGTTCATGACTTTTCTTTCACTACAGGAAGCACTGGAATATCATAATCTGACTGAAATTTCCCTTGTCTTCCAATTCTGAATTGATTTCCATGGTAAAATTTATTCCAACTAAGTAGCTACTGATCTCTTCACTTTCTGATGAGATGAATGGAGATTTCAGGAACTGTAGGGCTTCCTGTCATATTGAAAGATTGCTCTGATCTGTGAAGTATCAGCTCAGAAACCATGGAAATGTAAGACATGACAAATGAGTGAGTTCTTGGTAAAACAGTACCACACTATTTTAAGTCAGACTTTGCTTAAATATGAGAGTTGAGATGTCCTGGTGTGCCTCTGTAAGACTGAGTCTATGCTCACATGTTTCTTACACAGTCCTGGATTACAAGTGCATCCAAGATGAATCTGGATCACATCTCAGGAGGAGACTGGGTTCTGCTCCAGTTACATTTAAGTTTTCCTTTCAAAAGAAGCTGGAGGATGTAAGCAGGAAGGAAGCCATGGTGCACACCAACACATTACCCTCAGGGTGACAGCAACATCACCATGCTGGGGGGCACATGTGCAGTTTAGGCACATGGATGGGATATAAATCCTGTGATGTAAACTCAGCTAAGAGGGAGTCTAGAACTACTGTCCCAAAAGAAGCAAATAAGCCTCTTCCTCTAAGGGTTACAATACAGGTGCTAAGATCCTTTTGTGCTGTTATTCCTTTTTAAATATCATAAAGAATGAAGCAGATAGATGCCCCAGTAGTTCCTCAATTATACCACACTTTTTTCCTCTAATACTTCTGGATAGACTGTTTGCTCAGCTTCCCTAGTAGCATGATCATTGGCTGCAGGTTAGTCACTATGAGGACCTGGAGGGAGGTGGGTGTATAACTAGGAAGCCTTCTACATTAGACACAGGATTGATCATAAACCTATCAATGAACTAATGGGAAAAAAAGTATAAACTGTCAGGAGAAAATTACAGGCCAGAGATAAAAGTTAATAGTGAAGTGCTTGAAAAAGTGCCAAATTTTGTCCATATCCAGGTTAAACCTCCTTTCTAAAATACACAAAAATAGCTCAGTATGTTTTAAGACTGTTTTCTAGCCTTGAATTACCAAAAAATAATTTTAAATTTATGGGTTGAATTTGGAGGCTACAGATCTCTCTCAAACCCTCTTACTTTAGTGACACCCTAATGAAATAAAAGCACTTCTGTTGCTGGTAGTTTGTAGAACACTTGCACCTAGAGTATGATGAAGTATGAAAAGAAATAAATGAGATTAATTTTATTTTCAAAAAATATAATTTAAAGTTTCTATGCATCTAAACCTTAATTGTTTTAGTGGATTCCACTGATTTAATTTAGTAAGGACTGTTGTCAACAAATTTGTAGTGTTGCCATGAGAAGCTTAGAAATCACTAGTTTCACAAAACATTCTGTGGATTAAATGAAAAACTTTTTGACTAAGCCTCAACAGTGCAGACATAAGAAGGGGAAGAACCTGAGAGCTAAAGCCAGTGACAGATTAGCTGTTTCTTTACAGTAAAATCTCCCAGTATAATCTTACTTCAAATTGTGCAGCATATTCAAAGTAAATCACTGAAACTTCAGACAAAATTCTAAGTGGTGTATTTTCAGAAAACACGTAGTGCAAGATGAAATATCACCAGAAATGAAATATTTTCCATTACTTTTTTCCTGACATGTACCAACCACCTCCAAGGAGCAAAGGCAACAGTACTTTGGTCACTACCCAACTTTCTCTTTCCATGGGACGTGTGCATGTCCAGAACATGTAGTTTGGTAAGCACTGTCATTTCTGAATGCTTATTTCCCATAATTTTGCATGAGATGCAAACTTAGAGCTTTGCTTTTCTGCTGTCACTTAAAGTATAAGCTCAGATCAAAACTCTTCCTGGAGCTGGAGGATTTTAACATCTCTTTTCTGAGTACATCCTTCAAGTTGTCATATGGTAAAGCTTAGACTGAAACCTTTACTTCCAGGGCAACATAAAAGGGTTTATCAGGGCCACTAATTTTAATGAGACTTGAATGAATGCAATGACCTCTAGGTTTCTCTCTATATCTCAAATGTGGTTACCTAATTATATAATGCATCCAAACACTATTCAGATAGAACTCTGACAGACTTGCAGAGCAATTATGTAAAAGTAATTTTCTTCCAAAATAAGGTTAAAAAATAGATTAGTTTTGGGGGTTGTGTTTGTTTGGGTTTTTTCTTCAAAGCAAAAAGCTATAGCAAACAGGGGAAACAGGCAGGTCATCTGAAATCTGCATTCATTACAACCATTTTATAGAAGTAAGAAGTAAGTCCCACAAGACAAATCGGGTATTCGTTAATATAGAATAAGATCTAAGAATTAGTAGGAGAAGTGTAAAATTAAGCCAAAGAAGTCAGGTAACAAGAATTTGAGAGAAGTGTTGATTATTCTTTCCTTTTTCAATAGACTCATACACTACCTTTACATGATTAACATTTCATACTAGCAACCAGACAACAATGCAGCAGAGGAATAAAAGTTTATTCTTGGCTGGAAAATATGAGTATGAGCTCATCTTCTTATTTCCTATTGTCAAAAAGTTAAGTATCTTGGAGCCATGGTTTTAATACTCTCCACAAGTCTTCACAAAAGCCCTAGTGAAATCTGGATCCTGTCATAGCATGACAAGCAGATAATCTATGTGGGACCTTCCTTTCTGATTAGGAGGTGCTGTCTCTTGATCAGATGGAAAGACTCTCAGTAAGCAACCCCTCCTCATGCAGAGAATGGAAACAAATCTTTAGAGAATGCCTTAGTCAGAATCTGAATGGAATGCAGTTTTAACTGTTTTCCCTGTCCTTATAATTGTACAAAAAGCCCCTGCAGTAGTAGAATTTTAATCCAGGCAAGATTTTAACCTGCAATATAGGCCTTTGTAGTATTAACATGTGAATGTTCCTGGAAGCTGCAGTTCATCAAGTGTTATATACTTTGTCATCTCAGGGGAGAAAGGAAATAAAGAGGTGAGTCTGGGCCTTGACAGCTCTAAATCTATTATTACCTGGATGAAGACAGATGTGCTGTTTCTATTCTGTGGAGTTATTCCTGATTTGTACAGAAGAAGTAGGAGAAGTAAGCAGAATCTGGGCCAGATTATTGTCTTCCATCCAATCAGAATTCTTTTATTTATTGTAAAGAATCATACGTTTGTTTACATATGATTTAAAAAAACCCCTCTTAACAAATCCTAGGAAAGCTTTGAACTTTTTCCTATTATTATTATTGCCTTCTTCATCATAAAAAAAGAAAAGTCTTGACAGGAACAAGTAGGTAATCTTTAATTCCCCATGCTGATGGAACACTGTCCACTTAGAGATGATTTAAAGCATTTAAAAGTTTGCATCTAGTCTAATTCCTAGCATTCTGCAACATGTAGTTTGTACACTCACCATCTTCCTACACATACAAGAGAAGACCAAGAATAAATCCTGATTTTTTTTCTCTGCTAATTTGATGGGGATACGTATATATGTAGCCTAGATTATGTACTGGATTAGAAATACTGAAATTAAGAAAAAAAATTATTTCTCTAATATTTTAAAGACAACTTGTAATGTACATCTGAGAGACTACAAACTTGAAATTAAAAAAAAAAAATCCAATAATTATAATGAGTACATTGGCAATATAACTTGAAATAAAAATTTAAAATAAGGTTACCATAATGAAATTACACTGCAAAGAAAATTTGCAAGACAAAGCATTCCTCAGCTTATCATCCTAGTCTTGGAAAGATTAAGTCTTGCTTCTAATGCTAAATGTATACCTTGAAGAAGAAAAAAGTAGAATTGGTTGGTTTTGATTTGATTTAAAACTGTCTTGAATTAAACCTTCAATGCTGTTTAAAAAAAAACAAAACAAAACAAAACAAACAAACAAAAAACAAAAACCAAAAAAAACTACAAAAAACCAAAAAAAAAAAAAAACCAAAAAAACCCAAACAAAAAACCACCCAAATCAAAGCAAAAGAATGAACACAACACAAAAAAAAAACCCCTTGACACATATGAATGATCCAATTAAAAAAACATATTTACAGCCATAATACCAGACAGTAAGCATTTTCCCAAAGATTTCATAGGATCTGTGCCAAAGGGATGCTGTCTAATATTACCTTAACAGACTCTTTTTATAATGTTGGAAAAACTATGCCATTAGATGCACCAGTTTCAATTTTTCTAAATGTTATCCCTTTCACACTAAGAGTCATCTTAATACACATGGATCATGTCCTGAACTTTGGTGCCACATGCCCAAAAGTTTTCTCCTGTTCTCTGAAAGCCTGTTCAGCCCATGACCCCACAGAGCAATCAGAAAACACTTTTTTCCACCTGTTTGTGTTCTGATTTTAAGAGGAGCTGTATGTTCTTATTGAGAAGAATCAAATGGGCTGCCTGTTTCACAAGAAGGTTTCCTGTTTGTTTCAGAATAGGAAATAAGCCTGAAATCACATAGTATTTCTTGACAAAGTGGTTTGCTAATGGTGACCACAACATTTTCAAACCTGCTGCACTAGAGTGGCTTATTTTTCTCTCAAGGTAACAATAGATTTTGGCAAAAGTGTGTTTTCCACACTTTGAAAAAATAATTACATCATTCTGTCGAATGGTTGGCCTATTGTCCACAGAAAATGCCAACTGCCAGGAACAGTGACCCAAGCCCCATATTAGACAAGTCCCACTTGCATGGACTACTTGAAAGGCACCATCTAAGTGTACTGGATCTAAACACATACTCAAATATCCAGTGAGAGACTTATAAAAAGCATATCCCACTAGACATGTAATTAAGTAAGTATTAATATGCTTTATATATGCTGAACCTTTTACCTGGACAGTATTAATTATCATATTTACATGAGCACAGTATACACTGAGGATAACTCCTACTACTATATGTGACACAAGAAAAGCTGGAGAAAGAAGAGGAAGGCACTGGAGAAGCAATTTCTCTGCACGTTTTAGAAAAAAATATTTCCACAAGAGGTGATGACTTTCATTGAAGGCCCAAAATTAAATCACCACACTTTTAATTTTTGGCCAGCGGGACCTTTAAGATGGCTATTTCACATAGAGAAATAACACCCTCTTAAATTTATTATATGTTTATGTAAAATGAAAGTGGCAGTTCCATGTTAATAAACCTTGCTTAGGAAAGAGAAAATAATCAGTTGCCGAATGATGGTGAGTAATTAGCCCCTTAGCATCCCCTTTGTCCAGGAATGCTTCCTCCTGAGCTGGCTCTTTTAAATAGCTCCAGTCCTGGCTCCCTTTGTTGAGCTTGGAAATTGTGCACATATGAGAGAAATTAAGCCCTCATTTAACAGGGACACATGCCTGTCAAGTCCAGAGGAACAAAGGCTGGTCCCTGGGGGCTACTCAGCTCCCTGAGGCTGCCACTCATTCTGTTAGCAATGCTTACACTTTACAGATTGTATAAAACCCAATAAATCATTTCATCTGCTCTGGTTAATATACACACGAGCCTAGGACTTTGTTCACAGTATTTTTTTCTTTTGCTTGCAATTCCATTCATCTATTAAGAGGTGACCTATGTTTCCTAGACTGTAGCTGGGATTTTACCTCTGTATAATACCATTAATGTCTGTGAAGTAAACCTGAAATATTTACTGTCATAAATAAGGACATCTGATGCTATACCTATCTCACTCAGGAGACAGTGAAAAACTCTTTAATGGTCAACAATTATCAGTGTCTACTGTGTAAATAAACAGTACATGCTATTAGTCCTAAAGTTAAATTTGAAATATATGCATATTCAAACCAATACTAAAACAGCAGGGTAAATAAAATGACAGATGTGTAGTCTTGCCTCGAAAGGCAGTATTTCCTCAATTAAAAAAAAAAAACCAAACAGGAAAGAAATAGAAATCATTTTAGTAAAGACATCTATTCTATTCATCTAGTAATTCTATCCTGGATAAAGCAAAAGAGTAAGGACTCTATTAAAATATATATATATATTAACTGCACAAAGTGATAGCTGAAGTTAAAACATGAAAGACAAAAATATTCATATACAATGTATCAGCTACCTACCAGAGCTCTAGGGTGGGCAGTCACAATTATGTCCAGATATAAAGGCACACACAGAGCAGAGGAATATTTTATAGTGAATAAAAACAGCAAAATGAAATGCTGTCATTTCCACGTGAGCTCTTTTTGTTTTTAAAAAGAGGGCCTAATTCTGTACTTCTAGTATTAGACTGACATAAGTGGAGAGAAAATGAAGAACACCAGCTGAGGAAATGGCACCCTGCACTGTATTAAATGAAGCAAAACTCTCACTAAGTTGAGCATGAGTTTTTCCTTATACTTGAGTGTAGCACTAAGCCAAAGAAAGAAAGTTAGTGGCACAGAGGAAAAACAAAAATTAAAGTGCAGAGTTGTGTCTTCCTTCCCTAAAATAGTGAAAGCAGTATTTTAATGCCTGCTATTAAGAGGGATCTTTTTTGTTCTGCCCACTCAGCAAATTTTAACTAACACTTTGAAAGCGTCCCTTTTCTCCAGCAACAATATTGTACTTTGTATTTAAAACCACAGGGCTGACTGTTCTGATAGCTTTAATCCTGATGGTACTGGGAACTTCAAGTAAAGAGAAGCTGGTACAGCATGGAGTTTTCCCTGATCAGCAGGAAGAGAAAAAGCAGCTCTGCATTTGATAAGTAAAACCAGATATAGTTGATGGTTATATGTTAAAGCTTGGCAATTAATGGGAAACATCAACAGTCCAATGAGCTTGCATATCAGTGGGTTCTTTGACAAGACCTTTTCTTCCATCTTGTTAAAAATTCATCTAGTGTACAACTGTCATGACTTTTTTTTTCTTAATAATTGTGAATGCTCCATCAGAGTACCTTTCCCCCTATGACAGTGGTGGAGAGGTGTAAATTACCAAGACTGCAGGCCCCATTTTTGTATTTAAAAAATCCCCAAACCCCATATGTTGTTATTATTACTATTTTTCATTACAAATTTTTATCAATGCAGCAATGAAAAGCACCTGATGGGATCATGGTCTCTATATGAGGTGCTTTACAAATAAGAAGTAGCCTCTTGTCCTGAAAGATCTGACAGTCAGAAGAAACGATTATAATAGTAGCTCATCCTATTTAAAAATAAGAGTTTAAAAATTTCCAAACTTAGACTATACTCCAACATGACAATTTGATGTATAATAAAGACATTCACAAATAATTATCTTATAAGAAAAGATTCCTGTAAAGAAAACATGATACTATTATACCACACCCCTGCAATCTTAAAAGTGGCAGAAATGTAATAAATAACCGCTTTTTTAGTGCAAACCACATATTTAAAGTGTTCAAAGAAATAGGGATCAATAGCTTCACAGCTGTAAAAGTCAGGAATTATTCTATAAGTAGAAATAAAAAGTACGTCCCTATCAATAAAAATACGTTTGCCATAAAGGTAGCTGTCATTCTGGCTGACTAAACCTAATTTGTTTACCTATGGATTGAGTCCGAATTCAAATCCCTGGTGCAAAAGTCACAAACAAAGGAAAGGCTTTCATTTCAGCAGAATTTGGTTCATTCCTCTACCTGTATTGGATTTGTGTGGGTAAAAGAAAAATCTGTTTCTAGAGTAGGCCATAAGCAAGCATTACCCAGGTGGCTTTTTTTCCCCTTGAGCAAAAACGAGCAGAAACTCTGAGACACTTTATCCACCTACTCTTCACAGATCAAAATGCTAAACGTTGCCGTGAAAACAAGGGAGAATATGCAAAGGTGTTACACGCTATGTATGCCACTGACATAATACTTTAATAGGATATGCTGTAATTTCCTGCAATTAATATCTTAGCAGAGCTATAAAGGCTTTTTTCCAAAATTATACCATTGCGTTTACAACACTAAAATTAACGTTGTGTCAACCTTTCCATTATAAGCCCTCTTTTTCAGAGGTTCATAACTTGGCCGTAAAAATATGTTCTGCTCTAAAATGTGGCATGCAGGATCTCCATTTAAAAGCAGCCATTTTGATTAAATAAAAAACATTTAACAGCTTTTTTAAGTCTTTTGAATGCCCTACAAAAGGTGTAAGAAATTTAAAAATCTAGGCATTCTTCAAACTTTTTTCTTGTTTTTTTTTTTTCCTCTCTACAGTAAGCCACAGTTCAAAAGCTGTTTCACAGCCACGGAAGTTGCTCCATATAAGGACAAGACATGGATTTGGGAAACTATAGACTTCTTCATTGAGAATAGTTTATCCACATGCTTCTTTCACTATGAATATGGCTATATGTGGTCAGCATCTTGGCCACATGGGAGTCTCAGCTAGCTAAAATGGTTTTTACTGAGGCAGGAGAGTGGATGAGAAGAAAGAACAAGTATTTCTCTGTCTTTCACTCTGGCTAAAATCTCCGTCACTGTAAATTAAGGCAAGTGATAAAGTGACAGAAAGTCATGACAGAAAAGATGATCAAGATGTTAGAGACCAGGCTATGAATTCTGAAACCATGGATTTCAGGTGTGTCAAATTTCATAGAATAACTGGATCAAGTCACTTAGGAAACTTAACTTAGGTGCTTAAATTAGGAACGTAGTTGTCTAATCAACAGAAGGTAATTCACAGCACCTGGACTGCTTTATATATGGAGCAAAAGTCCTAATTCAGTCACCCAAATGAGATATCTAAATTTAGATGCCCCCAAATATCTATATGCTTTTTATTCTGCCTCAAAAGAGGGTGGTGAGGATAATACACTTCAGCTTTTGAAACACTCAGATACGCAGTTACAGAGGAGATGAGCATCCTGAAAATGTATCACCAATAAAATTCAATGAGATGGAAAAGGCAAAGCTAGAAATGTGATAGTAGAGTTCTTCATATAAATCACTTGTTGTCAGAGCAAAGAACAAGTGTCATATCTCCTCCTCTGAGAAAAGTTTGTTTCTATATTTATATTACATAAATTGCTTTTTCTGCTCTGGCTATTAGGTAGACATTGCACTATCAACTTTATTTTGTTAGTTATAGCAAGTACCCACACTACTCATCTATCTACCTGATCTGGATTTTGAACTAACTATTTATTCCTGCAACTGGTTAATCTCTCATTTACATAATAAAAATGACTACTATGTTACTTTAAAATAAAAATTGCTAACTCAGAAGTGCCCTTCCATACTGTAAGGCTGTCATGTGCCTCAAGCTGGATTTCACACTTCACCATCAACTGGGAATTTCTTTGCCTCTATTATTTTGTGTTACAACTTAAATGTTTTCTTAACATACTGTCATTTTGGGTGAGTGAATAAGATGAATTCAGCATTTCATAATGCACCATTGTATACTGTTTACATCATTTATTTTCTTTTTATTGAATGATTACAAACTTCAATTTAAAATTAATAACATTTTGTGGGAGTTACTGTATGTGAATTAAGCGTGGTGATGTCAGTGCATCCCTCTGGAATTTAAAAGATATTTCACTGTATTATATCATGTGTCACACAGTATATCAATTTTTATTTCCCATCCCTCAAGTACGGAATGCACACTGTGTAACTTCTTAGATTCTCAATATAGACATAATTTACCAAAGCTGTGCAGATGCCCAACATGCAGCAGATGATATAAACAAGATTTATATAAAAGCCTAGTTCTCTTGAACAAGCAAAAGTCATACAACACAAGCCACTACCTTATCTAATTATTTGGGGGAGGGGTGTCTAATGTAACAAACAAGGAAATAGGGTGCAAACTGCAGTTATAAACCAGGTTTTCCTTATTTTAACAACTACTTTAAAACTAGATAAGAGAATTCCAGGCAAAGCCATTCACCTTTCCTTGAGAGCTATGCTTTGACATTTTTGTGAGTGTACGGATTAGCTGGTTGCATAAGACAGCAAATAATAAAAATACTTATTCACTTTATCTTACATATATGCCATCAAATGTGTACCAAATGTTATACAGCATCTGGTTTGTTCATTTACTGGTTTGCACATACTACTACTTTCTTTATGTGAATTCATAATTCCTGAGTGCATTCAGAGAGCAAAGCACTTCCTCCTTGGTGTTGTGACATTAAATATATTTAAAATCAGGTTTTATGCTCGAATTGGTTGAGTAATACACTTGCATTCTGAAGTATTCCCACAATTACAACTAAAATACATTTTGATTCTTTAGGTCAGGCTTTAGTCCATCTGGCAAATTTTAGATTTTATGAAGAGATTTCAAAAAGTACTTCAAAATTTATTTGCTAAATGCTTTTGGCCTTTTTATGTGGGGCTGTACTTCATCATTTTCCTCCAAATACCTGCTTCTGCAGACAGAAATTTTGACCTCTGATATCATCACATTCCAGTCTTGCTTGTATATCTGAATATCTCCATAAATCAAGTCATTTGAGGGGGGGGTATTAAAAAAAAAAAAAAAAAGTAATGCAACTCCTGATTGTTTTCCCTCTTGGTCATCACATGGTTGTCAATCACAAAAATCATCATTGGAAAAGCAACTAATTAGAAATTAAAGGCTAATATCTTAGGCAGTTTGTGTCAGTCCTGGGATATGTTTCAATGTAACACTGATGTAAGACCTGAAAAAATGCTGGTATGCCCAAAAGATTGCCCATTTTTTCCAACCTATGCCTCCTTTATATGTCTTTGATATTCCAACCACAGCACTAAAATTCCAAGTCCTTCCTCATATCAGGTGCTCAATTCTAGGAAGCCTATGTGAGTAACACTTAGATATACAAGCCACCAAATACTGGCTATGCAAGTATTACTCAGGCTAAAAAGACTTCACAGGACCAGCCCTGTTGGTAGGATGCCAGCTGGATCAGGCTCTGCTCCCAGTTATCTGTTTTAGTTTGTGTACATGCCACCCTAGTAAGGAAACTGGTTTTCTGTGCTGGAGAAAATACTGCATTATAATTGCATTATTCCAAATATTTCAAATATTACATATTAAGCACACTAGCAGATGGGGTGATCAGACCTGTACTACCAGAGGAAAAGCACCAGAGGTTTCAGAGGGGCATAATCTCTGCCACAGTCTTTGGGAGCTAGACCAGGGTGTCAGACAGCGAGCACTAAGGCTGCCACAGCATGTCGCTCCATCCTGGGCTGCAAGGGGCAGACCACCAGCTGAGAGTGACCCCTGGGCAGCAGTACAGGTGGGTAGCAAATATTTGCTTGATCCTCTGCTGTCATTCAGGAGGTGGTTATAATGTGCCCCTAAATAAACAGAGCTCAAAACTGAGCCCCTTCTGTAAGCAAAGCTGTAGAGTAAGTGTTTGGGCTCAATAGAATCAATGAGATTTTATCTCCTGGCTTTGAGAGAGGCACTGCTGAGAAAAAACCTTTAAGCCACTGGTGAGTTTGCAATTCAGCATGGCGAGAGTGAATGAAGCAGCAGTACTGGAACTGGGGACTATGGATGCCCATGTCTTCATTTCCATCTCCAATTTTAAAATAGATGTGGGAGAGGGAAAGTGGGAGGGCACCTACTATCATTTTCTGCACCAACATGAGCCTGAGAAACAATATTTACTTTGGTTTAACTGATTTCCACACATCAGATCATGTTCAGCACCCGTGTGCCAAAGTCCTATTCTTCAAGTTTGTTGAAATATCACATTCCAAAACATGTGTGCTAACATTTGGCCAACACCACCACAAGATCATTTTATTAACTTGTAGCTCATTTCATAGACTGCTGCTCATGTTGCTAACATATGCTGTTCTACCATTTACTGCTCTATAATTAGAGAAGTCATATGAAAGCGATACACAAAGCTTAATTTTTGTATTAAATACAATTTGTTTAGACTAGGGTAGGCGAAATAATTTTTTTTCTATTAGAAAGGAAAAAAACCAAAACCCAACCAACATTTAGTGAATTAGAAAACTGCAAGAAAGCCTATTTAACTCTTAGGTCACAGTAAAAAATTTTAGAAACCCACTCCCCCATCTCAAGACTGCATACAGTTTTAAAGATTGTGTTAAGAGGCAAATTCAGAACTACTTTCTGCTGTACCAGGATAAATCTTATTTCCAGTGGCTGAGGGCCTCAGAGCAGCTTGAGGGAAGAGCAGCTAGCAGGATCCTTGCAAATGGAACACCGAGGTACAAGACCAGAAGTTTAGGACTAGCACAGGAGGGGTGAACCTTTAGCACAGTGAGTCTTTATGCTTAGGCATTTCAGTTTGAAAAGAGACTGAATAAGGAGCATCGCCAAAATATTTATTAAAGCATGGGCTGTGCAGAAAAGCTAAAGGATCCCACGTCACTTTCCACACAGCTGACAGAGAAAGTCCAAGCCAGAGAGACACAGAGGTGGCTTTTGTTGGAAAAAGCTAGTCTGTAATAGACATTTTGCTTAGGTAACAATGAAATAAGGACTTTAGAACTCATTACTAAGCCACAACATAATAATAAATGAAATATTAAACATTTGACTCTGATGTTTATCATGTTTGCCTTTCTTTTATTGGATCAGTTTCCATATTTGCTAAGAAAGTTACAAGCTGAACAAAAACTGTGATGCCATCCCTACAAACAGAGCCCTCTGAATTTGAATTGATGATTTAGCAGGCACATTACAGGCACGTAACAGCATTTCTCTCCCTTATGTGCAGAAGGGAGTTATGCATATATGTTTCCAATACTGAACTATGGGGAAAAAAAAAAAAGAAAAGGCAAAAAATAGAACACTAAACAATACCAACAGCAGCTGGGAATTGATTCATGAGTAAAATGGAATTTAAGGATTTAAGGGAGCTGTATCTTTTCTGCTGTAAATTAATAAACTGCAGCTTTAGTTTATTAAGCCACCACGATAATAATTTACATTTTCTACTGCCATAATCTTGACTGCTTGTAAATTACAGTAGTTTTACCTATTCTTTAATCCAGAAACATCATTATTAAAATGTTTGATGCAGGCTACAGTGCATCTATCATTACTTATAAAAGTTAATTAGATTAGATAAAAGAAATAATTAGATTTGCATTTTTATCCTGGTTTTAAACTTCCAAAGAAGATCACAACAGTGTGCCTGTGGGCAATTAAAAACAGCATACAGCAGTGAAACATAAAGGCAAAAAAGGTCTGTTTTTCCTGGCTAATTCATGATTGAAGATACAATTACAAAATATTTTAAAGGTTTGATGAAGCTGGGGGCTATTCCTAGACTTCTAAGCTTTGTTTATAACTCTCGCTTTCTTTCAAGGGAGTATCTGATCCGCATACCACGCCAATAGAAGTATCAAATTGCTTTCAATGGCTTTATTTGGTCCTGTTCAGTGCCTGCTGGAAGGGGATCAGTTTCGTGATCAATAACGAAGAAAAAAAGAAAAAAAGGTAGGGGAGAATATTCCCTAGTGCCAGAACAGTAGCACTGCAATTGCTTATTGCTTGTCAATTGTAAATATAGTTTACAAAGAGAAACAATCTCAGAGAGTGTAACTGGACTGACAATGTCTACATTCCAGGCTGTGCATTTTCAGCAGGCTTACTGCAAGGAGCTTTAGCTTGTCTCCAAAAGGCAATAAATGAAAGGTTTGGCTCCTGAAACTGGAGGTCAGTTACATACTTAATGATGAAGGGTATCTTTAAATCCATTTCTACTATTATTATGCTAGCAAAAAAATTAATTAACCAGGTCAGGGAGGCCATGAAGGCTAATGTGCAAGGTAATTATTCCTGATCTTTAGACATGTACTTCTCATAAAGAGATAGTCCTTATTCAGCTTACGAGGTACCTGAATTGTCAGTGCTTAATCATGAATAAGAAGAGAGACTCATTGGTTCACCCTCTTCAGTTATAAGGATGATTCAAATGATTCTTATTTAAGGAATAGGACAGCTTAGATAGTTGTACTCTTCATGTCACCAGGTTTTTTTTGTTTGTTTGTTTAACTGTCACAGTAATCATGATCATTCTTTTTGACCGAAACAGAAAATGCAGGAACAGTAATATGAAACTACAACAGTATGAATGCATAGATCAAAAACAGAAAAAAAAAATGTATTACCATTAATTTCTAGTGGCTGAATTAAAACCAGAATACCTATGAAAGCAGAGAAAGCCAGGTTTTCTATGCAATAGAAACCATACCAATTCAAGCTGAAAAGAAGGGGCTCAGTGATGGCATTGAGCACAGCTCCAAGGAGTAAGGTGAAGGGAAGGGCTGGAGCAGCTCTCACTGTAAAGCCCACTGCAAGCTTTTCAGAACAGCTCAACAACCAGTGCCTCTATTAACCATTTCAGCCACAATTTAGGACTTGCCCTAATGAAGCCTGCTCACCAGAGGAAGGAAGCCCTCAAACTTCCATCCCTTAAATACTACCCCACTTAGGGAAATCCTGGAGCAGCATGCTCCAAACATCAGTGGGACCCAACCCCTTCCCCAGGTCAGAGGCAGTCCCCAAGCCTCAGTCTGAAAACACTGAATTCTGGAAACAAGGCACTGAATTTCACAGGGGTTTTGGGTACTCAAATGGTTCTCAAGCTTGGAACTGACTTAGACATTCAAGCCTTCCCTTCCTCCAATGTAGTCTCATCTCCATGTTGTACCACTAAATTTCTCCTTTTAACAGATTTTTTTCCTTATCCCTAAGTGTTTTCCCTTTAACAGCACAGACTATGCAACATCCTCAATATAGGCTAATTTTGTCCCTTCTACTTTAAGAATATTTTTATTTTAAAAAATAGGTTTTTTAAAAATCTGAATCAACCTGGAGAGTTATCTGTGAGCTCTTAATTGCCCTACAGTGTTTTCTCAACCTTATTTCAACTAGAAGCAAAGATTTCTCTGCACAGCCTTGCAGAACAAAGAATTTATGGCATACTAGATTTCCTCCCATCTCTATGAACTCCTCTGTAGAAGTGTTTACAAACATTATGGACATCTGAGCTGAAAAATAATAATAAATTGAATTTACCTGAATTTTTCCATTTAAGATTCTCCAAAAATTACATTTAAATTGAGGAACAGGAAACAATTTGCCAAATTTTAGATAATCAGAGCTAAGAACAACTCTCGACTCCCAGTCCCTTCCTCCAAGAGATGAAATTGCTCTCCCCAACATGCACACCCAGAAAGTAACATTAGCTTCACTTAGAAAACATGAGACAATTATGCAGAACATTTAATGACCTCAGTACTCTTGAAATACCTATGCTGTTTTCATATGCTAAGCCTAGCTAATGTCTGCTCTGCTCATAGATTGCTGAAACAGTTTTGGATCTATAACAAGTTTGGAGTGAAGCATTCCAATAAATGGTTTAAAAACAAACAAACAAAAATAATTGCATGAAATAAAGCGTTAAAATTATTAAATAAATAAATAAATACGTATAAGAAAATGTAACTAATAAATACCAAAACCACAAAAATTCTCAGTAAATTAACCCAGAAGGCATCCAGGGAAGGATATGTTTTATTTAATATGAACTATTTCCACTTTTATATACAGCTGACAGAGATCTTATAAGCCCCATCTCCAGTAATTTCTAATTGTTTGAGCAGTTAAATAAACTGGATGCACTCAGTCACTGAAGTTATTGTTTAAGAATGAAAACTGTACCTCAGAAGATGACAGTGCTAAACTGTGTATGCCTCATGTGATGTAAACATTGCATCAGCAATGACCACTCCTGCATCCTGGAGAATACACTGTGCTTATTTCAAGTATCTGTGCCATGAATAGGTCCATACCTGTGCTACTTACATTTTGCAGTCTTTTCAAAAGGGGAGTGGCAGAGAAGAGTACTATTGTTTTTCTACACATACAAAGTGTAGATAAGAATCCACAGCATTTTTATAAGTAATTGCTGTTTCCTGAAAAGGATTGCTCAAGAATGTGTTTGAAAGAAATGTACCTTCTGAATAAAATCAAGTTACTGAGGATGCAGTTCTGAAATCTACCAAGCCCAAAATCTAAATGGAAAATGTAAACCTTTTTTAGCAAAATTTTTCCCCTCAAGCTCACAAGGAAGTGATAACTTCATCTCACTTCAGATCCCTGCATTATAGGCATCAGCATCAATATCCTCTGTGGTTAATGGAGAAAAATAGTCATTTTAGGGAACAATTCATCTGACAGATTTTAAATGTCCACTTTAGGACAAGATGAATTGCATCCTAAAATCTACTCACTCTGCTTCTCTTTATTTTCTATAAAACAATCTGGATAATTGAGACACAGTCTACACTGCAGTTACCTACATTTGATATGATGAATTCTACCCAGTCACCAAGACCTCGGTATCGTTAGTGGGGTTTCCTGGGGAGATGCTGGGAGGGGACCTGGGAGAACCAACACTCACTTGCCTCCTGGTTTACCTGTACTCTCCTGTAGCCCTTCAGGAGGTACAGGTTACAACAAACTTCAACACTCATGACCAATTTAATAGCAATGAATCTATTACAAACTGCAGAGGCAACTTAGAAAGTAACATATCTCCCAAGCAACTCCTGGCTAGCAAACCTGCCACAGAATTAAGAACAAATAAACAAAGAAGAGCTGCTTGGCTCTTGAGAAAATATTGATTGACAGTACAATTATCTGCCATCCCAAACCAAAATGTTTATATCAAAGAACAGGCCCATGGACACGCTTTCAAAGCAGAGAAGGTAATAGACACATGTCAAGAATGCCACATGTCACTCTCTGCTCACATATATTTGCACAAAATTACAACAGATTCTGAGAACAAATACAGACAACTGAATATCTCCAGAACAATCCCAGATCCATAAAGGTACAGTTACCTCAAAGGGACACATATACCTGTTGGTCTTTGTACATGAGCAGGGACTTTGTACTGTTGCAACTACTATTATCCTATTCTATAGCTGTTTGCTTTAGTTAATGAAATGGAAACATTCTTCTAAATTTCTCATGAAGCCCATTTTACTTTTGCTGAATAAGGAATTTTATTTACTATGATTGAGACCCTGCTTCTACTTTACACAATGCGAGTCCAACTGATTGCAGATTTCAGAATTAAACTACAAGATTTAAAAAACAGTTCATAACTTTCAGAAGAAAAATTTGCTTCTTAAAAAAACCACTCTTCCCACCAAAAAGATGTTGGATAATAATTTTCTAAGACACAAAGACCCTCCATAAAAAGCATCTTTACTGAGGCTTGTTAGTAAAGCATGTGGCTGCTTTATTTTAGATGCTTCCCTCTCCATAAATGGAACTTAAGCATAATCAGAAGAGAGCAATAAAACACACTGACCTGAATTTGCTGCTGCAGTAGATTGATTTTGTGCTGCTGTTGCAGAAGTTGCTGCTGTTGTCTTGCAATCTATTAGAAATAAAATTTCCATTAAATTAAAGCAGTGATATTGAAACTACAATATTATGAGTGAAAAACATCTTATTAGTTATTCTTTATTATATTTTTATCATGCACCATTTATATATTTTTAAATGGATATCTTAGAAGCGTCTGTATATGTGATGTAAACATTTTAAATTTAAATGCAACATAAAAATCTAGTTAGCCAGTAAGAAATACATATTTTAAGCACTTAGGTCTCAACTCTGCAAAGCATAGAAACATGGGTTAACTGTGTGCATGTGAATAATCTCATCACTATTCAACAAAGCATTTAAGCCTGTGGTGATCTTTGACTGTGATGCATTACTGTTAGCTACAATGGGAATGAAACACATGCTTAAAATTAAGTGCTTTGCTGAATAGGGATGGGATTACTCAGGTGCTGAAGGTTAAAGACACATTTTCCTGCTTTGCTGAACTGGAGCCTTAGCCAGTATTTATAGATGTCTCACTATTTAGCACAAGCTCCTAGGGCAAGCTTCTCTAACTTCATTCACAATGAGCAGCACATTACTTCTACTGTAAATCTCAAAGTCTTCCTTGGAACTACTCAAGGAAGTAGGGTCTTGTTTTGCATAAAAGTCTGTACCTGATGCTTTGTAACTCATCCTTACAAAATCAGCAGGCAAAAGCACAAGGGAAACAAGATCCTGCCCCCAGACCAAAAAGCTGCTCCCTGCAATAGGTAATGTGGACTGCAGCTATGAGGGAGCAGGGGAAAAACTGGACTGCTGCTTTATAAGGCCAACTGTGCAGCAGTCTGAAACCAGGAGAAGATTTGTGTTTCCTGGAAAGCCCAGCCTCAGCATTTCTGCTACCTTCACTTCTTAATTTCCCCTCTTATAAATATTTATCTAGGGCAGAGGAACGACATAAAACAGCATGAAGTTGGTGATAAAGGTAACTTGGTGACTCAAGTCCACTGTTTTAGTAAAAACCCTCTCAGTCTCCTTTCACACTATCTTCTGAGCATACTTACTCTCCCTGTTACAAACAGAGAAATCTAAATAAAATGTTTTTATGATAAAAAAATTAAAGAGACATTGCAAGATTGATTTGGAAATAATCAATCAAGTGCAGTTATGTATTAACAGATTGTAATAGTTAACACCAGAGATCAAGTCTCATTTTCGTATTCTCTCACTTTGTCACCTGGAAATAGCTTTGTCATTTTTTTTTCACTGCTACAGTTAAAATTCACTTTTGTATGAGGGAATAACAGAAAATCCATATGTATTTAACCCTTGCATATGGCCTTAAAAAGACAAATTGAGGTCTATGGGATTCTGGGGCTCATTAAAGACCAAGTGCCACATAGAAAAGGAATTAAGCAACTGCCATAACCCAATACACTGATGCTTGTAACTGGGATCAAAAGCCCTTTCTGATCATGCTGTGAAAATAATTCTGAACAAAATTCCCAGTAAAGTGAATAAAAATATTGTGAATGAAGACTGAAGAAACAGGCCCAGGTCTGCCAGTAAAAAAAGCTAAAACAGAGCTAGCAGCCTGTGTGCCCAGGCTGTGTAACCTAGGGGCAGCTCCTAGGACCTGAGCTCATCTACCATCAGATAAGTGGTCAGCTGCAGTGTCCAGTGCTTGGAAAACCAATTGTAATGCTAACTTTGCTACAAAGAATATTTTAAAACAAATACGGGTGTTTGAGTTACAATTTTGAGTTACACACCAATTGTGCTATTCTGTTGCAGAAGTGTAGTGCTTGTCACTAAAGATGAGCTCTCTCAGGCTTACGTTCACAATGCCCAGTGGCTAGAATCTCAGTGAAGGTAATAGAAAGATTAACAGGATTTTCACATTCAGAAACAAATTTTTTGCAATTTCACATTGAAATCAGACACCACACAGAACTGCATTATGGGTCGTTCTTTCTGAGTACTATATCTTTTTTCTCAGATTTCCTCAGAATTGTTTGGAGCTCCTGGTGACATGGCTGCTACTTAACATGCCAAGCTATAGACAAGGCTGAGATCTTCCTTTACCTGTTTAAAGGCACTGATCTGCAGAGGTTCAGACTGCTTGTGAACAGGTTTTTGTACCTGTATGTACAATATATTACCATTTGAAAAGGCATTTTCTGATGAAAACCGAAAATATACCATGAAGCATCTAACATCAATAGTTCCTCTTAGATGGAACAGTACTGTAATAGAAAATGTATCCAATACTCTGCAATGCAATTACCATAGCATAGTCTTGATGTATAGGCTTGACACAGTAAAGTAGGTTACACAAGCACCATGTGGCTCAAATTCTGAATTTTATTTGCCTATCGGTTGAGCTACATGCTCGCTTCATTGAGCATGACAACCTAGTTTTAAGTGTCATTTAATTTTCATTTTGAAATATAATTACAAAGTGTTCACTGTAAGATATCACTCGTCTGCAAATGTGTCAAGATTAATTTGTGCTAGCTTATTCACAAGTGTCAATAGTTAATTACTGTGTCATCTCTGGATGGCTAAATGACATTCTAACTTCTGATTTTTTACAGTGTTCCTTTATGTTATTTTCCATTAGGGGATGAGTCCATATTCCTACATGTGGGCAAATACTCAAGCACATAAAATACCAGACGTCACAACTCATTAAAATCAACGGAGCATATATTGCTGTATATATCCTATAAAATACATTTAACTGAAAAGATAATTCTAGTAATAATGTCAGATTCCTAAAAATCACACATTAATTTGGATCTGTCTGATGTCTCGTGGACTAGTATGTGGGATCACTTTTGTTGCACTTTTGTACAGTGAGAAAAGAACAGCTCTTTGGACAATGGCATCTTTAAAAGATGAAAGAAAAAAAAAAAGTAAAATGTTAAAATAAACCCCCAACACAAACAAAAATTAAAACCCTACTTGTAGAAGACATCTGGGGCTTTGGAGATGCTTATGATTTTTTCTTCAAGTATTTTTTTTTCAAAAAGAGCAAGAGTTAAATAATGGTCATAGTCTGTTTTATTTCTATTTCCCAGAATTGCATGTCGGTGCAAGAAGCAAGAACTGTGAAATTTATCAAATGCCACTTATTCTAAAAAAGAAATTATACCCACTTTTTTCCTCAAGGTCCTATTAAATTTCCTGTTTCTGGGGAAAATAATTGAAATTTCTGAAGATATTTAAGCTCTTTTAACAACAAAGATGAAAGAGAACAGCAAGCAGGACAGTCCTTATGAGAAGCATTCTGCATGAAACATTTTCACAGGTTTCTTTTTTGGAGCCTCACCTGTTCTTGCTGTTGGCGAGCAAGGTCCATTTGCTGCCGTTGTTTTTCAATTTGTGAGGCTGCCAGCTTTTTCTGTTCATCGTGGGCAGCCAGGAGCTGCTCCCGTAAGCTGATCAGCTGGGTGATCATAGTAGAGAGCTGTCGCTCTTTTTCTGCCAGGCTTTCTGGTGTACCTAAATGGAAAGGGAAGATGAACTGTAAATATGAGATAGACAGTAGTTACGAAGCAATATTCACACAAAAAATGGCTGAATCACAAACATGCTTATTTCAAATGGCAGCTTGGATATATATTTTACTGATAAATCCCAAAGTAATCTAGCACATAGTTTTGCTGTGCCCTAAGCAGTGGAGGATATAACAAAAATTGAAGCAGAAAAGATATAAAGTATTTCTTTTTTTCCTGACAGGAGTAATTAATGAAGCACTGTGTACATATCCCTCTATCTTTTCCCTTTAAATCTGCCCGATGTGATAAACATATTCACAGTTTATTACAGATAATTTTCTTTCACTATATATATATTTTGTGGTTTTTTCCACAAGTATGTAAAAATGCTAAAAAAAAAAAAAAATGCTGTTCAGTGGAAGAAGCAGCTTAATAGTTTATTGATCATTTCTCTAAAATAGCCATATATCTGTTAAGTCATTTGACTAAATTTAAGCTTTGGTTGCAGAATGCATATTAAAAATGAGCTCTATTTGTCCCTAAGAGAAATGGCTAACCTGAGAAAATGGCTTAAAAATTTTCATTTAACTTTCAAAGTTTACTCTACAGAGAGCACTTAATTAATATGAAACTACGGTACATTTATTCTTTGCACTAATGACGCTTAATGGTCTGTTTATGGGTAAATTGCATGGGTCTCCTAAGTACAGGGTCCTTTTGCAAATCAATCCAAAAACATCTCATCTTACATATGAAGATATTACTCTGTCACAAACAGCAATGTCAACTGCTGTATTTGAGCTACACGCTGCATTTCTTTGTGTGAGCATCTCAGACCCAGAGCTCTATAACAGGTAACGTAATTACAGTAAGGTAGCAGTTCAGGAATACTGGATGAGCATCTGAAAGAGATTTACAGTTGAAAGTGAAGCAAGTTTTTGTTGTACAGGAGAACTGAGAGTTAGAGAAGGGAATCAAATCAAGAATTTGTCAGGTCTGTAATCAGCCACAATGAAATGAGAAGTGGCACAAAAAGAGAGTATTTGCATCCTTCCTTTCCTCTGTTCACAATAAAGAACTGTGATAAAGTCACAGAAATTTTGAAGAGGAAGAAAATGTGTGAGGAACAGGACCTGGGAGGGAATGGAGAAACTGTCACCAAAATTATGACTCCACCTTCTTCCCAGGAGTAAGATGGATATC
This sequence comes from Heliangelus exortis, assembly GCF_036169615.1. NCBI lineage: Eukaryota > Metazoa > Chordata > Aves > Apodiformes > Trochilidae > Heliangelus > Heliangelus exortis. Next base: position 10,889,491 of record NC_092439.1, read on the forward strand.
TTCTAGGGAAGAGAAGAAAAAGGTTGACAGGTTTCACAAGGAGAGGGAAGACAAAGCAGATTCCTGCCAAGCATGTCAGAAATCCAAGATGCTCTACTACTTACATCATGCTATGATGGGACCAACATTATTCATAAACAGAATTGTATTTGCAAAAGCTCCATACAAGAAAACCTCTATCTATTAAAATTGCTTTCTATGGAAAAAGAAACTGCATGGCTGAAGTCATTCACTCTAAACAAAGCAACAAAGGCTCCCAGAAACAAAGGGTATTTGTTTTTCTGTACACTTATTAACTTCACTTAACAACACAAAGCACTGAAAATATTCAATTTCTTGGCCACTACTATCTTAGTTTAGAAGAGTCTGCAATCAACTGATGTTTCAGTACCTTGCAATGCCAGATCTTAACATATTTGACACAGGTCTCTAGACAAAGTAAATGTAATGACTTCTCTTGTAGTAGAAGTATGATGGATGCATGAAATTAAAGCTGAAGAACAGTCCAGTATTCAGACTAAATCATTACAAAACCCTAGCATGAAATGCATGGATGAAGCAATAAAAGAGTTCTGTGCAAAAAGCTGTTTCAAATAAAAACAACAAAAAAACCACCAAGCCAAAAAAACCCCAAACAAAACACCACAAACACACAGACAAAAAAAGCCACCAAAAAAAAAAAAAAAATTCTAAAAGGAAGTTTAGGCAGATATGTGGCCAGGAAAATGGCTGCACTGAAGGTACTGCCTTGTCAGGATCCATTAGCTTGTACTAAGCTCTACTCTGTTGAAAACAGCTCAACTATCTGCAGCTGAGAATAGACTCACCTTAACCTGCTTTAACTCTTATTATTCAGTCTTGATTTTGCACCAAGGATCAAAGGTTATTTAGGTGCTTTTCAGTACGTTATTGGATGCTGAAATTAATGTTCATGGATAAAAGACCAAAAACCACTCCACTGCCCATCATGACTAGTTGAGATCAACCACTCCACCTATTTTAGAAAGCCAATGGGAAGCAGCCTTCTGCCTCAATGACACTTATTGCCATGCCCTGCCACCTGGGAAAACACAGCTTGAGACTTTCACATTGGCCAAGCAGTTTTGCCATTGTAATGCAGGCCCCTGATCCTACAGTCATAAAATATTTTACACACCCAAAGCAGATACTAATCTCAAGCTCCATTTCCATATTCTGTGTACTTTGTACTTGCTTCATAATACGAGTAGAAAGCTACACAAAGAGTGCTTGCTAAGGTTAAAAATTTGATTGGTTTTTTATGATTAGTTACAGCCATTTTATAGTGTTACACAAAATGTATAAAGTAGGTTTTTTTACTGAATTTTATGCAATAGCAGGCAGAAGTAACTGTTCTTATTCATAAGAACTATTATTCAGAGTAATAGTTTTTCTTTCCTTTTCCCTCTCCAGAGAAACACATCCAAAATGAATGACCCCATTTAAAGTACTCCAGTCTTTAATTTGTACTGTGCTATGTAATCCAACAACAGAATAGAACTGATGACCACAAAATATACACAGTGCTCCTGGAAAATAATGAGACCTCCATGAAGCTGCAGGACACCTAACCAAACATTGCTCAAGACAAGAAGAAGCACAAGATGCTTGTTGTATGAACAGTGTGAGGGGGAGGGATAATTTAATTTTAGAGTGGAAAATCCCAACCATTATTTTACAGTTTAAATACCAATAAAAAACAACTTTCTCAGAATGCAGACCAGATTGAGTTGATCTAGCTGGGCCAAGAGAGGTCATCAGTAGCTGTGTGCCATCATCATCTGTTTTGCATCCACTTACTGTAGCAAGCAATGAAATTCCTAAACTCATTACCAGTAAATAAACTTCTGCTGCTGCCTAAAATATCTATAAATAAAATAAAAATATAGCTCTCTGTAAAATATATTTGCCATAAAAACAGATAAAACAAAAAGCTTCATGAAAAATACACAGTAAATATGCCAGCTTCCGTAAAATATTATATATCACAGCTCTCTGTCCAATCCTATTCTCTTACTCTGAAGACTGCAGTACATTTTTTTTTTCCATGGGGTCTTCCTTATCCCCAAAACACATCTGTCTTGAGTTTCTCTCAGATTTGTCAGGTGGATCAGTGCTCCCCAGGGCCTGCTCCATCTGAAGTATTTTAATTTGACTAAACACCTGATTTATTTTATCTCTCCGATGAGAAAGGCAGTTTGTCTTAATAGAGCCTGTCAGCCTACAGTTCCATTCACAGCAATTTACAGGCAGCCAGGGATGCTGAAAAAGAAGAGTGCTGTGATTCTGTATTTTATCCTCCTCCAGAAAGCACCTAAAAGCAGCTATTCACTGCTACTGCATGTGGCATTTTAGAACTGAATTAGCTTTTTATTCAAGTAACTACAGTTGTTGTGAATAGCTTATCTGTAAAATTGCTACATTCACTACTGATTTTATTAACCTTTGGCTCTATCACAAAATGGTCTTCAGTTAGGAAAGACCTTTAAAATTGACACATTTTTCTTAGACGCCTTTATTTCAGTGACTTCAGATATACTGAATTTGATCCATTGACTCCTTTTACCAACGCTATTTAAAATTTTGAGTGTTGGTGGGAAGTTGATAGTTTTTAAGGATTTCTTTTTAAAATGAAAATACAACAGTTATCCATATCAAAAGTTCAGAAAAAATAGTTCTTATTTTTCTTTTGGTTATATATTCTTGCCCTTTGCGATTATGATCATAAGCTGAAAAATTATTTGGCTATAGCAATATTTCATTTTTCCTGTGTGTGCTTACTGTTTTACCCTTTATTTTTGTGTGGATTTGAGCACAAATTGAGATAAAATGGTCAGATTGAACAGAACTAAGGCATCAAAGAGAATTTTTGAGAAATTCTGGTCATAGGTCAATCTAACCAGGAGTGAGAAAATAAAAAGTAGCTATAAATCTGCTGAGAAAGAGAGGAGAGTTCAACTTGTTCAAGTTTGCTTGTGGCAAAATCCTGCCTTTAAAACTGATCAAAATAATACATGATTTCTGGTACACAAATCTCTAACTGTCCTTGTGGCAAGTTGTCATAAGATAGAGACAGAGTAATAGCTGCTGGAAAAGGGAAAAAAATAAGCAGGAATAACAACAACAACAAAATTACTTCTAGACTTACAGAGCATAATTTAAACTAATTTCTTTGACACTCAGCAAAAGAAAACAAGATAAACCCACATTCTATCAAGTGAATAAAAGACAAAATACTTTGGAAATAAGTCAAAAATCTATAGGCATTATCCAAAGCTTGCTGAAATAGGATTCTTAGCTGTGACACCAAATTATTGTGAGTCCTTGAATGTGCTTGCCTAAGTTTCCCAACATGTACACAAAATAGAACACTTCCAATCAGGGGGTTTCATGCCTGGCTAGTTAATGCTTCTGAAGTGCTTTGAGATCTTTTCATGGAATCTCTACACAGCTGCAAAGTATTACTGCTTCTCTTGAATTCTGTGATTAGTGTAACGTATGACAAATACCATCCTGGTTTATGCACTGCATCTAAACTAACTTTTGCCTCATATACTTACAGGAAATGAAAATTAATAAATCACAAATTATTCCTTACATATTTTTAAAATAAATACATAGGGTGATTTTCAAGAGACAGTAATGCAAGAACTGTGGACTTTGCCAAAAACTAAGATGGGCTTTAAATCACATAGCTGCAGTTCTAAAGTATCTTTATAGTATCATCACCATAATAAAGTAATAAAAAAGTCCTTTATGAATCAATTTCTCTGTTAGGTTTTTTGGTTTGTTGTTTGTTTGGTTTTTGGTTTTGGTTTGTTTTTTTTTTTTTTTTAAATGGACATTGTTTGAAAAGAAGGCAAAAATACAATGCTAGACATAAAAGACAGTGTATTTGATCTTAGCTGCCCAGAGATAACCTGGTTAAACCATTCTGTCTAACACGGCAGTCTGCAGCACACATCAGATAGGCTGTGATGTCTCTACTTCACAGGCTCTGTCCACCATTTAGCATTTACCCTTTTTTGATTGGGTCACCTTTTAAATGCCACAAAATAGGGCAGCAGAAGTCAACAAAAATAAATGGGGAAAACAGAAGAAAGTAACAATTTAATGGAAGGGCTTTGGAGATAAAAGTCACTTTGTGAGCGCAGCCTGACTAAGGAGCCCCCTTGCCGTTGCAATAGCATCTAATTTGAGTTCTAACTCCAACAGCAGTTTAAAAAGCTTTCCACTCTAAAGGGCCCCAAGTGCATCATAAAGATAAAGCATTTCAGTAGAAAACAGACACAAAGACCTCTATTATCTTATCAGTCTTTGGTTACAACAGCTGAACCAATATGACTAGGTTCTGAATGACTTTTTTTCTCCTGTTCTTTTTATAACACTAGAATACTGGAATTTCTTTATTTCACGATCAGTGAGCAATTGTTGATGTTCCCATATGCTACTGTCCAGTCCTTAGTCAATAAAAAGTTTTATAAATGCTTCCATTGTGCTTTGTAGCATCCCAGTGCAGAAGGCAGCACAGTTAAAATGTCCAGCATGCAGACCATACCAGATAGCTTCTCCCGTGAAGGTGTGAGATTCCCTCACTCCCTTGTCTCTCAAAGGAAGGTGTTTTAATCTTTGAGCAAGGAAAAAATAATACCTTATATTTATAAACACCACTGGGAGTTAATATTAAGAACAACTGAAAATATTCTAGGAATAAAATCTGTCAGGTTTACAAAAAAAAAAAAGATGGCTTATGTTAGCTATGCTTATGAGAAGGATGAAAACGGTTTACTCACCATCTGCAGGATTTGTCCTGATGTCACATACACTAAATGCCAGATGCTTAGGATATTTCTTAGGTAGGACCAATTTGAAGAATCAGAGAATCACAGGATCACTGAGGCTGGAAAAGGCCTCTGAGATCATCTAGTCCAGCCTATAACTGAACCCCACTGCATGGCCAGACCATGGCACTAAGTGCCACATCTGCCTTTCCTTAAACACTTCCAGGGACAGTGACTCTACCACTTCCCTGTGGAGCCCATTCCAATGCCTGATCACCCTCATTGTGAGGAATTGATTTCTGATATCCAACCTAAACTTCCCCAGGTGCTGCTTCAGGCCCTGCCCTGCCCTCTCCTCCTGTCACTCATTGCCTGAGAGAAGAGCCTGACTCCCACCTGACTAAAACCTCCCTTCAGGTAGTTGTAGAGATTGATAAGGTCCCCCCTGAGTCTCCTTTTCTTCAGGCTAAACAATCCCAGCTCCCTCAGTCTCTCCTTGTAAGAATTTTCCTTTGGTCCCTTCACAGCCTCGTTGCTCTCCTCTGGATCCGCTCCAGCACCTCAGTGTCCCTCACGACGTGAGGCGCCCAGAACTGAGCTCGGCACTCAAGGCGAGGCCTCCTAAGCTAATCACAGGCCAGACTCTCACTCCTACACTGCCCATAACGTTATAGGTAACAAAGAGAGAATAAAATTTCCTCAGTGAAGTCAGTGACCCTTCATTTTCCTGTGTCAGTATAGCCACAGACAGGAGAGGGAGAGGGCAGGGACCCCCACTTCAGGCCCAGCTGCACCTCACTCACCACCACAGCCGCCTCTGGTGCTGTGTGAACCGAGCAGCTGGCAGCCCCCACAGCAAACATCCTGCACCCACGGCTGCTTGGATCATACGCAGGATTTCATCCAGACCACACATACATCTTGTCTAACTAGGGGAGACAGTACATGTGTAGAGGAGTGATCCAGGTCCAGATCCCTCCCTGACATAGGTCTGGGATGATGACTGGAGTTCTCGGGCCTAAGTGCCCTCACAGATCCTTGCTTCATCATCGCACCTCTGAGCATTCAGTACCCTATTTAATCATTTGAAGTGTCTTACACAATTGGTCTTCTCCTTGTCAAAAGACTTGGAAGTATTAATCTCTTTTTCAAACTTCACAAATCACAGAATAGTTTTGTCTGCATTAAGAACAAATAAGTCCTGGCACCTTATACAGCAATCCAGCTGAACATTTCCCCTACAGATTTGCCATCACCTGCTGGCAGCTGAGGCTGATCTGCTGTAGCATTGGCTAACAAACACTTTTACCTCAGCTTTGCTTCTGTAAATAAACACCTCTTCTGATACAGTGTTTCTGTCATGGCTTTTAACTTTTTTTTTTTAAATATCAAGTGTTTGTTGCACTTTTTGTTCTCGCATTGTTCCTTAGCAATTTCTAGTGTTTCTTAAGGCATATTTTATATTCGGAGGTTTTATTCCTTGACTGTTTTTCACAACAATCCTAAGCAAAGTAAACCAATACATTCAAAAGAAAGACACTGCAGAGACTGGATCAAAATAACTGTTCAGAGCTTACTACCAAACAGCTCCAAAACAAGTAATCTGAAAGGCAAAGGATTGAATTGAACAACACCTGGTCAGATCATTGAGCAGCACAGTAACAGATTCCCCATTTTTAAAGATGTGGTGAATTCACTGTTGAGTCCTAAATTGTAATCTGCATCAGGAATGTAGGAAAGAATGTGATGATAGCCAGAGCTTCTACCTGCCCCTCCTCCAAACTGCACTCAGCAAAAAAATAAGAATTCCAACAAATCTTGTGGACTCCTTCTTTTCTTTGACACACACAAAAAGAATGCTTCTATCTGCCCCAAGCCTTGAGGACTTTTTCTATGTTTAGAGATTCTGTTAGTATCTCACATTAGCAATTCTACTTTAGTATTGTTTTCTATTAAAAAACAAAAAAAAAAAAAAGGAAAGAAAGAAAGAAAAAAAACATTAGCCAGTTTCTTAGAACTACTCTCCAGTGCCAGAATAACACATCAAATTACATTCTAAATAATACTAGAAGTATATATGAAGTGTTTATTCATGCACATGCTTGAGGAAGAAAGAAGAAATACTTAAATCATGAATAAACTTTCAGGAACCTTCTCCATGCAAACATCCCCCACAGATCAATCTACCAGTTTGGTTTTTTCCAGAAGTTAAAATATCACAAGATTGGTTCAACTTCCCCTTTTAGAGAGCTCATATTAAGCACAAAAAAACATTATCAGGCCAATATTGTGTTCTTTCTTAAAGACATGAGAAAGTCACAAGAAATGTTTCAGATATAAATCCTGGAATTTTTCTCAACTAAAAAGGCTGTACAACTAACTGCAACACAATAGCCCTGTAATACTTTAAGTTCTCACATAAGAAAACATAGAAAATGGAGCTAACAAACGTTCTTCCTTCTGAAGATGGGGCACGACTACTAAATACCAGAAAAAACTCAAGTCCCTCTAAACCAATGATTTTCACAGTGCTTGTAAGTTTCTTCAGGACACTGGAATCAATAACCCAGCAGGTCTTGTTCTCTCTACTTTAGATATACATGTAGAACCAGAAATATTATTTATATACAGTGGGTAAGAACTGATATCCATGTTCCCACAAACAGTAAGTGAAGCCAGTTATTCACCTTCCCTATTTTCTCTCTGGACCTGACTCAAGAGACATGGATTTTTTCATCACCTTTAGCTCAATTTTCTAATTGTCAGAGGACCAATATCAGACATATCAAATAGAAATAAAAAAAAACAAAACATCTCATCACTGAACACTATGAAATAACATTGTTTTTAATGACATTCTATTAGTTTGTATAAATCTCTCTGTATTGGGTTTGTAGACATACTAGGAAAGAAGCCTATACATTTGTGTATTTCATAGCAATATCCTGGTTTGTGGTTTGAGGCTGACAGCATTGTTTGACATAAAAAACTGTACATAGAATTAAATTTTAAATGCTCTTATTAAATTCTTAGTTCTCCTCATGAGCAACTTACAGCTTAATGTGAAACTATAGGTGTGAAACTTAGAATGAGGTGCTTAAACCAAGAAATACTGCCACACCTTTGACACCAGTTTCAGATATTCCAACAAAATGGCACTTTGCCCGAAACATTATTTTGCCTTCTGAACAATTCTTTCCTATTTTTTTTCCTCTTCTGACATAAAAATTTACTGGAGTTCTGCTGCAGTAGAATTGTTATTGAATCTTAATGTAGTTAAGTTATGTCTTAGAAACCCCCTGCCCTTCATTTCCAGAAAAGAAGAAAAACATCTTATTTCTAGATAAATATTTGCATCTGTTCCTTGATGCAGAGAAATGGATGGTCTGACACATGAACACCAAACCGTATCTGATACCCATATAAAACATTGCAGAAAGAGGCAAAAGTAAGATACTTTTTTGTAACTTCCACTTTTAGGTGTGATTTTTTGGTGGGTTTTTTGTTGGTTTTTTTTTTTTATCCAGTCATAGGTAGTTTCTTCTTCAGAGAGCCACAACAGATGACAGTGTGGAATAAGCAGGATATTATCAACATGAAAAGACTGGGAGTCTGCTGAAGAAAAGAATGTAAATGTAGAATTCAGGACTGATTTTGAAATTGCTCCATTTCATTGATTGTTCTTTCATAACAGCATACAGCTGGATAAAAATAATTTTGTTTCCATATTCAATTTTAACTTCAACAAGTGATTTCTGGGTACCATGATACTTCTCAAAATGAATTTTATTTTACTACTATGTAAACATGATACAGCTCCAAGTGATCTATACTACTTTTTGTTATTTTAAAACTAGTATTTCTTTCTGTTGTAGTGTAAATGAAAAAAGCACCTTTTAGAAGAAAGAACTCTCCAAAAAGGCATCTTTAATCAGGAGGATGAACTGAATATCTGTTCTGTCCTTATTCTGGAAAAAATATTGTATATGTACATGCATAAAAGTGACTGGAAGGAAGCAAAGCTAAGAGGAAGTTTAGCATCTCATTTGATTAATATACCTCATACGAAGTAGATTACATCAATTTCCCTATATTATGGCACTCATAGTTACCTGTGATTTCTTTAGCTGCTATTTGCCTTCCAGTAAAAAAGTTCATGATGTAAAACAACTTTCTGCTAATTTGTTCAGTCTTCTCACATTTTCTAAACTATAGATTTAGAAGTTTTAAGTTTCCAATCTTGTATAGCAAGCTACAGAAAATGAGGGGTTTTTTCTCTTTTTTTTTCCTGCTTTTTGCCTCCATATTTGGAGAAATAATAAAAGTGAGCCTTCACTTTTAGTGAGGAATACTTTGCACTGTAATGTCTATAAATTCATATATTGGGTGATGGTAAGAAAAGGTGACAGCTGAAGCCTGTACAGCTTTTATGTGTACTACTGCAGTTGGACATGTGCAAATCAGATGAAATAAACACATCATCACTATACCTTCCTGTGGGAGTAATCTAGTTTTATAGTGCCTTATATCCAATCTGAGCATCTGAGTACAATGAAGGTCTATAAGAAAAAGGACAGGAATGAATATTTTTCTCTCTGGGTGCAAGAAAGGAAGAAAACCTTTCTATAGGTGCTACTGCAGCTTTTTTATAAAAAGGCTAATCAAGCTACACGTTAGGATTTCATTACTGGAGTTCATTTGCCTTAAAGCTAACACAGAGAATAATCCCACTCCACAACACTCTAGGAATCTTGCCTCTCTTCTTATACTCAAAACTGTAACCCAAATGCATTTCTTCTGCTGCATCCAGAATGCACAATATACACAGGAGAGGAGATGGGCCCCTGTGAAATGTACTCTGACTTATGATGTCTTGCAGTTACTTTTTATATCGTGTTAAATAAGTTACTTCCATGAGTTTTTAGTTAGCAGTTATTAGCTACACGACTCAGAAATGTCTAAATATAAATACGAGGAGTATTAGTACTGCAAGATTTATATACCTAAAATATAAATTTTAATTTTGATCTTAATTACATGTTCATCTTTCATGTCTTACAAATACAAACAAGTATATCAATGAAAAACTTATATTTGCCTCTGAAGATTTTTATTGCCTCTGGTGATAAGTAATGAAGAAGCAAAGTTTATTGCAAAACAAGGACATTAGCATACCCTGTCTATCATGGAAGCTGTAAAGAAGAAACTTCCTACTTCATCTGAGAAGAGACAATTTAGTGAGAAGCCTTTGATATGTATGGAAAAGCAACAACATTTTATGCATTTAGAATGTGCCCACAGAAGTCAATTCAAGGATTTACACTTATTTCAGTGGCCTTTGAAAAAGGTCCATCAACATTTTCATTAATAATGACATTAGGTGGTCAAAACTGGCAGCTTCAGGCTTGTAAACCTGAATACTATTTTAAATTTCTTTCATAATCAGTCATAAATTTCAAGTTCTACTTATCTGCTACATACAACCTAGTAATCCATAAAACCAATGCAGTAGAGCATACTAATGCTTCAAATATGAATTATCTTATCTATTGAAATGACCACAGCAGCACTCTATGGGTATGAGAAACAAAAAACAAACAAGTAAACAATGCTTCTTGTTCCATCAAAGCTTTTTTTTAATAATTAATTAAGAACACACTCCAGAACAAAAGTCCTATGACCAGCTTGTTGTGCCCCTAGGAAATATGCAACTAAATTATCAGTCAAGTTTTCTAACTGCAGAAAAACCTCCTAAATTGCACTAACCAGAGCACAAAAGAGGTGGTCTAACATTTGCTGACTGAAGCTCCACACATATTCTAAGTGTGTTCTGCTATAATTATACTCCAACCACAAGCATGAGTGTGTTTAGCCAGATGTTTCTCAGAAGAGACTAAAAGTATAGTTGGAAACTTTCTTAATTCATTTCATTTGTATACCTAGTTGATCACAAACCAAAACATTTCACAAAGCCCTTTGCATCAGAATCTCTGGTAATGAAATTCTTCACAGTCCCAAACCAGAAAGTGGTGTCATGTTCTTTTTTTTGCTTATATAGGTACTCTACCAGTGAAACAGGATCATCCAGAATGAAACCATAAACACCAGCTACACAAAAGACTCAATACAATTTAATACTGAAAGTCCTGAACTTCAGCACAACATTAAACAAAGCGTAAAGATGACTCAGAACAAATCCTGAAGCTCTTGAAACAAGCAGGAAACACACCAAAAGGTTTTGAATTCATTCTAACAGCATTCTAATTCAATATTTAATACATAAACATGAGGTATATTCAAGAAATGAAGACCCCATAATTGATGCTCTCTCCTTAAGACAATAAAACACCATCCAAGTTGCATTTTCATTGCTTTATTTCTCCAGAAACCATAATGTTAGCATTATCTTTCCTTCATAAAAAGGCACTAAAACTAAAAACTAAGAAGCAGGAGCAGGCAAAACAGATTGCTACTGAGAGTTCTCAATTGGTTTTGAAAGTTAACCATCGTCAAGTGTTGTATTTAAAAAAAATGAGTATGTCTGGAACAACACACCTATTGCAACCTGATGCAATGTTTCTGACATGTTTCTCAGAAGTTATTTCAGTTTAACTGTGATACTAATTGAAGGCTAATTGTGACTGCAAAATCATTTTGCATCTAAGCAATGGTTATTTCCTCTCTATGAATTTTAAATATACATCAAAATTTCAACCTGTCTGCATCTGCAAAGACCTTGGGTATTTTTCCAAGGAGTTTCTTACATTTAGGTGTCTGTGAGCCAGGCTTTTTTAAAGGGATTTAGGACTCTTAATACTGCAGATAAATGCATGGCCTTTTTTAAAAAAAAATGTCAAGCCACTGACACCCACTGACTCTGTTGACATCTATCACATTTATTTTCCTATGAAAAGATAATATATTTTTCTGACTCAAGTACTCAGTATCATTTCAGGCATTAATTCAGTGTATATACTTCAAGAGCAGTGACTTTCTCAATTGCTTAACCAACTGCAAAACTCTGCTTGCTATGACATCTCTGACAAAAAAAGCACACCTGTAAAAGCTCAAAAGGTGTGCATAGTAAAAACATTACCTAGTTTACCACCTAACCTCCTATGTCTCACAATATCATCTAACAATTCTAGCTGCAGGTCAAGACCATTAAAGAAATATCATATATCTTGAGTCCTGAACCACAAACTCTTTCAGAACTTGAATGACAAGTGGCATGTTAGTTCTGTTTTTTAAAAAAACCAAAACCACAACACACACCATTCAGAGGCTTTTAAGGACCAACATTGATACCCAGTCTGTAAATGTTACCATTTTGGACAGTAGGTGCAGTGACAGGCCTGACACTGGTGATGCAGCTGCTCTATGGGCTCTGACTTTGAGCAGTCACGTTTCACACAGGTACAGCTATCATAATGTGAATTTCTTGGAGCAGATTCTGCTGATGTGCAATTAAAACCTATATTTTGTCATGAGTGATTTGCTGATTATCACCATAGCCCTTTTCAGTACTTGTAACTATAATTCAGAGAAGCATTTTTATCAGTGTTAGCACACTGAAAATGGAGGGGAACGGGGAAGGTGAAGTGAGAGAAGGGACTTACCTATCTACTCAGTTAAGTAAACTTCAGCAATATGTGGAGACTCACTATGGTTTTTCCAGGTCAGCATGTGGAGAATTCTCACTGTGGCCCATTTACAGCCAGTTCTTAGCACCAAGTGTTCATATTTGTCTGATGGTGGGATATGTTATCTGACAGTATGCAGAGAGACCCAAAGTGCCTTTATCAATCACTGTTATCTTGCAAAGTGGCAGACCGTAACCTGATAGGCCCAAGTATTTCTCCTTTTAGAAAAATCATTACATCTCAGAAGAGGTGAGCACCCCCATCTGTGGCTGAAGTCCAAGACAACCAAAATTACACTATAAAACCCTTGGGAGGTAAAGAAAACAACAACAAAATAGAACAGAGGGTTAATCAGTTTACAAGTGTAAGTAGGAACCCTGTATTCACTACAACATCTGAAAGAAAATACACACTCATCTTGAGTGTGTTGCAGAATTTCAGCAATATATAGGCAAATGGATCCTGGCATGACAGTAAAGGAGCAAAGGTAAAAAGATGTTCCTACATATTCCTACAAGGAGCTCTATGATTCTTAAGGAATCTGAAAATAAACTACTGAACAGTTATGCCCATTTCATTTTCTCTGGCTTCCTTAGTAAGCCACTGTTCATATTCCTTTGATGTCACCAATAAAACCTGAAGTGTCTAAGCTTTGCCACATGAAAAAAAAAAAATAAAAAGAAGTGAAGTTTTGCAAACCTACACAAACTGCCTGTATACACTGTGCTGTCTTCTGAAATCCTGCAAGTTGAGTATACCACCTGCATTTTAACAGTAGAAGGGATATTTAGTATCTGTGATAAGATTGTATTCCAGCTTTCACAGTGAACTACAATTGTCTATTAAACAATTACATCAATGACCAAATCCCATAATGTAAAAGTATGGTGAACCTTGCCTATATATAACTGCTCTTAGGGGCTGGACTTGTGATCTTACGTCAGTAGAACACAGTAGGGGCATATATCAATCTACAGTATTTCCAAGTCAAAACAAATGCAAAAGATGTATCTTCACATAGTAGTGTGTTTAAAAATGTCAGAAATGTCAACCACTTACTTACTTTCATATTACACCTAATTAATACAAATTGCGTTTAATTTCACATTTAGTAAAACACATTGCTGCCCAAAATAAGGACTATAATTTTTATCAGCAATTATTATTACTGATGTATCAACACAATTATTTAAATTCAATCTATATAGAGGCAGAATCCATGCAAGCATTTATAGTTTTTTGTTCCTACTGTGCTTCTTCCCTAATTTTTGTGGCTTGGAGCTCCTCCAGATGCTATCTCTGACTTTGTGGTTTTCTATGTGAGATCACATCTCCTGATTCATAGCACTCCCTGACTAACAAATTCAGATATAAAAACAAAGAGTTACCTGTATATAATCTCTGTCTGATAGCTTCACTGCTAAGTTTTCCGTTCCTGCTAAACCAAGAGCTTCAGATTTTACCCATTTCTTGGGTCCCTGAGTCACTGTGTTTACTGAACTGTTCAGTAACTGGTGACACGTGTGATCTCCACACTTCAAGCTGCACTTCAGATTCAGTGGATTTTCCTTTTTTCCCTCCCGCTTCATAAACTAAATTATTTCAAAAACAACACAAGGTTTTGTATTTCTAAAGTGGTGTGCCTCCTAATTGAATGCAGAACACTTCCAAACTATTTTCCATTAGAGGCCCACTTTTTCTGATTTTAATGCTCAGTATAATGCCTTCATTGGCAGATTAAAATTGTTTCACAAGAAGTAAAACCTATTATTATATGCTTTTTCAGTGGTTTTGTCTTGTATAATGTAGGATGCATTATGTAAAACATACCAAATAGGATACTCTACAAACTGCTGCTTGCATGCTGCAAACAATCACTGTTTCACTGATAGACTAGGACTTAGCATCTTAAAATTCCTGTGGAAATCAAGTGCATTTTAAGTATTGAGTTTGATTATTTAATCAGACAACTCGCATTTTGCCCTGGTTAATTTGGAAGGCTGATAATATTTTACTCATAAAATAATTGTGCACCTGTTGTGACGGAAACCTATTCAAACAAATCTTAATAGACATGAGGATTCATTCCCAACATGAGTGCGTTAGCCTCTCATTACTGCTGTCTACAGGGCAACAAATTTAAACAGCTATTGAGAAGGTCTCAGCTTTTTCTTATCCACCTCTTAGAGAACATTTAGAACAACAGAACTAACAATAAATTTGGTTAATTTATATAGGTAGAGACTGAGGAACATGTTAGGATATGTGCCTCAGCTAAACAGTAATTTAAAGAAAAAAAGGGTAATAAAAAAATATGTATATAGCAATAGGATTGCAGTGTGAAAGCTGAAGACAAGAACCATTTCTGAAGTTGCCTGGGTATATATCTATTGATTTTATTAAGACAGACGGTAACACCTTCAATGAGCTCATGGAATCAGGGAAGGCTATGTCTTTAATAGATTTCTATTTCTGTTTCCTCTGTTCACACAAATTTCCTATGGAAGCAATTTTAACATAAAGCTCTCCATTTTCTTTATAATTCAAATACTTATATTAATTGATGAGAATTTTTTAATGTTTTTGAAAATTTTCTCTGTTGGCAAATCATGTCAGAACAAACAAAATATGGAGGGTGTTGCAAAGAGAGAAATTATGTACTTAAATTAATTTTTTTTTAAAATATCTGGGGGAGAGACAGATGGGAGACAGTGAGCTGAGACCAGTTCACTTACCAAGTGGGCACTATTATGAATGACCTGATGGGAGCAAGGGGATTAGCCTGAAATCAAAATATTGTAGGCAGGAGGAGGTGAAAAGAAGGAAAATGAGACCAGTGTGGCTGGAACTGCTCTTCAGCAGAGAATTGTCAGATGCCACTGATCAGATCTGACATAAGGTGATACAGTTGGACAAATGAAGACCTCTTGAAAAAAAAAAAATTATAGGTAACATCTTTCAAAGGCAATGAGAGGACAAAGACAACCCTTGTGTTTCTTCTATTCCTCATTGAGTTTGGGCCTATGAGGCAGTGTTTGTATCAGTTTGCAAACTACGTTCTTGTTATTCTCAGTTGTGAGTTTCCTAAATGTTCCTGCCGTTAATTTTTTCTGAGTATTAATGCTCCATTCCTTAAGTTTTACAGATTATATTTCTAAGTCATCTCAGGGTCCACAGTTTTTAAAATTACCAGTAAGATATTTTTACATATCTTTTAAGAAAAAAAAAATAATCTGTTATCTTTGAAATCATAAGGAGGCACTCATTACCACACAATATCCACATATCGAAATCCCACTTCAAGACAGACTCCCTGTCCATAAAGGGAGTTTAAAACCAACTAAGGTAAAAAAAAAAAAGAAAAGAAAAGAGTTGCCACAAAGATTCTCATTAAATGATGTCAAAATCTGATGTTGTTCAGGATAGAGATATTTTGGGCAAAAGGTTTCTTTCAAAATTAACTGCAAGGAGGGCGATGAGAGTGTCTGAAATGCAGAACAGCTTTCCTAAATGGAATAAATAAATATATTTTTACTTTTCAACCTCGAGACAACTGAATGTAGTATAATAGAGACGATGAACAGCAAACAACCATTCTCTGTCTAATGTAAGACAAGATCTAGGGGACATACACATTTGAACTGGGTTCAAATACACAACATACTGCTAACTGCTGAGCTTGTCTGCACAGACTTTCCAGCTGTCTACTCAAAGGTTCAAAAGAGACTGGACATGATCATCCTGTCACAGGCCATTGAACCCAAATGTACCACCTCTGAATCAAGAAGCCCATTAATCATATTCTGTGGGAAATTGGAAGAGTATGTTGAGGAAATATTACTGTATATTTGTCCTTTCCTTACACCCTTCCCTGGGTTGTTCAGTATCCATACAGACCAAGCACTACAGGACAGTATGTTCTATCCTGACACCTAAACTACCTAGCACTTAAATTCAAGATTTCCTCAACATGAAACTAGTGTAACAAAATAATGATAAAGCACTGCTACAGGCTTCCACAGAATCAAATTCAATCACAAAATCTCAGTCCATACTGTGTCTATATGTATCTTTCTAGATAAATGCTTGCATTCAATAATTTGTTAGAATTTTACTATATATATTTACAGTAACAAAAAGCCAAAAAAACACTTAAACATGCTGAAACACAAGAAATGGAGTTTCCACTATAGTTTTAGCAGTGCAAAACCTTACATATGCACTTGCTTTTTCATATGAAGTTGGATATTTTTCTTCATAGGAGTTTTATCTTGCTAAAGATAATAAATTCATTGGTGACTAAGCTGGGATTGAAGTCAAAGGGAAATTTATCCTTAATATCCAGGGTCAAAATGAAGGTTCAGTAATTATTAAAGAAAACAATTACTGCTACAAAAAAAATTAAATATATATGTATACATGATGCCAAGAAACCTACCAACAGAAGAAAATGGCAAAATTTCAAAGAAAAATAATTGTACTTCTTAATTATTTTCAACCCTTTCTCTTCAAAAATTTACTGGCATTTGAAAATAAACACACTTCAATATCATACATTTTCTTATCACTATTTGTACAAATGAAGAATGGGTCAAATTCCAGAAGGCTGTCTTTTCTAACGTGCCTAATGAATGTATTGCTGTTCCTTAATAAGTTCCTTATTATTAGCGTTATCCTTCTTGTTCCTTTTTTTCATGAACCATCAATAATATTTCTTAGTACACTATTTGGGACACAGTTCCACAGAACACAGAGCATGTAAGTGAGCTGTCCCACTGATTTTAGCTTAGTAGACTTCATATATTTAAGCCCTGAATTTTTAAGATTAGAAACATACCCTGGCAAGATAAAAAGTATAGATATTATATGTGACTTGAGTAAGTAACTCGTTGTGTGCCTGGAAATATACTGCATGCATCCTGGTTGATATTATTTATAGAACGTATTCAACAATATGGAGAACTTGATTTATGTGAAAGCTTGATTACAATGTAATTTATAGTTGTAGAGTCTTAAGAACTAGAAACAGTAATAGTCATTAACTTTTAACATTAGAAGCAGGCATGGCTGTGATAGGTGCCACTAAAATATGACCCTCTGACCAAAAGACCAGAGCAACAAAAATGTTTACTTCTTTATTTTCTTTCATGTGTGTGTGTGTGTACTAAGTACAGTTTTAATCCTGCCAAGATTATATGTACATAATTGAAATAATAGCACTGTGTACACAGGGTAGTCCCATTTATTTCCACAGAACTACCCTATGGCTGTACAGTTCAGGGCATGACTGTTTAAATCCAGATACCTGACACTAGTATTTCATATAAAAGAAGTCAAGATAATGTAAGACCACAGAGCTTAATCTAGTTCACACTAGTGCTTAGTCCAACTAATTATATCAGTATCTTAATCATAACAAAAAGATACAATGGAACATGGTAAGTTTAACCAAAATATTTTTTTAATCCATTACCTTCAAGCAAATCAGACTAAAGGGTTTGCAAACATTAACTCTTGAAAGTGTTTATGAAATATTCAGTCATTCAAATACCAAAGTGGTGCTTAATTTAGGAGGACAGCTTAGATTGGAAATGTAGCTTTTGTGATACATTACTCAAAATGCCAATGACCTGAGAAATAGCAAACAAGAATCTCTCTTTGATTTGGAGGGTCCCAACTGAAAACAAAACATATCGCTTCATTGGATCGTGGTAATAAATACATTATGAGAAACATTTATAGCCTGTGGTATATTTCTAATCAGGACCAATTTCTTAAGGATTTGGGTGTAGAGGTTCTTGGTCACATTGTTTTGCTGGATGCTTTCATTGGTTTCACTAATTGGAACCAGTTGATCCCTTTTCCTGTGTATTGATTTTTTAAATCCTAGCAGTTAACAATGATTCTAATGTATCATAACACTTTAGACCTTAATCATATAGCAGGGCTTTTGCTTGTAGCTTTTGTTTGAGTTTTAATTAAGAAGACCTTGTGTCACAAAGCCTGAGCTGGGTTTTTAATTGCTAGTATGTATATCACACAGACTTCAAAAGAAATAAAATATGTTTATAACAGAGAGCACAAAGGAGAGCTTTGAAATGTCTATAGCCATACAAAGTGACATAATTAAAAACCTCTGAGTGCCTCTGTGATAGAAGACTTATATATATTTATTTATACATATTTATAAGGCAGATTGTTCTATACCCTTAGAATTGATGAGAAAGAAATTTCAGCAGCTATGCTGAAAAAATAATTACTAAAGACTACAATGTTGGTCAGGGCTACAGGAAAATATCAAATTTACTTTCCTCAAAATGATCTTCACAATTGATACAGTGCACCAAGAAACTCAGAAGCTTATCTGTGAAGACGAATTTCATAAAATGGAAGCAAAAGTAGCATTTTAAAATGTTTTGTAAATCATGCATATTTTTAAGAAAACATAGAAACCATAACTTTCTTGAGAATTCATTCACGCAGAACTCTCTCCAAAACTATTCCAGAAATGGATAACATAAAGCTAATAGATTCAAAGAGTTGTGCCTCACTGTTCTGTTCCATTCATTAACACAAACATACAACAATGCCCCTAGAAAGCACCTCTAAGGATCTCTTATGTGTTTTAATACCAGTGAGAAATATCATTTTTCATATTGTTTACAGTGTATGTTAGGAGACTATCAAGTGGGAGAAGTTGCTCTGTTTTGCTAAATTCAACATTTCCTATGAAACAGGAATCCTGCCTCCCACCTATCTAGATATTTTGAAGCCATTAAATGTGTACATTTTCCATGAAGTAGGAGTTTTAGGCTCATTTTAGTAAGTAACAAATATAAAAGGGGGAAGAAGCATGGGAAACATCATGCTTCTGTATTGGATGAAGCCATGGACATCAATCACTATCCTTCCCAAAATAGAGTACACTGTACAAAGACAGCATGTGACATTCAAGTCACAATGCCTATAAATATAGATAGTTCCTGTTGTAAACACTGCCAGTGGAAGCCAGAGAACTAACCTGCAACACAGTAGCTGGTGACCCAGAGTCATTCTTCTGTAAGACTGCTAGACCAGTTCTGACCCTTTCCCGATAACATCATTGCTTAAGTTACTTAAAGACTGACCTTTCCTATTTGATCTTCAAAGACCCTGCATGCTGAGAAAGACCATTGCAGGCTATTTCAGTAGGACAACTGCCTGGTGCATGCGAGACTATGCTATTCCAGAGATTTATATTTGGAACAGAAACAGAAAACTTAAAACAGACTCTGTATAGTGATAAATGATGCTACTCTGCCTAGCTGTGGCTGCTGAAGAAAAGCTAGATAACTAAGCAACAGAAATAAATGGAGCAAGGGAGGGTGAGGACAGAACTCTGAGCACCCAAATATCTGGAAATTTAGGAGAGAGTCCTGACCCACTTTGTTCATTCAAATACATGGTAACGAGATTAGAATGAAAAGTATTTCCTGATCCTACGTTTTATACAAAATGCCAGCATTGGGAAAGCCAGACAGAAGCCTAACATATTTCTTGTATACATTAAACAAATGCAATGCATGCCCGTGCTGGCAAATAGTATAAAATCAAATGATTTGCCTGGGCAGCTGTGGTGGTTTTTTCCAGGTGAGCAGGTCATTTAACTCAGCTCAACCGCTTCACAGACCTCTGAAAATTTGACCTGTGTTTCATTTATAAACATATCAAATGAACAAGCAGACAATTTTAACCACTGGAATTTGGCTACAAAGCATTCTGCCAAATGCTCCTCTGAGTTTCATGCAACCACCCTGAAGTCAATGGCTTGTTTGGCTGGAATTCAAGGGAGATTCTGGACCGTTATCAATAACTGAAATCCTAATAAAGAAACTCAGAAAAAGCAGTTTTACAAATGAAGCACACTATGCAAGAGTAATTGTGAACGGGAACAATCCCCCTTAAAGAAAAAATAAATTATTCACTCGTTTTTACTTTTGTATTGGCTTCTATTGTTCGAATTAATAGATATAGTTTATAATTATATCTTGATTAACACTATTGTGTTCTAAATATAGAAGGTAAAGCAAGAAAATACCAATTTTATTTGTTTCTGTCAGCCAATTATCTTTTCTTCTTGTCTGTGTGCTTCCCAAACATGAATAGAAACAGTTTGTGTCAGTGGTACAATTTTTTCTGCTTTCTTCCTTTTTTTCTGGCACTGATTCTTAGTGAACTGCCTTCCCACACCCCCCAGCAAGATGCTAAGTCTTTCATCGAGGTGGGGAGGGCTGTAGCTGCACAGAGAGGAAGAGTATGTGCTCAGGTTATCCTTAGCAAGAACAACGCCTTCTCTCTAAAATAAACAACTCCCAGTAACAGTCAGTGCAAAGAGCAGTTCCTCAGAGGCCCACACCTCACTTTCTTATAATCAAAATTTTTTCCCTGATGACCTCATTTATTTATTTTTACTGCATTGCTTCATGACTTTAAGCTAGGCTCTCTATAATATGGGCAGAAAATCTGCACAAAAGCCAAAAACATCAGCCAGTTAAATAAATTAATTTAGAATCTAATGGAAATTAAGGAAAAAAATTTTGACCTCTCCAAGATGATACGTTTTCAAAAGCAGTTCTTTCACATCTCAGCATGCCCTGCCAGATACCCAATTGGAAATTCATTTAGCACTTTAAAAATGAGCTCCTTGATTTTGAAATCTACCACCATGAGCAATTAAACAATTTTGTTTTAAAGCATGCTTCTATACTGGATTAAAAATTCTCTCCGGTTCCCCTACTTTACTTTATATCCTTCTTGTAAACTGTTTTTTTCTGTTACCGTGGGCTAGACTGTTGGGGCTGGTTTTTTTCTTTTCGAGATTATTTAATGCATAAAAATGCTAGTATGAGTTAATAACAGACTAGTAGGCTGATAGCAATTTTATCAGTTGGAACTAACCCATCTAGGGATAAGCCACATGAGTGGATGAGTTGTGGAAATTTAATAACTTTCAATATGTAAACCTGGCAAGCCTAATAAGGTAACCTTTTTTATACAGATAAAAGGCTGTACCACCAGAAAAGGTAGTTGAATGATTTGAAAATTTAGCCAAATCTGAGTATGAAGTGTAGGCAGATGAGAAAAGGGTTAAGAGGAAGAACTCTACCCATTCACTCTACAGTGAATATATATATACTATGAAAATCGGAGAAATCATACTAATTAAAAAAAAAAAAAACTTTTTTTATTTAATTGATGAAACCTCACGAAAATGCTTTTTGTGCCATATAAGGAAATAAAGAACCTTATTCTGCATTGATAGAGTTTCCACCTCTTTTAATTTTGAATCACTAATTACATTCAAGTAGTTTCTTTTTAAAGACTTTGTAGCTATATTGTGCAATTAAAGGCCAAACCATGTTTTCAGTGCTATTAAGAGACAATATGGCTTTAAATAGAATGTGATTTCAATACATATTTTTTTTTTTTTATTATTATATACAGCCAGTTTTAACATGTTAAAACTGGAAACTATATTTCTGTCACATTGTCATAGAATTTCTTACCTGCCTAGTGTATATGCATTGTCATAATTCTACCAAAAATACCCCACAGGAGAACCCAACAGATACTGGTCCTGAATCAGCTGAAGGAACCAATTATAACTTATTAAAAAGGGACAACCTTTCATCTGCTAGTATAATAAAAAAATGGAACTACTTCAAGCTTCCCTGGTAGAAACATAAAACCATAAGCATAAATTTTCATCAAACAGTATCTTTTTCTTTTTTATCAGTATGATGCTCATGAGTCTTAGTTTCCACATATTTGCAGCTGCAGTTTAATAAAGTTATACCAATAAAAGAAATAAATCTTAGGTGCCTTGTGTAATCCTAAAATATGCCTTACGACCCTTTCTTGCAGCACAGAAAACCCCACCTTTTAAATTTGTTGCTTAATCAATAACAATGAATTTCTTCTAAGAAATGGAATAATTGATGAGCGGGGAAAAACACTTCAGGTTTTTTACATAGTGCTTAATTGGCAAGACAATTTTATTTTTACTGGACTGCTGGCAAACAAATCTTGAAAATATTGAAAAGTACTGTTTATATAGGAAATAAAACTTGCACTGGTTTCAGTAAGTCCTGAGTCTTATCCCGAATTCTTTCTCCACAGGAATAGCATGAATATGAACAAATATCCTTTTTATCTCAATTTCAAATCAAAGATTTCTAACAGTATTCACATAATTACTCCTTATATGATCTGAGAGCTGTTTCTACATACAGTTTATGCGACTGAGAAGAAACTGTACCAAATACTACAAACTAGCAAGAACATATTTTCAAGATCTTTCTTCTTCCTCTGGTCAGAGAGATATATAGCTAATGCCAATGAACTAATGTAACTAAGGCTGGGTTTTGTGGTACCATCCTTGATACTGTCTATAACTGACTGTGACATACTCTAATTTATTTACTTGGCAGATGCATCTGTCATACCAAAGATAAACGTAAAAAAAACCCATGGCGAAAGAGGAAAGAGGAAAGCACCCTTTAGTGATGATTGTTGTTTTTTTGGGTTTTTTTCCCTCAAGCCCTTTTATAATATATATGCAAACATTTAAAATGTAATCTAATGAGATACCTTTAATTTCTCCAAGGAGATCACTTGTGTTCAATTTTTCCATCTTCTCCTTCCAGTCTTTAGAAAGTAGCTTTTCCATGCAGGATGAATCTATTTAAAGAGAGAAAAAAAAAAATTAACAAATCTATTCTCACACATCAATAAAGCAGGTGCCACCTTCATTTTAAAACCTGTTCTCCTTGTTCTAGTTGTTCCATAGTTTCAAATGGAATTGAACTTGTAGCCAAACAGAGTTGTCATTTAACTGTATTTTAAATCCAAAGTAATTCCACTGAGGTTAATGGAGTTACTATGGATTTAACAAGGGTCTAATTGAAAGAAAAACTGTTCAGGATTTATGCATGCTAACTGCCAATTTACATGCATAGATTGCCAATGTATATACAAGTTCTTTTTCATTTGAAAATGACTGTACACTCCAAATTATGCATGAAGATTTAGAAGCTTTTTTTGGATATTTGGCACACAGTGACATCTGAAACCCATTTTTATACCCATGTCAATGCAGAAGTTATTCATATAATTTCTCCATGGACTTCATAAAAGCACTCTACATACTGGATGTTCACAGTTTCAGAAATTTTCTCAGTACACTAGAAACAACATGCAATGATTAGAAGATATGCTTTCATAATTTGAAGTTCAGAATACATTTCAAATCTTTGCCCTAATCTGGGAGCCCTTCTCTAGGCAAAACTGTCACTGAAGTCATTACATTTAGGAGAAAGTAGAAAACTGGCATTGATAAGTTTCATATGATCAGACCCCAGCTCCCCTAGCAAATATGGTAACAGACTTCAATAACTTGTAAAGGTTTTGTCAGTTCCTAAACTAAACTAATTGGCTCTGAAGTCTAAATTATAACCTAGAGCATTATAACCAGCTACAATGAGAGGCTGAAGGTGCTGGGATTGTTGAGCCTGAAGAAGAGAAGACTCCAGAGGGATCTTATAGATGCCTTCCAGTACCTGAAGGGAACCTAGAGGAATGCTGAAGAGTGACTTTTCATAATAGTGTGACAGAACAAGGGAAAATGGTTTTAAACTGAAGGAGAATAGGTTCAGACTGGATATTAGGAAGAATTTCTTCAGTATGAGGAAGATGAGACGTTGGAACAGACTGACCAGAGAAGTTATGGATGCCACCTCCCAGGAGGTGTTCAAGGCCAGGTTGGATGAAGTCTTGAGCAAACTTGTCTAGATGAGAGCCATCCCTGCCCATGGCAGGGAGGTTGGAGTAAATGATCTCTCAGGTCCCTTCCAGCCTAAGCCACTCTATGATTCCAGAAACCTTAAAACCTTTGATTTTTAAGATGGCAATCCTTATGGTTAATGTTATGATTCTGAGTTTCATGACTTCAAGAATCACTATCCAAATTTATAAATAGTTATCAAGAAAACTTAAACAGAATCGAACGCTTCTTTTTTTTTTTTTTCTGTTCCCAGTTAGTAACAATAGAATTCCATTCAACATTATGCATTTACTTTCCTTGATAGACAGACTCACTAACAAAATCTATTCTAAATTCCTTGAAAGTCCTTAGGCCCAGTTTAGCAAGATATCAAAACCATTATTTAAATGCAACTCT
Source organism: Heliangelus exortis (assembly GCF_036169615.1). Taxonomy (NCBI): domain Eukaryota; kingdom Metazoa; phylum Chordata; class Aves; order Apodiformes; family Trochilidae; genus Heliangelus; species Heliangelus exortis. Next base: position 10,914,150 of record NC_092439.1, read on the forward strand.
GTTCCTAAGAAGAATCTTTGTAAAGAGCCTTCACTACAGGACCATGTATTGCTCCAGGTAGTGCTGAGTGTGTTGTTTCTTAGTGCAGACACTGGGAACAGCCACACATCTGAGCATGTGAGAAACTCTCACTTCTTGGAAATGAATTTATACAACACTTTCTAAAAATTATTAATGTTCGAAAATCTACAGCAGTCACTTGAGAATTAACACTGGGGTGTACAAGAAGGCACAGTTCAGCCTAACGCATCCTCTGCTAAATTACTGGCAGATTAAGGTCTCAAATTCTCATGCCAGCAGCCCCATCAGATGCAGTCACACAACTAAAAACAAAAAGCAGAAAGCCCAGACAAAGAATGGCAACACAGATCACACCAATGCAGTGGGTAACAGCTTGTTCCACCTCAGAGAGTACTAAAAATACTCAGAGGGAGGAGAAGCATTCAAAGAGGTCATAGAAAAAGAAATTAGAGATTTAGGGAGAAGTTTAAGGAAGAAAAAGGCCATAAGGCCAAACACATTTTAGGGTGCAAGCAGTTTCACACTAAAAATTCACATTAGCATCACTCATTTGAAACAAACAAACAAAAAAAAACCAAACAAAAAAGAAAACCAGCTGAAAGCAAGTCAAGCTGTAAGTATCAAAAGATCAAAGATCAGGTTTTAATTGCAATGCATTTTCACCGTGCAAGCCTCCATGGAAAGACAACACAGCTCATAATGTTTTTGAAGTAATATTTCAGTAGAAAAGCTAATTTATTTACTAATTATATCTTTCTGTGCAAGAGACAAAATTAAGGAGCTGTAAGTTGCGATAGGCAGTGATAAAATACTTGTTATATAATAACAATTTATTTTTCACAATAACAGGCACTTATTATTTTATGAGTTCTGGCCTGATAATAGAAGAATCAAGAAATAACCATCAATTATCAATAAAACATTATAATTTGTCCTTTTTTGTGATACCATCACTGGTTTAAAAAGATGTTTGGTTTTTTCCCCTGCCAAAATTTCAGACCCCTCATCCCTGAAAAAAAGATTCGGAGCCTTATTTTGATGTTTGCTATACGTTATGTATTCTGTTGCTTTTTTAAAAAGATCTTTTTGTCAATTCATACAAAGAAGAAAAAGCATTTGAATTTTTAAAAAGAAACTATCAGAATTTCACAGGAGTTGATAAAATGCTTTCCTCAAAAGCACTTGCTTTATATTTTCTCTTATGTTTCTTAAGACCAGTGTTTATCTGTAATGTTCTTATATTACATAAGGGCAAAACACATTTCTTAAGACAGACTGAGGAAGAACTGGAAAGGTAAATAGATCTATATGTGTGTCTTCTTTTCAATATAATCACATTGCTTGTTACAATCTTTCTCTGCTTATATGACTAAAAAAGTCCTTAAGACTTTTCTTTAAACACCCTTATTCAAACTCTATGCTATAGATCTGACCACACAATTTATAGCTACTCTATTTTGTTATGCGAAGATTACAAAAACACACAATGTGCTTTCTAACAAACCATTCAATTAAAAAAAAAAAAAAAAAAAAAAAGATATCTGCTAAAGCTCTCTGGAGGTTCTCCACATTAGACACAAAACTCAGTATAAAGACTCACACTTGAAAGGCACGTCTGCCTTCAAGTTCTGTATGCTGTGTTCACAAACATATTTTGAAAAGGTTTGTGAGTCAGAAAGAATTTTTCTTCTTCTGTACTGAAAATTAATTTTTACATACATATAAAATCTACAAAGCTATCTTCTGACACCAGTAATCTGTCTTCATCCATATTGATTCTTTTTCTGATTTGATTCATTATAGAAACAAAACATCCGCTCAGAATCCAGCACTGAACATTGAAGAAGCCCGAATTCACATCTGCACTGCATCATTCTCCCTGCATTAAGGCTCTGCTTCAGCATCATTCCAAAACCTTGTGGAGCCTGACATTTTTAAAATTCAGGGGTATTCTTGTAAAAGACAATTATAAAAGAAGCAAAGAAAGAAATTAGCATTTATACATTTTTAGCTCTTCGCACTGACTTTATAAACCATAGTTGGGCTTATGCAAGAACGTAGCATATTTTGTACTGACGGATGTAAGATCAAAATCATGAAGTTGCTCTGGAGCAATTTATTACATTAACAACACGCAGCTCCTCATCCTTTATATTCTTCTCTTGTAAATTAGGAAGAATTTTCTTTCAAGGACAGCAAACAGGTTAAGTGTAATTAGACTGAGATGACTAAATGAAATCACTGAGTATTATTTAATATCATGGTTTATTATATACTTTGTTAGCAATTTTAATTGCAGACTAAAGGAGTTTAAAGTACTGCAAGAATTTTAGACATGACAGTTTTGCAAAGGTGAGTAAAAGGAGGATGTTAAAAGATAAATAAGCAGGGGGGGAAAGAAGAAAGAAAAAGAAGAAGAAAAAAGAAAAAAAAAAAAAAAAAGGACAAAAAAGCCTAGGTGTTAGATGAAAAGGATCTCTCCACAATGACAAAGCATCAACGAAAAGAATTAACATTTGTCCATTGGGTAATCAATCAGTCATGGAATGGATGGAATCCAGCTCTTTGTTGCACGACCGGTGATGAAGAACGAGTGTGTTAGCTATCACAGCCAAGCTCTCAAGTTCTTCCAGCTGAATGGAAGTCATCTTGTTCCTATCAAGGATAGCTTTTGCCCCTGGTCTTCTCTTTATTCTACCTTTTTTTAAAATTTTATTTGAATTATAGTGGCCTGCACCTATCCTCATAGATTCTGAAGGATTGTTCCCTTTTTTTTTTTTCCTTTTAATTCATTGAAGTAGCTTTTTATTACTTTCTTTGAATACAGATATGGAAAAAAAAAATTCTTTATGCCGTGTGTGTGTGTTTTTGTTTTTTTATGGTAAAGTCATACATAAAAGAAAGCCTAAATGTGAGAGCGCAGCAGCAAAACTTCAAAGCACTGACTGTCAGACATTATTATTTCAAATCAGCTTTGACTTTTTCAGACTTAATAAAACACTATAGTACAGACTGGCATATTTATAACACCTATACCAGTGATCAACTGAACTGTCTTATTCTTGCTACCGTGCAGTGCCTTGTTATTTCTTTTATAACAAGCTTCCCTCAAAACATGCTGTAACAATACTGCAAACTGATAATTATCAATGGTATGAGCTCTAAAACAGGACTTGTTGTGCATACAATTCTTTTTGAAAACATACGTTACTTTGTGACAGAAGACAAAAGCACAGTGATTTATTAATAATGATTGCAAATGCATAGCAAGTTCATAAACAATGCAGAAATATAATTCAATCAAAGGTATAGGTGACATATTTCTACATGCATCTGAACTCTTACATCTCAAGAAAAGAGGCATTGAAAAAGACAAGGCAAATGAATTAGAAGAGAAATCAGGCATTCTACAAAAGAAACTGTTCTAAAACATGATCATATCCTCATTAGTATGAGGATAAACTTCTTTTCTACATTTTAGAGGAATACTACTACAGAATTAGTGGTATCTTTGTTTCTTTTTCAGAATCACCTAGTTATAACCCATTACTATTTAGTAGATATTGCAAAGCACAGAGAGACTATTTGGGACTACTTTAGTATATGCAAGTTCTTTTATCTCTAATTTTCTATATTTTCTAAGATACTCCCATTACATTTATTTGCTTTCAGCTCTGCAGGAGGAAAGGTGTTCTTTAGATCAGCCTTTGTCAAATGAGTTCAAATACCTCATTCAAGTTGGTATCATGAGAAAACCAGCACAAGTGGAATTACTCTGTCACCATGTATGAAATATTTGTTAGAGAAGAAGTTTAGGGTGTAGGGGGGTTCCCGTTTAAAGAATGTTAAATGAGATTATGAACTTCTTGGGAAGCCATTTGTGTGCTTACAAGGCCTACCACACTGGACTGCCACTACAGAAGAGATGCTTTTTCCCCCCCAAACAGAATAACCTGCAAAAAAAAAAAATTACATTACTACCACTTGGTTGCCCTGCTATGTCTTGTACCTTTGCACATCTCACTCCATGCCTCAAGGGTAAATTTACTTCTTTCAAGAGGGTGAAGCTAAGGACCTTACATCTAAAATTAATAAGAACAACACAGTCCCATCTCAAAGAGCAAGGTTTGTTTCAGTAATGTTCATAAATAATCTTGATCAGAGTAGAAAAATCTAAATAAAATCAGTACTCTACAAATATTGCTGAATAAAAGTCAAGTATCATTTAGATTTACCCTAGCTGGTGCTTGTTACTTACCATTAAATTAAAATGCCAAGCCCATTGGTGCTATATTAGATCTGTTCATAAAAAATGTGAATTATTCAGGAAATTTTTATTTTAAATGCGATGATGAGTTTTAATATATTTGTTGGAACCTCTGATTAACTGATTGATCTCTGAGTTCCTGACAACAGCTTACTTACAGGCCTTTTGTGAGTTCACTGCCCTCCAGATTTCCTTGAGATAAAGAACCACCTAGCATACAACTATCTCAAAAATATTTCCTGTTTTTCACACTTTGTATTATGTATTTTACAATTGTGCAAGCTCTAACATTTCAGTATCAAAAGGAAAGGCAAAAGGTTAATTTAATTCACTTTGGGAAAAACTTATTTTATAATTTTCTAACAATTCAAAATGAAGTTAAGGACATTTACATTCATGATTTGAGAAATAAAAATCTAATTTAACATGATCATCAGAAACTACACCGCCGAACAGAACTCTCTATTCCTTTTTAATTCAAGGATGTAAAGTTTGTGTGATGTTACTTAAACAGATTCTTTGTTGCCATAGTTACTTATTTTTCTTCTATCAAATAGAAATTATCCTTTACTGTTTCCATAAACTTTGAATAAAACAAAAGGAGACAGTAACAGTACAAAACTAATAAAAAAATCAGCCCGAAGGCTCAACATCCATAGTTGCAATGAACTGCCACTGTCTCTTCCTCATAAGCAGCTTGGCTGTCAATAGAAAGGCAGGTCAGAGGAATCTCATCTCACCCTTCTTAATTCTTCAACAGTAACTAATTTTTGTGGTCTAGCAGAAAGGCATTTCAGATATGTTGTTAGCCAGAGAATTGATTTCTTTGGCCAACTTTTCAAAATGTTCTTGATTTAATAAGCTATCAGAAGCCAAGTCGTTGAAAACAAAAATACAACCGCAACATAAAAATGAACAACATGACATTTAGAACAGGAAAACCTGCTAATTCCTTTTGCTACTTTTACTGTAAATCACACACACATACAAAAAAAGAAAAAAAAAAAAAAAAAAAAAAAAGGCAAACCTAACCACTCATAAATTTTATATCTTGCTTCTGTCATTAAGGAGCCAAGTAATCTTGGCCAGTTGTTTACTTCCTCCTCTCATATTGATTGGTTTCTATCCATCCCTTTATCTGCCTTGGCTGTTAAGGCTGTGATGTTTCTGGCATGGACTGTGTATCTCACAAGGGTTTGCTGAGCACCCAGCACTTTTCTGATCAGGAATTGGAACATGGTTCTGGATTCTCTGTGCAACCTGTAGGAAGTATTGTAAAACCAAAAGAAATGGGGAAAAATAAATAAAAATAAAATATAAAGAAGCCTCACTAAATACAACTATTTCAAAAGGCAGTCAACCCACAGTAGATTTCTTTTGCAAGAGAAATAATGGAAATTCAACTGAGATCTGGCTATCTAACATTACAGTTTTGTTTAGGACAGGGAACCAAGTAAATCTGCCAACTGCTGTACATTTTTCAATAGTGACAAGTTTTCCACAATATGATAAAATTAGAACTGTAAGAGCTTGGAGAGGTCTCTTAACTTTTAATTAAAACTCTCTGAGCTCACTAAAAATAATTAGATATTAAAATGTTCTGGTTTTCCTATGAATTCATTTGCACTACTTGAATGGTCTAGATCTTGCATGAAACAACAGCCGTCCTAAAGAGAAGCACTGGAATTTAACTGGGGGTGATTTCCAGACCTGTTTCCTATGATGTGGCTGAGTGGGGGAAACTGCAGAGTCTGAAGCTTGTACCAGTTCTGCCTAAATGGCTTGTTGCAACAGGAACTCTCCAGTGCAAAGAGCATTTGTGTTCTGTTCGGTGCAAAACTCTGCATAAAAAGGAGTTTGAATTTCATGGAAAGAATAACTAAGATACAGTTCTGACCCTGAGGTTTTTTTATTAAAAAGCAGAACCTTTAACCTTGCAAATGTTTTTGTTCTCTTAAAATAACTCATACAATGCTATATGCTGTGCTATTTTTAGAAAAGCAGCAAGAGAAAGCATGCTTTTCCCATACAGCAGGGCACTGATATAAACATCAACACAGATGCTCTACGAGAGAGAGCTGGACTTCTCAAGCACTTGATCGTTCAGGAATGCACCAACTGTTTTATATAATCTCATGCCAGCTCCAGTTCTGCTCCACACTCTCCTTTGGGAGTGGCAAATCTTGTCCTGCTCCTAATTTTTCATTTTACTTGTTCCTCCATTTTTAATTTTTTTTTCCCAGAACAGAGGGAAAAAGGCATTGTATGCCCAGCAATGCAAGACTAGAATCACTTCCCCAAACAGAGCAAAACTTTCAGACAATTAACCCTCCCCTCTTCTTTCAGATAAATTACTAAGTATAAAATGCAATCTGTTTCCTTTGTTTACTCAATATGAACAATTTGTAAATGACTCTAGGATAAAATTCAGAAAATGTTGTGCTAAATTAGAACCATTATAAACATGCTAATGACTGCTCAACTAAAACATGCAAGATCAGTGTGAAGAAATATATTTAGTTCCTGTGAAATACAGTTGTATTGCCTCAGAACAATTTGGTCACTTAGTTGCATGATTATTTCAGGAAAATGCCCATTTCATGAACCCTGCAGTAGACAGTACAGTAGGTGTCAAAAGGAACTTTCTCAATGTCAATGTGATGTCAGTTTGGCAAGCTTGGAGAAGAGAAATATCTTTTGAGGAGATTACATGTACATTTCATTCCTCCAGTTAAAGTTTCCCTTCCATAATAAATTGTGTTTTACTGTTAGGTTGCCTGTATTCACTGACATACTCATCATTGCCTTATTTGCATTACAATGCCAGAATACTGTATATTCTATGTAATCACCTGAAGCACACACACCACTGTTTACTTCCCAAGTGAAAACACAATCTTGGCAAGAGAGCCTCAGGCTTTACACACCAACAGTCAGGGATAGGCAGGAAAAGGGGAGCACAACTTGCTTGCAATGCCCAGAGAAAAGATTACAGAAAATGTTATAATAAAGAAGAATGATAAACTTATTTTCCTGTTTCTTACTACATATTAACAAAGTAACAAAATCTATAGGATTTGCAGTATTTGTTCTTTTCCAAAAGAAGAAGGCTCTGTTAATGAAAGCAGATCTCAAAATCTTCATTATTTTTCTTTTTCTTTCTGGAAAAGAGACTGAGCAGATATTTTAGCAAGAACTCATCAGCATAGCCCCATCAAAGTCTACTTAGCCTTAAAAGATTTGAAATTTCTCCCAATATTTGGCCTAATTATTTTTTCTCTTAATCTCACACCTCTGTTCCTTGTTATAGTTCTTTTATAACTCTAAATAATTCACTTTCATCTTTGGCATCCACTCTTTTCAAACACTTGTGAGCTGGAGTTACATTCTTCTTATTATTAGTGAAACAAACTATTGAGAATTTAATCTTTAAATCTTTCTTTGTTAACTGCTCTGGAACAAATCATGGATCATATGGCCTATGGGTATGCAGGATGCTGCATGTCCATAGGCCAGAAAACAGAATTCCCTGTAACCAAGAAGCTGCAGATTGCACGTCAGCCTGTGGTCAGCACATTACTAAACCCAAACACTGGACTCATCCTATTGATGACATTTTTATTTCTCTTAACATTGCAGACTTCTCCTAGATTCTCATTCCAAGCTGAAGCAAGAAGAGGCTCCTACCTCAGTCAATTATATATTACCACAGTTAAGGAATTTTTTGTCATTGCATCTTCTCCTATCTGGTGGAATGCCAAACAAGTCCTGCACCATTTAGCACAGCAGAAATTCCATAAAATTCCTATAAAATGTTAGTAAAAATCTTGGGGACTAAAAACATCTTAAACTAAAGGTAATACAAAAATAAAAGGTTCTGTAACCTCCTCCACACAGGTTAGTTTGCAGGGGGCAGGGAATGAGGGAACTTCCTAAAAAGCAAGAAAAATGAGTTTCTATTAAACTGATTAATGTTCCTTGGAAAATTTGTGATGCCAGATGATTTATGAACAAAATATGGATGATTCAAAAGACCTCTATTTTGTTCCCCAAATCGTGTTCTACTCATTACCCTAATAATGCAGTAATAAACATCTGTTTAATGATTTGAAGGCTTCTTAATATTGTGTATAAAAATCTTAACTCAGCTTTTACATAAAATATTCTGAAATTAAAACAATTGTATAACAAAAATAATTTTTCATGAGAAATCTTTAAGCGTTTTTGTATGTAAAAGTATAATACAAAGAAAGCAAAATAATATGCTCTTGATTTGAAATGAATTCAAACAAGGATGCAAAGGAATGAAAACAATAGCTAGAACCTCCTCTCTATTTATCATTTCTCAAGGTCTCTATAGCACATGATGTTGTCTTTTCCAGGACACTCAAATACACTGACAAAATCAGTTCTATAGCCTCCTTTAAACTAATAACATTTTTACTTAAACAAGTGATCGTATTTTATATAAATACAAATATAAATATAGAACAAGCAAGACTTTCCTGAGGTAAATCCAGCAGTAATGTAACTGTAACCTGTAAAAGGTTTGCAAATCTCTCAAGTACCATACGTATGGATATATATATATATATTTCATTAATAACTGCTGGTTTGTTATAAATCTGTGGAAAGATTTAAGAAAAGAATGCGCTAATATTCTTCAAGAATTTTGCATTTCTTTATATATACAGGGCTGAAAATTAATCATTAATTAAGCTGTCCAGGAAATCCAGGGAAAAAAAAGGAAAAAAAAAAAAAGCAGCAAACTGCAACCATATGCAATTAAAAAAAGCAAACAACATATGCAATTAAAAATATATATATATTTTTTTTCCACCTTTTACATATGTTTGCTATACTCAGCACATGGGACAACTGAAGACAAAAGCAGAAAGTGGAACTGCAGAGTAAATGGCTGCTGCCCGTAGGATCATTGGCTACATTTCATTGCAAAAGTTTCAATAAATTCAGTGAATTATGGATAGAGCTGCAAAATGAGAAACAATGGGTCACAGATTCATTTACTGGGTGTTCACAGTTTAGAAAACTTGGGGTTTTATTTGAGGAATTGCTGAACATTCACAGCTGCAGCTGTGTCAGTGCAAGATTGAGGCTATAATATACATAGCTACATACAAAATGCTGCAATTCCTGATTCTTGGCCTCTGGAAAAGAATGAGGACCTAAACACCTCAATCTAAACAACCAATAAATCAATGATGTTGTTAAAGTCCCACTCTTAATCTCACCCTTGTCAGTTTGGTACCCTGACTATATAAAGACGTCGAGAAGATTATTTGCTTGTACCACAGTTACTGAGTGTGCTGAAAAACTCCAGCCAAATGTGTAATATTCATGTTTTCAGAGCACAGATTGAATAATAAGTAATTAATAGATACCAAAGCTTCAGACTGACCAGTATGGATATAGCAAGATACTGGATAGTTTTACATTCACAGAGGAGCATCCTGGTAGTAAACCAAATAAATCAAAACTCTTTTTGAAGAAAGATATTGTTTAATCATGTAAGAAAAACTATACTTATCTATACGAAAACACAATTTTCAACGTCAAATGTTTTAAGTTCTCTTGGGTTACTGAAGAAAGCTTTCACTAGTTGTGAGACATTCTGCAAAATTAAAACTGTTTTAGACTTGTGCCTAGATACAGCTCAGGCATTTACAAATGAAATTTCGTAGCCAGCTTTGGAAACAATGGCAATTTGAAGTGTACTGATCATGTCAAATTAAAGAGTGAACAGGAAATGGGCTTTGGTTTCTCCACACTGGACTTATAGAAACTAAAAGCACTACCATCAATAACAGAGTGCAGGATTCACCCTGTCCTAGTGCAGCAAACCAGACACAGCCCCCTTTTGCTCTCCTGATGGAGCAAATCTGGACATCCTCTATGTACAAGTTTCCTGTCTGCTTAGAACAAGTGATGTCACAGTGTGACGTGCTACCTGACCCATTATTTAGCTCATCATCTATTTCTCATCAGAAAATAATTTTTAACTCCAAAGCTGATGAACAACTTCATCACCATATACATCTTCCCAAATACGTGGCATAGTAATAAAGTAAGTTTCAGAGCCAAGAAAATTGAGTCATTTGGAAACATCTGAGAGTTAATAACACTTGGACAGTTCTCATCCCAAAATCTGCTATCCAAAAAGATAAATACATATTCAGTACAATTACCTCTTCATACATACAGAGAAGGTAAATCACAGTAAGATCATGCAAACAGTTTTGAATTATTCTTTACTTCCTATTCTGCTAATAAACATCCTTTCTCTTCTAGAATCATCCTTACTATAAGCAATAGAGCTCTAGAGAATTATGCCTCAACCTTCAGTGGAACTTATAGCAGGTAACAAACATAATTTAAACAATTTCTGTCTTAAACATTTAGGCTTCTTGCTTTTTCTTGATTTAATCCAGATTCTATAGCTATAACATTTCAAATTGATAATCTGAATTTTAGCTGCATATCTCCTCAGAAATTATAAGCATGCATGAAACTCTACATAGCTACCTTGAAGAGGTAGATTAATGTGTCTTATTATATACTCTTTACACAAATGCAAAAGAATTCAATGCCTCAGTTGTTTAGAAGGATTTTTTCATGTTTAGGCCCAATAGGAAATTCAGTCTTATCAGAACAAACCTTACACAAAAGATTGCTGAGTTATCATCTTAGAAGTACTCATCCAGAGGACAGAACAGGTAGGAAATATCTTTGTTCAAATGTTAAATGACAAAATTATGATATTTCCCTATTCATTTATATATATTACAAAAGACAGTGAAGATGCTATTCCTATTGCATTAAATACACCACAACCTAATGCACTTCATGCACTTGTACCTGTTCATGAATGCAATGAAATTCATAACAGGACTGTATATTTCTTAACTGTAAACTATACACTGTGTCTTTTACATCTTCAGGAAGGTCACTGCACGGTTTCTGGAGCTAAATTCTTTATATAAAAGGTTGTATTTATGGACTTCATACAAAAAAAGGAGTGTGATCACAATGGTTTGAACATGCTATGCAAAGGCTTGTTACTATCAAGGCAAAGACAGAAGTTTGGGCTGCTGCCAGGTTCTCCATGTGCTCAGAGTTTTGTCCATCTAATTTCTATTTACATATATTAAAGTTGAGATTGACCTCTTACCCTTTGGTTGCATTTTCATTGTCTTGAGTCCACATGAGAATTATCTTACTGTTTTGTTTTGGTTTTTACCCACAGAACTCATTGTATTTAGACAACCATACAATCTTTTTTCGCCAACTAATCACTTCTCTAATCTCTGGGCTGCAAAGCTGCCTAAACCTTACTCCCACGTTTGTGCTCACAGTATTAATATAGTCATGAGTACCAGGAAGGCAGAGTCTCAGACACTGAAAGTTACACGTATCTGGTTCCTTCAGCTTTTTTTAAACACTTATTTATGGGCAAGGTATAATTTACACCACCTTATGTATGTCTGGGCAGGTGGTACTCTGTGACTTCTGCTCCTTATATCACACACGCTAACACCATTGTCAGTGGTGCCCACTTTTCCACACCAAGCATATTTTCACCTGTTTTCTCTCATCACAAGTTTTGACTGTGAACTCTCTGGGACAAGGACTGTTGTCTGCTTCTACTATTGCTGTATGTACAGCATCTATCACGCTTCCTGGCAGAGGCCCCTGGAAAATTTATAAGGAATCACCTCAATTACTTGCAGTGAAACTAAGAGCCAATTGAGAACCCAGTGGCATAAACTCTGTGGAATAAATTATTTTATGTTTTCTTGCTTTTTCCTTTCAAAGCTTTACATGTCATATAACTTACTAGCTCAATTGGAATACCTGCTAGTGCTCAGCCTAAGCCAGTGGTCAAGGAACATTTCCTGTGAAAAGAGAGAAAAGCAGCCTGCACAGGCACAGCCTTTCCACAGGCAAAGCTGTCACCTGTGGGTCCCAGGGCTGCTGGCTTATTCCATGAATGCTGAAGTCACGTGGATTTTTTTTTAGTTCTATAATGGGATTGCTTGAGTTTCTTAAGTTCAGAAAGTTTCCAATTTTAGGGAAGAAGAATTGTGATGAGACCTTGTATTTAGGAACCACAGTTCCTTTCAGTGCACTATCCTACCTCCAGATCTGTTCAGAAGTTGTCCAAAAGCTTTTTAGCTGACAGGAAATTTCCTTCTTCAGCAAACTGCAATTCCCCAATGAATTTATTATCTTACAAACAGCGGTGTAAATGTGAACTTTGATACAAAGACAATAACATCTCCCTTCTTCTGAAAACTATTAACTGGACCTACTCAGCACCTTAGTCTACAGGCAATTAGTTCCAGATCATAGGGCAAAGAATTTAAATCACCACGTACCAAGTGCATAGCTTGTTGCAATTTACAAAATGTGGCCATTCTTGTTCGTGGCATTTTTTTTTCTCATTTGCACCAGTGAAATAATCTCAAAAGATGGATAATGACAGAGATCCAGGCCCTTCAAGTGGAACCTTACACTGTATTAAATGCTGATCAGATAACAAGAACAAGTATTGCCAACAGACCGATAGGAAAACCATGATAATTGTTTACAGCAAAATCAGGCAAGAATCAGCACGCTTGATCAGGCTGCTTAACAGCTCCTCTCTAGCAAGGGTACCTTTTGCAAAGGCTAGAGTGAAAACTTGAATACTATGAGCATGATAGACGTAATATTCAAGAAAGTACTTTCAAACAGAAAGTTTTTTCCTTTGAAGAAGCTTCCATCCCTTTATTACCAGAGACAAGGACCAGTATTCCACAGAAAGGGTCAGTAGTTTGGCCAGATAGAAACCCAAAGAAAAACCAAGTTGCAAACCACTAATTTTGCATCCCAAAAAGGTATTATGTTATCTCCAGGGACTTGTCCTGGTATCAGTTCACAATATCACAGCTCTAACAGGCAAAGTTACCCAGAACACCTCCCCAAAATTAGATATTTCAGATTAGCAACTAGATTCAGTCCACATGCTGGAAAACAGCACCAAGTCAGCCAACTTCAACTACATTCTGTAACAACCGGCCAGGGCCAAGGTGCCCTCCTCTACTGAACTTGCTCTGTGTTTTGTCCATTGGACGCTGTGACTCTGACAGTACCACATTGTAAAAATCTGGACTAAATCAAGCAAAAAAAAAAAACAAAAACAAACAAAAAAAACAAAGAACAAACCAAAAAAATAAACCCCAATTCATCTGTGGGTACATTTTGACGTTGAAACTCTCATTAACACTAACAGGAGCTACACGGGCCCACTGGTGGGTGACTTATACCTCTGACACAGAAGTGGGTTTTTTGCTCAGTGGATTTCTTTGGTGAACTTGTTGGCTACTGCACAGTCATGTGTATGTATTTAAGTATTTCTCTGAGAGTATGCATATGTATATCTCTACAGTGATGATGTCAGTTTGACTAAAAATGCAGATAAAGCATTTCTTAAGCCAAAAATGGGCCAAAGCTAATTTTCCTCATATAAACTTTGGTTTGGCCCTTGTTTATCAAAACCAGAAAAGGTTTGACAGAAAAGCAGATCCAAATTGGTTATCCCAACAAAAATAGAAGTTAGGGCCTTTCTTAAGACTTACTTTATAGGAACCGTATGCAGAACTTTCACTTTCTAGAAAGTGGTTTTCTCTTGAACACACATCAGAACCATTCATCATCATATAATTGTAAGTTGTCAGTCAGAGCCGCACCCTTCACGCAGTGGCAGCCCGCCAACACATCTGTCAGAAGCACTCACAAGCTTCCGTGTGTTATTGTAATCCCCTACAAAAGGAACAAGACCATTCACCCATTCCACATTTTCCAAATCGAATGATGACTGTAAACCCGGAGCCTGGAAAAATAATGGCACTTACTCTAAAAATTCCACGCTTGTCAGGTGACCACAGGCTGAACGCCACAGAGCAAATATGAAATCATTCTAATCCCCACATGTATCACGTAGGTTTTAGGGAACTGGGTTCTTCATGCACAGAAGGCAAAAGCTGCGTGCTGTGCACAAAAGAAAGTGACCTCCAATGGTCAAAGAGGCTGCAGGGAGACATCATCACATCCTCCCTGCAAACTCCCACTTTTTGCTCTCTAGATTTGAGTCAGAAAAATTTCTCCTTCCTTAATTTTTTTATTATCTTTCTTTGGTTCTTCTGTTTCTTTTCCCCGTAATCTAGAACCACACAGTCTTTATGTTAACTCATATTTTTTTCTTCTTGATTTAGTGAACCTGAGGCCTTTGGCCAGTGAGTCCAAAGGAGGTGAGATTCTCATGTTAGGGTTTTTAATGGAAAATTAAAAAGCTTTCAAGTAATGACACACGGCTTGCACAGGGATTCAGAAGCTTACTTGCATAGTGTATGCACACAAGAGCCACAAATACATTTGAGAAGGAGTAATAAGCTTTACCCCTCTACTTCCACTAGCTCTCTTCTGAAAAGCATGACATAAATGTTCAGAAACACTGAGTAAAGCACATGCCATTGCCCTTAAAGCAGGCAATGCAGTCACATGAAGCCAACAAGACTTCCAGAGCAGCTTTGCTATAGCAACTGAGGCTGTAGATGGAGCCTAAAGCTTCCTTCTAACCATTCAGATCCTTATAAATGTATAGACACAGAGATGAATCCATTACTTCTCTGGCCCTCTCCCTTGCACCCCCCTTCCAATAATTTGCTCCAAGGAACTTTAAAGGAGCAGGAGCAATCAGTATCCATGTCCACGTATAAGGACTGGGCTGATAAAGGTTTTCTGCACTCCACAATGCTACTGGGCATTTTTATCAGCCCTTGATAGAGACAGAATGTGTATTAGATATACAGACATGTACAAACAAATGTTTCTGAAACAATTCGAAAGATACATGATGGCTGACCTGCTCCAAATTTATTTCTAAGAGCAAATAGAGGAAACATTACTCCTGAGGGATACAGGAATAAATTATACCATCTCACTGCACAAAGGAAGATAAATACTGTAACAAACTGACTCTCAGCTGTGCTGCACACCTATATTCACACAGCCTTGTTGTTCATACTGCTAAGGAAAATGTAACAGTTCTCAGGCTCTCTCTAAAATCAGTCTCTGAGTACCATAAAACTACAGCGTTGGCATGAAGAAGCAGCAGAAAGTGCTTTGCTTATTCCTGGACAGTCACACAGATTAATCTAGCTCATCCACTCTCCCCAGAATGAAACAGGAATGCAGGAATACCAGGAAAAATACGCAGGAAAAATATGAAAAATATGCTGGCTTTCAAAATATTAGTGGGGGGGGGGGAAATCAGTCCCTCAGCTCTTTTGTGACTCATTTTAACAGATAATAAGATTTGTTTCTCACATAACTACTGAAGAATTGAATTCTTTTGCTAAATGGTAATAAAGTCATCTTTACACATAGAAGTATCTGGTTTTATCAATTACACTATCTAAAACTTCTACTTATTTTCAAAGTTTATCTCACAATGTTAATTTTTTCAGAACCACGCCACCCCAAGTAAATCTTGATTTTTTATATAAATAAAGACCAAACTTCATTAAAACTGAATAAAATTCATCTGGGGCTTGAGACATCATGAGGTAATAATACCTGCTGTAAATCAGATAAATCAAGATAAATGAATGCTTTCCCTTTTTATATAAATATATATATGATACTTAAAACACACAAATATAAGTACAACATATGGTCAACAAGAAGTAAATAAAACTGAAAACACTTTACAACTGCATGGCAAGTATCCAAACTAAATTTCAGGTAGCAGATGGCATGAAAAGGATACATGAGAGAAACAGGCAATTTCAATTATCTCTGAATAGTTCATAAACAGGAAAATTTGGCAAACCACAATTTTTAAAAAATGGACTTGATAAATAACATCATGTAATCGAGATAACTGAATTGAAAACACAACAATGCAAAGTTATTAAGCTCATCCTGACCATAATTTTGTAATGAGTATTAAATGATTACATGTGACAGAAAAGAGCTGCCCCAAATATTCATGCCTGGAAAATTTAATCATTAATTCTGAACCCAAGTAGGGTTCAGAATTTCATTTTAGTTATTACCATTATCCAAAAGTGGCCAAGAGATCTTGCTCACCAAGTCCTTCCCTAGCTTTTGTTCAATCTAAAGATAAAAAAACCCTAACAAGTAGAATCTGAACCTAGTAATTTCTTCAAACAATTATTGATCAGACAAACTTCACTGGGGTTTATTCAGGAGATTTGTCTATAGATATTATGCTAAAATCATATTGGGTTAAGTCATACAGTGAAATAAGGTGAAACAGGAAACTTCCTTTCAAATCTTTTCTGATTCACACCAAATAAGAATCTCTCCTTCATAAAAGAGTTTGTTTTTCTTTGAGCTTATCTTTTTGAAAAATCAAATGTGGCAGGTGGATCTCTGAAATTTCAAAATTTATTAAGGAGGACAGAGGCTAATTTCCTAAATATTTCATTGAGATGCTTACAAATGCTGTTGTAGAGTCAGCCAGCCAAATCACCTAGGAATCAATTCATCAGACATTGTACCATTGCGTTCATACTCCCCTCTGTAATTCTCCTTTCCACATTAGAAATGTGTCAGACATAAAGATCTATTAGCTCAAATCCCTGAAGTTATTCAGATATCTAAATACAATTTAAGTGCCTGATTAACATTTGCGTAACTGGGAGTTAAATAGCTAAACAATAGTTTGGGTGTCTTTATTCTGCTGAGATGTAAGCTTTTCTATTTTCTGTTTTTCTGTAAAAAGGCTCTCAACCATTCTATTTTTAACTAGGTTAAAGAGAAAACCAAACAAAAGGCTAAAAAATTCTCTCTGCGTAAATATAGTCAGAATAAAATGTAATTTTCACTTAAATATATATAGATTTTTATTTACCAGATCTGCTGTTAGGAGACAAGATAGCACCTTCAAATATCAGAAAAGAAAAGGGCTTATTTACCACTGTGATTCCAGAAACATTTAGTAAGAACTGGAGAAGCTTTTATCCAGTTCAAATGACAAGTATTTCTCTTTTTTCATGGTAATAAAGAGAATTTGATACCTATTAAAATGGAAGGTTGTTCAGAAGGCTTTCTCAACACCACCTTCAGCCTGGCGTAGCAAAATCAACAGATGCTTGTGAGCATCTCAGTAACAGAGCTCTGGGTCTTTGAAAGAATGACTGGTCTGCCATTTCATAGCTGTCATTTAAAAGAGGAAAAGTGTTTCAATGACAGCTGGGTTTTACTGCCCAGATGAATTGGAATAATACATAGAACTCATGCATTTTATGTACATCAAATGCTTATGAAAATTATTTGTACATCAGTGTGCTTAAGGCTAGGTACAGATCCATATGCAATTGTAGTATTTTTTAAATGGCCACAAATTTTAGGTATGGTTCTAGAATCAAATTACATCTCATTTTCAAAGGTGGTGGGGCCAGTAGTTTTGGAAGTTGAACTTATAAGTGCTGAACATATATGAAAAATCAGTCTCAGTATGTTTCAAGTCAGGCATCCAAAGTCAGCAACCACAACTGGTCTTATGGGTCACTGGAAAGTATGTTCACAATACACACAACTATAGCATCAGGACATTCCGAGCTAAATATCATATCCATCAGAAAAAAAAAAAAAAAAAAAGGCTGATATAATAACTTTCAGACAAAGAAATACAGGAGCTACAAGCTGCAAATATTGTTTTAGAATTCACAGCCTTCCTGAGAGGAGTCAGCTACTTCTTTTGGGGACCTTAACCCTTCCTCATCATAACTCAGAGAGCCCTATTGCAGGTCTTTCTAGAACAACTGGCAAAGCCTGTGCTATGCCTCCTGTCTTGGAAGTCTGGGACACAACAAAAGCTTCTAAGGAGTTGTCAGAAATACCAATGGTCACCCCTTATGTCATGAGCCCCAGTCATTCAGGGATCTCTTGAGCACAGGAGTCCTGTCCTCAGTAAATGCAGGTAACCATATAATAATAAGTGTGCAAAGTTCACCAGGCTTCAGGTGGTTGCTCACTTCAAAATGAACACAGTTCTGATTTCAGAGAGATTGTAAAGCAGGGATTCAACAGACTTGGGCTTAATGTAATTTTTCTCTCCATACTTGTCTTCCAACTGACAGTGCTACAAAAAAACCCAGCTTCCATTCGCATCCTTTCCATGCCTAAGATTACAGGGTTTGTAAAAGATCTTGAACTAAGAGTATTCCTTACTCTCTTTCTACTGTAAATAAAATGACAAAAGTTTCTAAAATTTAGAAGTGCTGCTGAAAATTTAAGCTTAATTCTTAATACAAATTAAATGAATCCTAGTGACCCAGCTACCATTTTCAAACCAGTAAATCAGGATGCTTAATGTCAGCAACCAGTAAAGCAGAAACATATGCTGTGCTTCACTAATAGCATAAAGAACATTCTCTGATTGCTTTTTGGTGGAAGCCAAATGTTTGTTGGTAAAAACAGGATTTATTTCAGAAAAATTAATTTTCAACAGCAT